>NC_090925.1:957697727-958007824 GCF_040938575.1 Ambystoma mexicanum
TATGGAAAAATAAACAATTTAATTGTTCCGCAGAGGCAGAGAAAGCCTTCCAGGAGCTAAAACAAGCATTTACCACAGCACCAATTCTACGGCATCCTCGACCAGAACTACCATACGTGGTCGAAACTGATGCTTCCAACATAGCAATGGGAGCAGTCCTGTCACAACGAGACCCTGAAACAGGTCAGTTGCATCCAGTGGCATTCTGGTCTTGCAAATTTTCAGCCCCTGAATTGAATTATGCAATCACTGATAAAGAACTGCTAGCAAATAAGGCAGTGTTCAAAGCCTGGAGACATTAACTTCTTGGAGCTAGACATACAGTCACTGTCGTCACGGATCATCGCAATCGCCAATATCTGAAGACCGCTAAAGCACAATCATCACGCCAACTCCGCTGGGCTCTCTTCTAGGCAGAATACGACTGCGTCATCACCTATAGATCCGGAGTACGCAATGGAAAAGCAGACGCCCTGTCTACCATGAGTGAGGGAGAAGAGGCATTCACTACACCAGACCCTGTGACCATCATCCCTGAAGGACGAATCCAAGGCATAATTGCCGCAACCACCACTCTAGACACCTTAAAATCTGATGTGCAACACTTGATGAGTCCACCAGCGCAACAGGAATGACTAGGGAAGGGAGAGCGGTATACGATGGTGGACAACCTACCATACTACCAAGGATGATTGTACATCCTGGATAAGAAATTACAGAATCAAATAATCACAAACTATCACGATTCATTAGTAGAAGGGCATCCAGGAATAGCCAAAGCTAAAATAAAGAAAAATTACTGGTGGCCAACTTGGCAAAAGGACATTGTCCAGTTCATCGCAACCTGTGGCACCTGTGCACAACACAAGTCCCAAAAACAAAGTCCTGCAGGTCTGCTACATCCTTTAGAAGTACCCCCAGCACCTTGGCATACGCTATCAATGGATTTTATTACAGAACTTCCCTCCTGTAACGTATACAATACCATCTTAGTCGTTTGCCCACTTTATTCCCCTGAAAGGTCTCTAAATTGCTTCTACTCTGGCTTCCGTGTTTTTGGAACAGATTGTCCGGCTACACGGATTCCCATCAATATTGATATCAGACCGAGAGACTCAGTTTCTCTGCATTCTGGAAAAGGTGTTGTAAAATTGCCAAAATCAACCTCTGGTTATCTACAAGCCATCACTCCCAAATCGACGGCCAGACCGAATGGACTAACCAGACCCTTGAGCAATACATAAGTTGTATGCTACAACAAACCGAGGATGCCTGGAAGGACATACTTTGGTTAGCAGAATACGCATATAACTCCATTCACACCAGTACTGGACAATGCACATTCTACATAGTGTACGGTCGACATCCACAGACATCTGTTTTCGACCCACTCGAATCATTAGAAATGCCCGCTGTAACGACCTTACACAAAACCATCACCCAGGTTTTTAAGGAAGCAGCAGAGCATCTTGCCAGAGCCAAAGAGAAACAGAAGCAGTTTGCGGATTGACACCGAAGGGAAGCTCCCAACTACCTAGTCGGAGATGAGGTTTGGTTAGCATCCAAAAACATCCCCCTGAAAGGACCACTGGAGTTCCGTACCAGATATCTCGGACCCTACACTATCAAGGCTGTGATCAACCCTGCAGCCATGAAATTAGAATTACTGGCCCACATGCGGATCCACCCGGTGTTTCATGTCTCCCTCCTAAAACCATTGAGACCAGGTACGCGGATCTATACTCCACCAGATCCCGAAATAGTTGAAGGAGAACCAGAATACGAAGTTAAAAGGATCCTAGACTCTTAAGATGGTCCGGTCGAAGTTATACTACCTTATAGACTGGAAAGGTTATGGACCACAAGATTGGACCTGGGAACCTAGTGAGCATGTCCACGCTCCACGATTAATCAGGCAGTTCCACCGCAATAACCCCACTAAACCAGGGCCAGGGCGGAAACCACCCTTGAGGGGGAGTGCTGTCATGGCCACAGGCCCCAGAATCCAAAAACCACACCATCTAGTGATGGGGCAATGGGTCACTTGACTCACTAAAGTCCCTTTGGGACCTATAAACACAGGGTCCCTGGCTGGACTCAGTCCTGGCGCCTTTGGCGCCAGGCTCATATAGAGATGTGAGCAGGAACATTTTATTTCAGTGCAGGAGTGATTTTATTTTACAAGAACTTTCCAGGAGCTGAACGCCTTTATTCCAGAGAACATCCTCATGTGCTGACTCATCGGGTGTGGCTCCCTAGGCCTGGTCTTCATGTGCTAACTCATCGGGTATGGCAAGGTGTGGCAGGCAGGCTGAACCTGGTGGGGGTGGCTTCAGAAGCTCAGCTATATAAGCTGCTCCATCCTTAAGGCCGTTGCTTCGCGTTACTCTGCACTCGCGTGCAAAGTGATGCTCACCGCTGCTTGGACCAGTTTACTTACCTTTGAAACCAGGCGTTCTCCTGCATACTCACCTCCAGGAAACCGGTGCTTCATCGCTTCATCTGCAGACTCATCTCCTGACATCCAGTGATCTTGATCCGGACACCGCAGCACCGCACTCTGCATCCGCGAACTCGGACCCTGTGAAGAACGACGACAAGGTTAGAACATCCGTCCTAGGGCCGCGCCGCATGTGAACCCTGCGCGCCCCCTTGTTAACAACTTACCAGCTACTGTACTGCTGCATCTTCATTTCTCATTCGCTCCGGCTGTCGCCTTGAGCTCTGCAGCTTCTGCCGGACCGGCAACATCACCTGCAAGGGAAGAAAGCAAAAGAGCAAACATCAAAAGTGGAATGCACAGCAATACAAGACGACAAACTTTACAATACAACAAAAACAGATGAGGAAAGACAAAGGCAAACAGGAACACTTACCTGAAGTATAGTGGCTTAGTCGCAGCAGGACTGGACTACCACATGCAAGGGTTCAGTAAAGGAACTCGGTCCAGATCATACAAGCGCCCCAGCCAGCAGCAGCAGGACGGAGTGCTCACCAAAACTAATCAACAGGTGAGCTTTCCAGGGACAGCGCATCCCACGGGTACCACGGTTTGGGAGAAGAGGTGTGGAAGGGGATCAGGCGCACAAGCTGGCATACCCATGCCCCCTATTCTCCACGCAGGAGCAGTCCCGAGCAGCATCACCCATTACCACCAGTCACCACATAAACGCAAAGGGCGAAGTCGGACATGAGCGACCTCACCCCCAGGGGGGCTGCAACTGTGCCCCAACGCCTATGCAGAGACCAGGTGAGCGTAACAACTCCTCCTCCTTGGAGACTTCAACATCTACCTGCATACTTCCTGTCCCCCCTCTGGACTCTTACGCAACCTCTGCAACTCTCTTTCTCTTTCTGTTCTTCCCTCTGGCCCGACTCACTCTGCAGGGCACACTCTCTGAAGTTCAGATCTACTCAGACCTCCCCCTCTCATCTTCTCACCACTCCTAGATCCCGGATTGATCCTGCTCTCCTGCTGTCCCTTCTTTCCCTCCTTCAGCTTCCTTGCCTCTCTACTTCCTCATCTGCCCTAGCTCAGGCTCCTTCTACACCTCCGCAGGGAGTACCTGATTTGTACCCCTCCCCGGAAGTCTTTCAAGGGTGGCAACCTTCTCCATATTACCAATCTAAACTTGCTCGCCTGTCAAAACACTCCTCTGACATCTGCCATTTCCTAGAAGAACCCAACCTTGATGTCCTTGGTATCCCGAGACAGGGTTCAAAGCCAGCTCTGTCACAAGCTTTGACACTCTCCTCCCTGATGGCTACAAGATCCTCTCCTTGCCCAGATCCAACCATTCCGGTGGGGGTGTAGCCTTGATCTTCCCAGAGTAGATTCCTGTTTCTCTCATTTCTATGCAGGCCTACTCCTCTTTTAAATTCCTTGTCTACAGGCTTTCTATCTCTCCTGTCTATTCTCACACCGTGGCTACTATATACCGGCCACCTTCCTCTCTGAATGGGGGGCCCTCTCCTCCTCCCTCCTGGTCTCGACCACTCAACTCCTCCTCCTTGGAGACGTCAAGATCTACCTGTATGCTTCCTGTCCCTCCTCTGGACTCGTTCGCAACCTGTGCGACTCTCTCTTTCTATTCTTCCCTCTGGCATGACTCACTCTGCAGGGCACACTCTCAGAAGTTCTGCTCTCCTCAGACCTCCCTGTCTAACCCTCTCACCACCCCACGCTCCCGGATTGATCCTGCTCACCTGCTGTCCCTTCTCTCCCTCCTTCGGCTTCCTTGCCTCTCTCCTTCCTCATCTGCCCTAGCTCAGGATATTTCTACGCCTTCTCATGGAGTACTGTCATGATTCCTGCCCCTCATGTCCCCAGCCCTCCAAGATGTCAGGCTGGAGCCAGGCCACAATCACCTACATGGCCTTCAAGGGCCTCTCCATCCCTCCAAAGACCCACTTGGAGTCAGACTTGGTGCTTGTGGCACCAGACTTACTCACTCCCATAGGATAACATTGGGGATTGGACTTGTAGTGCATTGATGGGGACAAGATGGATGCCCCCACATATTTTGGTTCCCAGAACTGCATGTGCAGTCTAGTCTGTTGGGTGTGGTTCAGCCCAGAGACACCTGGGATACCCAGAGACTATTTAAGCCACGCCCAGGCTGAGAAACATGCTTTGTGTTTTCTGCACCTGCAGCGTGACACTCACCGTGTTCGGATTGGTCTCCAGTAGGCCTGCATCTTTCTTCTGCGCTCAGCTCCTGCAAGAACAAGAACACTGTTAGGAACAGCCTTACCTTGCGGCGCTTCTGCCCATCATTCATCGCTCCTTCTGTTCTGCGGCAATCTTCGGCAGTGTCATTCCCATCCTGGCACGCCGCTTCCTAAGGAAAAGTGAAAAGAACAGAAAAAAGGCATTAGTAAGCATTCAGCAAATCTTCGCTTATTTTTAAAGACTGTACGAGCTTCAAGCGCTCACCTGAATCACAGCCGCTCTGAGGGAACTCTGTCTCCGGAACTTCTCATCCATCTGCAAGAGGGAAAAGACACTCCAGGTTAGCCCGGAAACATCTAGAGGCGCTGCATACCGTGCTTACTCACCGCATTTCTTCTTCATAACCGGCATCCACACTGAAAACTTTGCGGCACCTAAAAGATACAGAAAAAGAACTCAGTTCAATACAAATACGAAAGGGTCGCATCGCGCTCTCACTCACCTTCAGCACTACTCATCTCAGCAGCACATCGCCATCCCCGGGCGCCAGCCATCATCTAAGAAAGGAAAGGAACGAAGTTAGAGAACTGTTCAAAAGACTCATTATACTTACCTGTCGGACTCTTGCCAGTGAAATAACTAGGCAGCAAAGAGCCCGCATCAATCAACGTGCCCCCTGCGCTGAAAGCAGGACGGCGAGCACACTTTCCAAGAAAACAAGTTAAGCCGTGGATCAAAGGGAAGGGTTGGACCCCGGTGAAGAAGGGGTTCAAGCACACAGAGACAATAGGGAGGTAAACTCTACCAATCCTGTGTTTCAGGCCCAGTCTCCAGTCGAGTACACTCCAGGCAAGGGTTTGAGGTCGTAAGAGGTCAGAACAGGCTGAGTGACGTCCCCGTGGATACCAGGTACGAGCTTCAAACGCTTACCTGAATCCCAGCCGCTCTGAGGGAACTCTGTCTCCGGAACTTCTCATCCATTCACAAGAGGGAAAAGGCACTCCAGGTTAGCGTGGAAACATCTAGAGGCGCTGCATACCGCGCTTACTCACCGCATTTCTTCTTCATAACCGGCATCCACACTGAAAACGTTGCGGCACCTAAAAGACACAGAAAAATTACTTAGTTCAATACAAATACAAAAGGGTCGCATCACGCTCTCACTCACTTTCAGCGCTACTCATCTCAGCAGCACGTCGCCATCCACGGACGGCGGCCATCATCTAAGGAAGGAAAGGAACGAAGTTAGAGAACTGTTCAAAAGACTCATTATACTTACCTGTCGGACTCTTGCCAGTGAAGTAACTAGGCAGCAACGAGCCTGCATCAATCAACGCGCACCTGCGCTGAAAGCAGGACAGAGAGCACACTTTCCAAGAAAACAAGGTGAGCTGTGGATCAAAGGGAAGGTTTGGACCCCAGGGAAGAAGGGGTTCAAGCACACAGAGACAATAGGGAGTTAAACTCTACTAATCCTGTGTTTCAGGCCCAGTCTCCAGTCGAGTAGAACCCAGGGAAGGGTTTGAGGACATAAGAGGTCAGAACAGGCTGAGTGACGTCCCCGTGGATACCAGGTGAGCGTTACAAAAACCTGATTTGTACCCCTCCCTGGAAGTCTTTCACAGGTGGCAACCTTCTCCATATTGACACTCTTAACCCTTGCTCAGCTGTCAAAACACTCCTCTGACATCTGCCATATCCTGGAAGAACCCGACCTTGATGTCCTTGGTTCACGACCAGCTTTGACACTCTCCTCCCTGATGGCTACAAGATCCTCTCTGCGCCCAGATCCAACCATTCCGGTAGGGGGTATAGCCTTGATCTTCCCAAAGTAGATTCCTGCCTCTATCATTCCTATGCAGGCCTACTCCCCTTTTGAATGCCTTGTCTACAGGCTTTCAATCTCTCCTAGCCATTTTCGCAACATGGCTACTATCTGTCGGCCAACTTCCTCTCCGAGTGGGCGGACCTCTCCTCCTCCTTCCTGGCCTCGACCACTCAACTCCTCCTCCTTGGAGGCTTCAACATTCACCTGTATGCTTCCTGTCCCTCCTCTGAACTCTTTCGCGACCTCTGTGAATCTCTCTTTCTATTCTTCCCTCTGGCCCGACTCACTCTGGGTGGCATACTCTGGAAGTTCTGCTCTCCTCATACCTCCCTGTCTAACCCTCATCACCCCACGCTCCCGGATTGATCCTGGTCACCTGCTGTCCCTTCTCTCCCTCCTTCGGCTTCCTTGCCTCTCTCCTTCCTCATCTGCCCTAGCTCAGGCTCCTCCTACAAATCCACAGGCGGAGGTCTGAGGAGATCAGAACTTCCAGAGTTTGCCCTGAGTCGGGCCAGAGGGAAGAATAGAAAGAGAGAGTCGCTGAGATCACGAAAGAGCCCAGAGGAAGGACAGGAAGCACACAGGTAGATGTTGAAGCCTCCAAAGAGGAGGAGTTGAGTGCTCGAGGCCAGGAGGGTGAAGGAGAGGTCTGCCTACTCGGAAAGGAAGGTGGTGGTCTGACCAGGTGGCTAGTAGATGGCCACTGTGAGAGAATGGCCAGGAGAGAGAGAGAGAGAGAGAGAGAGAGAGCCTGCAAACAAGGCATTTGAAAGAGAACTTGGTCAGCATAGGAATGATAGAGGCAAGAATCTACTCCGGGAAGATCAAGGCTACATCCCCACCGGGAGCGAGCAGTGGCGAGAGGGTTACAGAGGGAGAGTTCTAAGGAGATCAGAACTTCCATAGTGTGCCCAGCAGAGCGAGTCGGGCCAGCGGGAAGAATAGATTGTCGCTGATGTCGCAAAAGAATCCAGAGGAGGGACAGGAAGTATACAGGTAGATATTGAAGTCTCCAAGGAGGAGTAGAGTGACCGAGGCCAGAAGGGAGGAGCAGAAGAGGTCTGCCCACTCAGAGATGAAGGTGGCCGTTAGATGGTAGCCACAGTGCGAAAATGGCTAGGAGAGATTGAAAGCCTGTAGTCAAGGCATTCAACAGAGGCGTAGGCCTGCATAGGAATGAGAGAGGAAGGAATCTACTCCGGGAAGATCAAGGCTACATCCCCACCGGAACGGTTGGATCAGGGCACAGAGGATCTTGTAGCCATCAGGCAGGAGAGTGTCAAAGCTCATGACCGAGCTGGCGGTGAAGCATGTCTCGGTGAGACCAAGGACATTGAGGTTGGGTTCTTCCAGGAAACGTCAGATGTCAGAGGAGTGTTTGACAGCTGAGCGAGAGTTGAGAGTGGCAATATGGAGAAGGTTGCCACCATTGAATGACTTCCGGGGAGAGGTACACATTAGGTATTTTCTGCCGAGGTGTAGGACCCTGAGCTAGGGCAGATGAGGAAGGAGAGAGGCAAGTAAGCCGACGGTGGGAGAGAAGGGACAGCGGGATCATTTAGGGAGCGAGGATTGGTGAGCGGGTTAGAGAGGTGGAGGTCTGAGGAGATCAGAACTTCCAGAGTGTGCCCTGCAGAGTGGGTCGGGCCAGAGGGAAGAATTTAAAGAGAGAGACAGTCAAAGGTTGTAAAAGAGTCCAGAGGAGGGACAGGAAGTATACAGGTAGATGTTGAACTCTCCAAGGAGGAGTAGTTGAGTAGGCGAGGAGGGAGGAGGATATATCTGTCCACTCGTAGAGGACGGAGGTGGAGTGACAAGGTGGCCCGTAGATAGCCACGGTGAGAGAATGGCCACAATAGAGATAAAGCCTGCAGACAAGGCATTCGAAAGAGGAGTAGGCCTGCATAGGAATGATAGAGCCAGGAATCTACTCCGGGAAGATCAAGGCTACACCCCCACTGGAACGGTTGGATCTAGGCACGAAGAGGATCTTGTAGCCATCAGGGAGGAGAGTGTCAAAGCGAAATGACAGAGCTGGCCGTGAACCATGTCTTGGTGAGACCAAGGACATCACATTTGGGTTCGTCCAGGAAGCGGCAGATGTCAGAGGAGTGTTTGACAGCTGAGCGAGAGTTGAGAGTGGCAATATGGAGAAGGTTGCCACCCTTGAAAGTCTTTTGGGGATGGACTCAAATCAGGTACTCCCTGCAGAGATGTAGAAGGAGCCTGAGCTAGGGCAGATGAGGAAGGATAGAAGCAAGGAAACTGAAGGAGGGAGAGAAGGGACAGAAGGAGAGCGGGAGCAAGGAGTGGTGAGAGAGAGGGTTAGAGAAGGGGAGGTCTGAGGAGATCAGAATTTCCAGAGTGTGTCCTGCAGAATGAGTCGAGCCAGAGGGAAGTATAGAAAGAGTGAGACAGTTGAAGCGGTCGCAAAAGAGTCCAGAGGAGGGACAGGAAGTATGCAGGTAGATGTTGTAGTCTCCAAGGTGGATTAGTTGAATGGTCGAGGCCAGGAGGAGAGATCCGCCCACTCGGAGAGGAAGGTGGCCGGTAGATAGTAGGCACAGTGTGAGAATGGCCAGGAGAGAGAGAAAGCCTGTCAACAAGGCATTCAAAAGATGAGTAGGCCTGCATAGGAATGAGAGAAACAGGAATCTACTCTGGGAAGATCAAGGCTACACGCCCACCGGAACGGTTGGATCTGGGCGCGGAGAGGATCTTGTAGCAATCAGGGAGGAGAGTGTCAAAGCTCGTGACAGCAGGAGACCAGGATCAATCCAGGAGCTAGGAGTAGTGAGAAGGTTATAGAGGGGGAGGTCTGAGGAGATCAGAACTTCCAGAGTGTGCCGTGCAGAGTGAATCGGGGCAGAGGGAAGAATAGAAAGAGAGTGACAGTCAGAGGTTGCAAAAGAGTCCAGAGGAGGGACAGGAAGCATTCAGGTAGATGTTGAAGTCTCCAAGGAGGAGGAGTTGAGTAGTAGAGGCCAGGAGGGAGGAGGAGAGGTCCGCCCACTCGGAGAGGAAGGTGGCATGGTAGATATTAGCCACGGTGAGAGAATGGCCAGGAGAGAGAGAGAGAGAGCCTGTAGACAAGGCATTCAAAAGAGTAGTCCTGCATAGGAATGATCGAGGCAGGAATCTATTCTGGGAAGATTAAGGCTCCTCAGGAAGGCCCCGAAAGAAGGCTGATGCCTTTCCTAGCCTGTCATGCCGCATCGGAGGTGCGAGACTATGCCCATTTGTTTTCCAATCCGCAGCAACATGCCTCTACTTGACTGCATCTATGTGCCTGTCCAAGAAGCGTGTGCTGCGCGCCCACATGGACTGATTTTGCTCGGACATCTCCTGTTTGCTGCATTAACCACTGCAACGTGGTAAGACTTGTTGCTATCCCCCACTGTACGCCCCTGCTTTCGCCATTTGACAGCCCGTGGTCCGCTTGTCTATTGTGTTCCATCTAATCACCGCTTTTGAACTGCTGACATATTTTAGAAAGTATTTTCATGCGCTGCACTAGGACCCACTATTTAACCATAATCTACTGTTAACTTCATACAGAATGAGCATGCACTTTGCCCAATACCTGTTATCTTTTACCTGCTAGATCTGTGCACGCCGCTAGCTTCTAATTTGCTACTCTATAACCCATGCTACCTGCTGCCATGATGTTACGTTGTTAACCTGCCACCGGATAGGCCCTCATGGTTTATACTTGCTTGCTCGCATTTCACCCAGTTTAACAACACTTTGCCTAGGGCTAGTACTGTACCTGTGAGGTGCTCATTGCTCCCACTAAAGTCTTTCCTTACGGCTACTGCTACCCCACTTCGAACTCGCCTTACTGTCTGTACTGCATGCAACTATATTCAGCTTATAATGCTTACATGTAACTGAGCCACAAGAGCATGAGCAGGTACTCATCATTGCACTAAGCATACAGTCCCTACTGCCTGGTAGACCCACGCTCTTCATTTACCCGACTAGAATTATGTCACTATCATTGCATTTGGCACCTAAAATTCTGTTTCGGCACTGACATTGATTGCTGCCTACACACCTAATCTACTGTTTCTGCATTGAATGTTGCCCACCTGTTCACATTGATTGCTGTTTACATGCCTAACCTACAGTTTTTTCATTGACTGTTACCCACTTCTGCTAATGGATCACTACCTCATCACCACTATAATCCCTGCCTTGATCGCTTTTCACACCCATACAGTGATCCTACCCTCCCTGGCGAACAGAGTGCTTAAGATCCCTTTCTAATATTACCTAAAATATGCACACTCCAAGGAGTCTACCGCCTCTTCTTGCTACTGTGATAGCCATAGTGTCTTTAGCGACTATACTGGTAGACTACCACCATAGTACCCTGAACCCCGCTATGGCCCAACCGCCTACCCTCATAAGTAAACAATGGCTTACTAAACCTATTACGCTAGATCTTCCACTGAAGACACATCCATGTACTATGCTCGACAGAAATGGAAGACTCCATTCAAGACTCTTCAAACTCTAAGAACCACCAGCGAGAACCCTTGACCCTAGTAACAAAAGGTCTACCCCTATACCTGTTACACCCATCCCTAAATCAAAAGTTCAACCCAGACCTACTGCTTCTGACCTTATTACCTCCAGGACCCAAACGACAACAGGCTCCCCATCACTAACCTCAGCCTGCAATAGTCTCAAGGGTGCTCTAATAAATGCAAGATCTATGGTTGCTCATGCTACTGAGATAGCAGATGTTATACAGGCAGAAAACTTTGACTTCTTAGCGATCACTGAATCCTGGCTTCATGCCGCTGCAGGACCAGCTCTTTCACTAGCCATCCCCAAGGGATATACTATTTTAAGATCAGATAGAGTTGATACTCGAGGAGGAGGTATTGCGCTCATTGCAAGAGACAATCTACCGATTAGACTAGTGCCATCCCCAGATACCAAATCTTGTGAGAACCTGACAGCCAAACTCAACATAAATAGCTCCCAGACCCTTACAATCCATCTGATATATAGACCTCCAAGCCCCATTGGAACCTTCGAGGATGATCTATCTAATATTGCATCTAATAACTTAAAAAACTCCTCCCAAGTTCTACTACTAGGGGACCTTAACCTAGGTTACAATGACCCAAAGGATGCACAGACATCTCGTGTGGCAAATATCCTAATAGAACAAGGCTTTGCCCAGAAAGTGCTCCACCCTTCTCACACAAAAGGAAGAACCCTGGACTGGGTAGCAGACCACAATTGTAATGTTACTATCTCTTCCATATCCCCTCAGATATGGTTGGACCATTACCTTATAACCTTTACCCTAGCTACCGATAAACTTATCTCCATACCTGTATCCCCTGCTCCACCTATTCCCACTCGGATTAAAAAGAATATCACCTGTGACAACCTACTCCTCTCATTTTACCTACACTTAATGCTATCCCAGATAACTTGGGAACTGATGCATTGGTCAGGGAATACAACCATATCATGACCACCTCCTTAGACTCAATAGCGCCACTTAAACTTAGACAAAGCAAAACCAAGGCACACCTCAATTCTTGGTACAGACCATACCTGAAAACACTATGTACCAAAAAAAGGTTATGCGCGATATCCTGGAAAACACAACCGTATGAAGAAAATAAGACCAATCTCAGTGCCATCACAGCCTTATACAAAAATGAAATACTCCTAGCCAAACGTGAAACTTATAATGCTAGAATATCCCAAGCTAACTCTAGTACGAAATAACTTTTCGTTATCCTTAAAGAACTAGAAGCCCCTATCCCTGTGCCAGACAACTGTACCAAGGGTAAACTCTGGTGCTCGAACATACAGCAAGCACTGGTGAACAAAGTTACGACTCTACAATTAAAAATTGCTAATAAAAAAAGCCTCATTAACTAGTAACATGCTTATTAGAACTTTATCAGACTCCTCTAAAAACACTGTCAAGCTACCCCAATTCAAGTTCTCTAAAGTCACCATAACTGAAACAGAAAAAACTATACTATCACTCAAACCATCTCACTGTCAGGGCGATCCATGCCCCGCTCAACTTATAAAGGATGCAGCCAGAGATCTGTCACCCTTTATCACAAAACTTATCAACGCATCATTTGCGTCCAATACTATCCCAATCAACCTTAAGGAATCATGGGTGCTCCCACCACTAAAAAAAAACACACTCTAGACCCCTCGATTCCCACCAACTACTGACCCATCACTACGGTGCCATTTCTCTTGAAAATCCTAGATAAAATGGGTTATTCACAAATCCAAAAACACCTGGAATCGAATTCCTTACTAGGGTCAAGGCAATCAGGCTTCCGGCCTCAGCACGGGAAAGAAACTGCATGAATAGACTTGAAGGCCCGGATCGATGAACTGAGGGATAAAGGAGACTCAGCCCTCCTTCTACATTTGGACTTATCGGCCGCCTTTGATTTGGTTGATTACCAGGTCTTATGCAGCCATCTGAACTCAGCGACATACTTCTCCACTGAAGCCATAGTGTGGATACAATCCTTTCTTAGTGATCGTACCATGAGTCTTCTCACCTGCGGCTGCAGCCGACCCCATTCCCATCACGTGTGGTGTGCCTCAAGGATCTTGTGTCTCCCACCCTATACAACATCTTCACAAAGCCCCTTTTCGACAATCTGGATCATCTGGGTATCACCTACACCAACTATGCAGATGATGCACAGATCCTCCTACTTCTTACTGGTGATTACGAAAAGGATATGGCCTTGGTGAACAAGGTTTATCTCATCATCCAGGCATGGATGGCCACCCATGGACTATGCCTGAATGATGACAAGACTGAGATCATCATCCTGGGCGCTCCATCATCCCTCAAAAAATTGAGCCCCAGATACTCTGCCTTTAATATCGACCATAACATCATCACAGTCGCCAAGGAAGTAAAAACCATGGGGTTCTACTTGGATTCCACTCTCTCCTTTAACAAACAGGTAAATGCCATGGCCTCTGCCACAGCCTACACCTGCAAACTGATAAGAGCAGGCAAAGCTTTCCTTTCAAATGACAGCTGCATTACCCTTGCCAGAGCACTTATACTATCAAAGCTCGACTATCGCAATACCATGTACATAGGGGCAAACAAAAAAATAACCAAGAAAATCCAATTCCTGCAAAATAACGCTCTTAGAGCTGCACTGGGAATTGCAAGGAGAGAACACATCTCCGAGACGAGAAGAGCCAACAACTGGCTGTCCACATCGGACAAAATCAAACTAAAAGTTGCCTTGCTCACTCACAAATGCGTAAATAAGGCAGCTCCACTTTATCTATCAGACAGAATTGTCACGAAACCTGTGACAAGAACAACCAGACTTTCCAATACGAATTGCCTTCTGATTCCCAGATTCAAATTGACCAGAGTGGGAGGCAGTAGTTTCCTGGTTAAGGCAGCCCAACTCTGGAACTCGCTTACTTCCCCCCCTTAGAGTGGAGCAGTCATACCAAAAATTCCGACAGAGTATAATAAAGTGGCTTAAAGACACTGACTTCTAGCAGACCCATGACATCTTGACTAACTGACCCACTCCAGTCACTGCATACACTCCAGCACACTTTGCTTTTTTTTCTTTAGACTACACCTGCCTGCTATCAGCCGGAGTCTGAATCTCATACCTGTAAATATACTGTATATATATAACTTTACGAATTTTACTATGTGTAACCATATTGTATGTGTATTTTTATGTGTAACTAAGCTTTCAGTGATCTTATGCAATGCGCCCTAATACCTTTGGATCTGGCGCGCTATACAAGTAATCAAACAAACAAACCAACCCCCACCGGAACGGCTGGATCTGGGCATGGAGAGGATCTTGTAGCCATCAGGGAGGAGAGTGTCAAAGCTCGTGACAGAGCTGGCCGTGGACCATGTCTCGGTGAGACCAAGGACATCAAGGTCGGGTTCTTCCAGGAAACGGCAGATGTCAGAGGAGTGTTTGACAGCTCAGCGAGAGTTGAGTGGCAATATGGAGAAGGCTGCCACCCTTGAAAGACTTCCGGGGAGGGGTACAAATCAGGTACTCCATGAGGAGGCATAGAAGGAGCCTGAGCTAGGGCAGATGAAGGAGGCACGGAAGCTGAAGGAGGGATAGAAGGGACAGCAGAAGAGCAGGATCAATCTGGGAGCGAGCAGTGGTGAGAGGGTTAGAGAGGGGGAGTTCTAAGGAGATCAGAACTTCCATAGTGTGCCCAGCAGAGTGAGTCCAGAATGTGGCCAGTAGGAGGGAGCCACAGTATGATAATGGCCAGGTGAGAAAGCCTGTACACAAGGCATTCAAAAGGGGAGTAGGCCTGCATAGGAATGATAGAGGCAGGAATCTACTCCGGGAAGATCAAGGCTACACCCCCACTGGAATGGTTGGATCTGGGTGCGGAGAGGATCTTGTAGCCATCAGGGAGGAGAGTGTCAAAGCAATTGACCGAGCTGGCCATGGACCATGTCTCGGTGAGACCAAGGACATCAAGGTCAGGTTCTTCCAGGAAACGGCAGATGTCAGAGGAGTGTTTTGACAACTGAGCGAGAGTTGAGGGTAGCAATAAGGAGAAGGCTGCCACCCTTGAAAGACTTCCTGGGAGGGGTACAAATCAGGTACTCCATGAGGGGGCATAGAAGGAGCCTGAGCTAGGGCAGATGAGGAAGGAGAGAGGCAAGGAAGCCAAAGGAGGGAGAGAACAGACAGCAGGAGAGCAGGATCAATCCAGGAGCGAGGAGTGGTGAGAGGGTTAGAGAGGGGGAGGTCTGAGGAGATCCGAACTTCCAGAGTGTGCTCTGCAGGGTGAGTCGGGCCAGAGGGAAGAATAGAAAGAGAGAGAGACGCTGAGGTTGCTAAAGAGTCCAGAGGAGGAACAGGAAGCACACAGGTAGATGTTGAAGTCTCCAAGGAGGAGGAGTTGAGTGCTCGAGGCCAGGAGGGCGAAGGAGAGGTCTGCCTACTCGGAAAGGAAGGAGGTGGTCTCACCAGGTGGCCAGTAGATAGCCACAGTGAGAAAATGGCCAGGAGAGAGAGCAAGCCTGCATACAAGTTATTCGAAAGAGGAGTAGGCCTGCGTAGGAATGATAGAGGCAGGAATCTACTCCGGGAAGATCAAGGCTACACCCCCACCGGAACGGTTGGATCTGGGCACAGAGAGGATCTTGTAGCCATCAGGGAGGAGAGTGTCAAATCTCATGACCAAGCTGGCAGTGAACCATGTCTCATGCATAAAGGTCATCAAGTTCGGGTTCTTCCAGGAAATGGCAGATGTCAGAGGAGTATTTGACAGCTGACAGAGAGTTGAGAGTGGCAATATGGAGAATGTTGCCACCCTTGAAAGACTTCCGGGGAGGGGTATAAATCAGGTACTCCCTGCAGAGTTGTAGAAGGAGTCTGAGCTAGGGCAGATGAGGAAGGAGAGAGGCAAGGAAGCTGAAGGAGGGCGAAAAGGGACAGCAGGAGAGCAGGATCAATCCGGGAGCTACAAGTGGTGAGAAGGTTAGAGAGGGGGATGTCTGAGGAGATCAGAACTTAGAGTGTGCCCTGCAGAGTGAGTCGGGCCAGAGGGAAGAATAGAAAGAGAGAAAGAGAGGTCACAAAAGAGTCCATAGGAGGGACAGGAAGCATACAGGTAGATGTTTAAGTCTCCAAGCAGGAGAAGTTGAGTGGACAAGGCCAGGAGGGTGGAGAAGAGGTCCACCCATTCGGAGAGGAAGGTGGCCGGTAGATGATAGCCACAGTGTGAGAATGGCACAGAGCGTGCCTTCACTCCCCTGATTCTCCACAGTACAGAACAAACTGAAGGCCGAGCTTCAAAGCCTAATTGGCCACGCTGACCACTGAGGTGATGATAGATTGATATGCTAATTGTTGGGCAGCTGGGGTTAAGGCGAGCTCACCAGCACCTGGAAGTCCAATCTGCTAGATGTAGGTGGAAAAGTACTGACAAAGGTTAGAGTGCCAACCAATTGTAGGGGCCCGCATAATTAAGGGTCCTATAGTTTGTGTAGCCAATGGGACGTTGTGTATTTAATGACGTTCATAGTGGCCATTTTGAGGGAAGGGCTTAGTTGCCTCACCTGATGCTAAGAAACCTATCACTTTTCTTCACTATCCATTACTAGTATAGATAATATATTTAGATGCTCACTAAGAGCCTATCACAGTGGCCGTTAGGTTTTTGTAGTTTGCCGCGTAGGATGACGTTGGTTGTCATGCAGGTAAACGTCAATGAAGAGTTTTTGATATATAATCAGAGGATCGAGCAAATTCGTTGATGTTAGTTATGCTCCCTGTTTTAGACAATTGAAAATAAGTTATTCTTTTTTAGTAACTAACTGAGTCGTTTTGATTATTGATGTTTGAGTAACTTCTGCATCCCCATCCACCTCCAGGGTAGTTGTTACTCATCTTAAAGGGCTGAGGTTATTCAGTTCACCATAATAAGGTCTTTGAATGCTATATGTCATACTTTCTGCATTTGCGGCTTTATTTGGTGAAAACAGAAAGACTTCCAAACCAAGTTTGTGGAAAGTCCCAGCATGCATACAAACTCTTTCTGTCATCATATGTGAAATGAATGTGATCAGACCCCAGTTTGCCTAAGAAACTTTGGGAGCTCTACTCGCTCAATGTTCCTAGAGGAAATTGCTTCTAGGGCTGGGATTCAGTGGAATAGGTCAAATAGCCATAACCTGTTAAGAAATGGACTAATATCAGTTGGCACCATTTCCACTATTTTTAGGTATTAGAGGTAGGCCCGGAACCACTCCTAAGTGATGGACCAAGTAGCTTCTGATTTGCCAGTAGATGCCATGGGATGTTTTCAGGAACTGCCAACCATGGCTCCTTGGCTTCAGCAGCATCACCTTTTTGCTTGTGCTAGGTGGGCATAATGTTTGAGTCGGCCAAGTACTGCCCATTGGTTCTTATGGCAGGAGGTAATTGAGGCCCCAGGCTGGAGGTTTCCTTTTGTTGCTCTTGTATTGGATTTTTATTTTGCCTCAAGGTATTGGTTTTGAAATGTCCAGCCATGGCAGTAGAGACCAAATTGGAAAGTGGGAATAGATCCCCATCACCAGGCCTCGATTGTGGGGTGTTAGGCCGATAGGTCGTGGGGCCCCATAGTGTAACCTTCCTTAGAGTGCCATCTGATAAGGTATTACTGATTTGACGACCTTCTCTTCCCTCAGCCACACAGTCAGTGAGACTCACTGGTCATTTAGCGACATTGTTGTTCTGGACTTTCAGTTTTGAGGGGACCCCACCTCCCTGCAGGGACTGTGTTTGCAAGGTAACCACCTTTGGATGAGGTCTACAAGATCCTTTTTTTGGCATGATACATGGCCTTCTCTATGGCGATAGTTTCAATGGCTTTGACCTGGTACTAGCCCTAACTCTAACAGTTTCTGCCGCGATTTCTTGGGTGACCAAATCAACCACCTTGTTATCGTCCCCTGTACTTTTAAGGCACAGGACCCGCCATGTTAGGGTTGTGTTGGATGACAACGGGCTGGAGGGAGGAGTGCTGGCGTAGATACGCCAGTTCCAGTTAGGCATTGAATGAAGAAGGTTGTTCCATGTTTCTCCGGCTCTGCATCCTTTGTATGTGCATGCCAGCCCAGTCTGGACTACAACCTGGCTACGAAGATCTCTCCCCGCGAGCCGGAGTCGTCCTACTGCTGGTGATCCCACCGCACGTCCTTCCATATACGCGACCAGTGATCCACTGGGTCGCTTCCTACATCTCCACGTTGCCATACTCCGTGCACCGTGGAGGGGCAGAGGTTCAGAAGGCCAGCCTAGTTTCTTGGAACAGGGTAACCTCTGGACAAGCTAGACCAATTAGGGTAGCGATGGCGGCGGTCAAGACTAGGTCTCAAGAGGGGCGAGGGTGACTGAAAGACCTCTATGAGCACACAAAGCAAGGACACTTACAAATTACTCCAGACAGGTGTTATATTAAAAATATAGACACATTTATTTCCAGGCCTTTGTAACATCGACCATAGCAAAGAATCACAATAATACTAAAGTAAACCAACACATCACAATCAATACAATATATATACAAGACCGAGGGGTCTAAGGAGTTGGGAGCATGAAAAATGTAGACCACCTAGATGGGGAGGAAAACAGGCAGTGCAAGCAATCATTAGACCCAGTTCGACATCAGAAATACACCTAACTAGGAGGCAGTCCGAGCCCTACGAAAGAGAGGAGCCTTATGCTCAATAGTACATGCACGCGCCTGTGCCAATGGACAAAATAGGGTCTCTTCAAGGGTCTCTGACAGTTCAGGAAGGTGGATGAAGCGATGAAGATCAAGTCCCCACTTCTCAAGCAAGACCTCCACTTACGGGCAGAGGCAGGCTGAGAGTGTGGGAGGGTTTCGCTATATCGCAACAGCGGTAGAAAAGAAATGGGTTCCTGCGCTAGGGGCCACCGGTTGGGGTATGGACTACTCACCGGTCCCCGACGCATGTAGACCCAGACTTCGCCAGTTCAGTTCACGTTGCTGGCAGGTTCGCGTCTCGACACCGTGTAGATTCTGCGGTAGCAGGATTCAGGGTCAAGGGGGTCACCAATGCAGCGAACATGCACAGGTTGTTACCACAGCAGGGCAACACGGCAACCGCGTTTACTCTGGTCCGGGTGCACTCGTCTCACTTCAGACCTGGGAATGCCAAGTGTACGAAATTCGGTGTGAGGGTGCCGTAGACACAGAGCTAGCAGTAGGCCAAGTTTCGAGGGCTTCCCCAAAACGGCGGCGGTGACAGAGCAAACCTCCCGTGTAAGCTGGTCAGCCCACTGGTTGGCCTACGGACACTTCCGAAGAGGCTTACTTGCAGGGTTTGTTGAAGGTGCCGAGAATAGTTGGTCCCACTATTCCAATGGGTTGAAGCGCCTTCGCAGACCTTCTAGGACGATCAGATGCAGAGGGGACTCGCAGGACGACAGCGGGCTCAGGGTGCCAAACCTTCCAGCGGGTCACCAGCGGTTCCTCAACTCGGCTTTTTGTTGCAGGATACTTGGCTCCTTATCCCTTGTTCGGTGTGAACTCAGGAGATCGACATGGTAGTGGTATCTTCAGCCTCCTCTTATCCAAAGTTCCCTTTGCGCCAAAACGGAGAGGACCCAATGGGAGATCTGCTCACAAACACTCACTCCATACGTGGACCAAACACGGACCACAGTGGTCCCAGGCATTCTGGACACACCAGACTCTCTGGCACCCAGGATGTGTATTGGGAACAGACATCCCAGCCCACATCCTGGAGGCACACACACAAGGCATGCAGAAGCCTGTGAAAGCTTTGGGTTTCGCGGGAAAGTGCATGACCAAATAAGGACTGACCCGGGTCGGCTCGGCCTGGGGAAGGTCCAGGGGCAAGATGGCCAAAGGACAGGACAAAGAACCGGGTGGCATGTCATTTTGGAGCCAGGCCACCTATTTGTGCCAAACGCAGTAATCGCGGATAACATGGAAAAAAAAAGGGTTCAAAACATAAGATAAACGATGGCTGCCACCAGTCCTATCCGTGACACACCTGCACAGTTCATAATAAGTCCAGCAAGAGTTTCTAGGGCCTTTGGAATGACTAGAGACCCAAGAGTGTGGTAAAGTAAGTTACAGTCCACTCTTGTTACATGTTGCACAAAAGCTGCAACATGAGGAAAGGACTAAGGGAAATTAAGTCCTCCAGTACTGACTGTCTTAAGGGCATGTCAGTTTCCCCATAAGAATTGAGCGTAAGCCCATAGGAGTGCGGCAGAGGGCTGTGCTTCTCTGGCAAAGTTTAGATCAGGCTGTAAAACAGCAGCAAAAAGTTTGGGGGTTGACACATGGAGGGAAAATGACATTCAAATATGAAATCTTTCCTAACAACCGGTGACAGGCGATCCCGCCATGTTGCATACTTCTGATGACAGGCACCCGGTCCGTGCAGCATCCACCACTCCAGGAAGCCCAGCAGGTGTGGCGGCGTAGGGCGCAGCGCCTCGACACGCCAGTGGACCGTCTCCGTGGCACAGGAGCGCACACATAGTGTTCGTGGGGAGAGCTCCCCATTGCTCACCCGCCACGACAAAGCAGGATTCCTTGCACTCTTGCTGGAGCAAGCGCATGCGGCCAGTGACCAGCTGCAACAACGGGGAGCAGCCTCGCTTGACGCAGCTCCACCTCCATGGCATAGTTCTACGCTCCACAAGCCTATTGTGAACCAAATTACGCTCCACTCGCCCACAAAGCCTCCAAGCCCGTTGGAAGCAGGCTCGCCAGACACAGCCCCTCCTCAATTTCCCCACAATGCTCCATGTGCCCACAGGGACTGTTGTGCCTACAAGTCACACCCACGCTGTGCCTTTGGGGATTCCTTTCTTCTTGTCCTTTTTCTTCCCCTGCGTGCCACATCACTGGGTTGTCCATTAACAAGTGCCCACCACTGGACCCACTGCCTGTTGAGGTTCAGAGTGCCAGCACCTGGATCATGACCAGCAAAGAAAGGCACAACTGCCAGCATGGGCGAACCAGCATCCCCGCCCGCAGCATGAAATCTGTACAGCTGCGCATTCCCCTTCCAATTTCCATGACACCTCAGCCAACAAAGGCCCACTGGTGGACCAAATGGATGGAGAACTTTTACCACTTCATCAGAGAGTCTGGAGAAGACGCCTCACCTCATCTACGGGATGCTTTCCTCAATTTGGTGGGGGGAGGTGAAAACAGTTGTCAAAACCATCCCGAAGGCCGATCAACCTGACTTTGCCTCCCTGATTACTGCACTGGACAGGCTGCTTATTCTTGAACCCAACAGAGTCTAAGAGAGGTAATTATTCAATCAATGCATGCAGAAGCCACAGGAGACTGTAGACGAGTATATAACCCGCTTCAGAGTCAAGGGGGCCCACTGCCGGTTTGACGCTTTCTCTTTGGACAAGGACATACACCTGCGCATCATTGAGGGCTGCCTTTCACCCACGCTTAAGAAACAACTACTAAAAAGCCCCTCACAATCCTAGAAGTCAGTGAACTCGCAAGAATCTTCGGCAGGGCAGATGCCCAGGCTGCCTCAATGGCAGGCACACCATCACCAAAACATGACCCGACTGAACTCATTGCCACGGTTCAACAGACAACCCCTCGGCAGGGAGAGAGGGATGTCACTCCAAACAGACGACCCAAGTAACTAGGGCCCAGACAACAGAGATGGTGCTACCGATGTGGCATGGTGTTTCCCCATTCAGGTTCCTGTCCTGCCCTGTCACAAAGATGAGCCAACTGTGGGAGAGAGGGCCACTTCCAATCCGTCTGCAGGGAAGGGAGGCCATTTCCAACCTCAAGGCCCCATGTGCTCACAAGGATGCCGTACCGTCCACTGAAACCCCAATACTTTCAACAGAGGTTCTACCAGCCCAATCAACAGCGTTATGTCCGAGCAGTTGACGAATATCACTATCCAGACTATCCACAAGTCTACAGGTACTACGAACAGCCATCCCACCTGGCAGACGAATACAATGAACCCCAGAGGGTTACCTGGAAGAGGAAAGCCAATACACGTTCATGCATAACACAGGTGCTCCATATCACGACCAATCAGTGCAGGATGAATATGTCAACCTCACCCAAGACAGCATGGAGGCCAGGGAAGCCCAGCAGATCCCAGTCAAGATGGGTAACTGCTTTTTTCACTTCCTGGTAGACTCTGGCGCCACTGTGAATATCATGGGGGAGCAAGAATACCTGCAAATTCCTGACAAACCAGTGTTAGAGTTGACTCAATCCAGAATCTTCCAGCTAGGCCTCTGCATGCCATCAGCCATTTTAAGCGACATCTCCTCCTTAAAGGACGGCAAACTGACGCAACTATCCACGTCATTCGATGCCCCACCAAAGGATGGTGCCTCCTCAGTTACTACACAACCTCATGCCTAGGATTCATTGACATCCATGTCGGGGCTGACGATGTGATAACCTCAGCTGCAGTCAATCAGAGACCAGAGAACGCTGTGAGAGCCGTTGCTACTGGCAACCCCCAAGGCCACATAACCAAACTTGACATCATGGAAATATTTCCACAACTGTGCGCAGGCCTAGGAAGACTAAAGGGCCCACAGATCAAGCTGCACATTGACCCATCCGTGAGACCTGTCCCACAGCACCCCAGGCGAGTTTGGTTCCATCTCCAGGAGGCGGTTTCCAGAGAGCTTGACCAACTACTCTCGGAATGCATCATTGAGCCTGCCAAAGGGCCCACCCCAGGGGTCTCAGCCCTAGTTATCGTGCCGAAAGAAGGTGGGAGGTTGCGCCTGTGCGTCAATATGAGGATGGCCAACACCGCCATCCTGAGGGAGAGACACCCGGGCCCATGCATAAAGGACATGATTGTGCAACTCGGCAACGCCTGCATGTTCTCCAAGCTTGACCTGATACAAGGATACCATCAACTGGAGCTGCATCCCGACTCAAGGGTAATAACAGCATTGGCCACCCACGAGGGGCTGTTCCAATATCGAAGTTTGAACTTCAGAATCTCCTCGCCGGCCGAGACTTTTCAGGAGGGCGTAAGACAGATCATCAGGCCTATCTCCGGTGCACTGAATTACAGTGATGACATTCTCATCTTTGGTGCATCCAAAGAGGAACATGACGCTGCACTCCTTGCCACCGTACAGCTGTCCAGGCCGCTGGCCTCACACTCGATAACGACAAGTGTCGATTCAGCAAATCCAAGTTGAAGTTTTTTGGACATATTTTCTCCAGCGATGGCATGACGCCTGATCCAGAAAAGGTCGACACCATAACCAAACTGAAAGAATCACAGCAAGTTGCTGATGTCTGGTCCTTCCTGTGTATGGCTGGATACTGTGCTAGGTACATTCCTCACTACGCCTCTATCACCAAACCACTCAGAAAGCTACTACAAAAAGAGCCAGTGTTTGAGTGGTCCCCGACATGCCAACAGGCGTTCGACTCTGTCAAGAGGGCCCTGATGGAGGCCCATCGGCTAGCATATTTCATCCCGGCCTGGCACACAGAAATAACCATGTATGCCAGTCCCGTTGGCCTGGGAGCCATCTTGGCTCAAACGAGTGGAGCTGACATCAACCCCAGACACATCGTAGTTTATGCCAGCAGGGCCCTGTCCACACCGAGTCGCCTACTCGCAGGCCGAGAAGGAGAGCCTGGCCGCTGTGTTGGCCTATGAGCATTTCCACAATATTATCATTGGCAAGAAGTTCACTTTAATTACTGATCATTCGGTGCTACTGTCTTTGTTTGGCAACCCACATACCAAGATGCCCACGAGGATCAAGCGGTGCCGCATCAGACTGCAGGAATATGACTATGACATAGTACACAGGCCTGGGGCGACCTGAACCCGGCGGACTACCTCTCCCTCCATCCTCCAGGGCCTCCAGTCACCCGAGTCAGTGACGTGGCGTACATCGACTATGTGGCCGCTAGTTTGCTCCCACCTGCTCTATCCGTGGACATGGTCTGCTGCTGACCCAATGACCTCCCTAGCCATCAGCCTGACGGGCAACAACAGATGGAAGGACTACCGACGGGAAACTTTGGCTCACCCAGGATGTGCTATGAGGAAATGGAGAGATTGGCATGGGTGCAGTCTGAGCTGGCTGTGATGGACCACAATATACTCCTGAGGGGCTACTGCATCGTTATTCCTGCCGCTCTCAGGGCTGATGTTGTCCAGACAGCATATGAAGGGCACCGAGGTGCTGAGAACACCAAACGACAACTACGCTGCTATGTCTGGTTCCCCTTGCTGGACTCACTGGTCGATGAGTAGATCAAGAACTGCCTGGCCTGCCAGTGCACAGCACCGGCAGAGCCCCCAGTACCACTACAGCCCAGGCAAATCCCAGAGTGACCATAGGAGAGAGTCGCAGTCGAATTCTATGGACCGTTGGAGTCCAGGGAGTACCTTCTCCTCCTCATTGACGAGTACTCTTGATTTCCCACCGTTAAGAGGATTGCTACCACAGCGTTCCCTCAGGTAGCAGCCATCATGGATGAAGTGCTCAGTGAATGGGGCATCCCGAGGGTGATCAAGTCAGAAAATGGCCCGCCGTTCAATGGCCACAAATTCGATGGTGAAATCTGATGTGCACACACGCACCATGAGAGACTCCTCGACCCCAGGAAAGGCAGACGCTGAAGTGGTCCACCGAGATGCAGAGGTGAAAGAAAAAACACAGCGAGACTCCTATGCAAGGCTCCGGACGGTGCCCAAGGACTACCAGATTGGGGGCGTGGTCCTTGTGCAACAGCCAATGGCCAAGAAGACGGATTCTCGCTTTGCCCCGAAACCCATGAGTGTCACTGCTGTCAAAGGGACGATGGTGACGGCCCAGAATGAAGACAAGGAGATCCTGAGAAACACCTTGTTATTCAAACATTTTGTCAAAAGAGAAGACTGTGAGCCTCCTCTGCTGGAACCTGATCCGGATTCGTGGGAGCCATGGAATGGCCTCTGGGTGCATGCCATACCAGTCCGGGTTACACACCTCACTGATTTTCATCGGCACGGAGGAGGATTTTGCCTCTTAGCAAGGGAAGCATGTTGACCTTTAGATTTGTGAGCACAACACCCCTGTTGGTTCTTAATATTTATGCACTCTTGTTGGATGTTAGCATTCAGGCAATTCCTGTTGGGTGCCATGGCAATGTCAGCGATGAGTGAAAGGATACAATTAGTTCCAGCCTGATCATCTGCCATTTTGGAACATAAAATCCCATGCACTGCACTGCCCCCCCCCCTTCTCACCTGCACTTTTCCCCTTGCCCCTTCCCATGCACTTATGCGATCTGAATGACACCTGGCCTAGTAGGATCGTTGTCTGTCTTACCTCTGTTCCCCCTCCCTTGCCTCGTCGCGCCTTGAAACACTTGTGTATAGGCACGTTATAAATGCCTTATCATATCATATAATAACAAGAAGAGGGAATCAAGTTTGCTTGTGAGGGAACTCCAGGCCTGAATCCCTAAGGGACTGTCTTCTTGGTTGGTTCATTCAGGTTCATCTTCATATACAGAAAAATGTGAAGTATCCTCCTCACCTGAAGAACCTTTCAGCGTTGTGACCAGCTTTTGCAGATCCGCACTGGCACAGGTCTGCGTCAGAGGTTGAAGTCTGGTCATCAGTCCCCGCATATGGAATGTTGGGTTTAAGGTCCTTGCATAGATTCAAAAGAGAACCATTGTTTTCAATGGAGTAGGCACGGTCAGATTCATCGGCCGTGGCAGCAGAGTTTGAGGTGATATTTGGGGTGGAGGTGGACAAGAGGGGCTTAGCCCCAGTAGTTGTGGTTTCAGGGGCTATGATGGTAGCAGCTTCATTGTAACCTGCCCCAGAGGGGTGATCTTCCTGCCAAAGAAAGCAGACATATTGCGTTGGGTCACCATCTGATTCCGTTTAAAATCACTTTTTCCCTTCTTTGTGCATGGCGGCAGAGAGGCGCCAGCTTGGTCGTTAGTCGGGCTGCGTGCTCGTTTTCCCACACTCATCCCAGCACTTTGCAGGCCTGCCCTACTGGGTTTGTTGCCCTTTTGTTTTTGCTGGCGTAGTCCAAGTTTTATGAGAGAAAGGCAATCCCAGGCAGGAGAACACCAGCACTTAGTCTGAAAAAATTAAAGTGGACGCCCCAGATCCTTGGGCCACTCGGGCCCGGTTTACTTGAAAATGTGTGTGATGGTGGGGGTGGTAAGGGAGGCAGGCAGGCTGTGTTGCAAGCTACAGAATCAAGTAAGGAAACCTCCGACCCATCTGAACCCAGAGAATAGTTATATCACCTCCACAGGTGGAGCCTCCTTTGGCTGATAGTTCTAGTTCATTGCGGACCACGGCAGACCACTTGTCACCACTTCCCGCTCTGCGTTCCACAGGACTGGTGATTCTTGTATCCTGCAAGCCACACCTCCAAGAATAGATGCAGTCAAAAGACTCCGGCAGTAATGCAGACCACTTCACAGCACTTCCCCTTGGGCATTTTTATACCGAAGATGTACAATTTTTGTGTCCGTGTTTTATCAGATGATATGTCATCCCAGAGGTCTTTTAGCTCTGTTTCCTCAGCTATGGTTAGATAGGCTGTGACATATCTTGCAACTGCAGTGCAATTGTCTGCAATGTATTTTATATCTATATTTGCATTCCACAAGAGGGCAATGATTGAAGTACTTGGGTGCTTTGTCCTTTTTAATTGTGTATGTGTTTTTAGGGAATTTGCTTTTACAGTGTGTCTAACAGAAAACATCAAGCTATTTACTTGTCCTTTTTTGCAAACTGGTCTAGGCAAGCAAAAACAACATTTGGTATAGTATTTACCTTCTATCGTATATCTAGGTCAGAAGTATTTGCACACTTATGTTTTTGGAAGCATAGGATTTGTGTACACAGGTCACTATGTGTGTTTTCTGAAGGGATGTCACAGGTAATGTATTTTTCAATAAATTGTAAAACAGTGGCATCACTGTCATGGCCAAATTTGGGAGTACCCTTTATCCACAAACGCATGTGTGGCGCTCCTCTCGACTGATATTCTTTTCTTCAAAAGAAGTGTTCAACTTCCCTGAGTGGAGTGGTAGTTTTATTGCAGATGAAGTGCAGCATGGCAATGAAGCGATGGTGAAAGTGCCTTGATACATTGACAGGGTCAAGAGACCAGAGTTCACCTGGTGTTTTTTTTTATCTTTTCCCTCTTTATTTTGGTTTGCAGTGTGTAAGAAGTCATGCAAGTCATCCCATGTGTATTCTGCACAACCAGGCCTATCTCAGTTACTATGATGATCTGACCCTACTGGAAATAAATGGATATGGGGTCTGCTGCATCACTTGCCCGACAATGGAGCACCACAAGACATTTACATCAACAGCACCCATCCCCCTGTAAGGGTAGTAATGTTGTAATCTAGCACAGTGCTTGTGTGTTTTGGGACTACATTGCCCATAAATCCCTGCACGATATGCCGAGCCCTATATGTAGCATTTCGAGGTGAGAAGTGTTCTTGCATTGGTCCGCATTAGTAGGCATGATCCTTGGGGGTGTTTTTTCCTATCCCCCAGTGAGGGGAGAAATGTTTGAATCTAGCATGGTGCTAAGGCTGTTTGAGACTACATTGCCCATAAGTCCCTGCACTACATGCCGCGTCCTTGAGAAATACATACGGCATCTCGAGTTGACATTTGGGCTTGCATTTTGCCCAGGGAGCGCATCAGTGGGCATGCTGCCCTGGGTGTGATATCCCAACTTGATGGGGACTTTAGGCATTTGTAGCACGAGGGAAAAATGCATGTGCTAGTACAGGCCAATTATGTCAGTCCTGTTTCTATGCCCATAGGTAAGTGTTGTTAATAGTGTCCCTCATGGGCGTGAGATGAAATGCCCGCAGTGAGAACCGAGGGTGAGAGCTAAGAATTGTACAGGGAAGGGACCAGGGTAAGCCACGTTCAGCTCCGCTGTAAACAAATTATCTATGCATACATATAGTGAATGCAGATTCCATAGAACGCTGGTGCCATGGTCGGTTATAGTGTTTTACGAGGGATAGACAACAATAAATGTTGAATGCAGGACTTCATGAGCGCTTCATATATACAGCGAAATGAGCTTCTGTGGAATGCTGGGCTACAGCCACAGCTTGTTCTTTTGCCTAATGTGGGACTAGTGACAACCAATGACAAGTGCGGGGTGGGATATTAACCTGCATGTACATTTTGGCACAGTACACATTCCAAGTGTCCACAGGGGGAGGACAGTAATCATTCCCTGTGTGTGTCTTTACAGGTGAGAGATTGCACAACAGAGAGAAATACCCTCTATTTTTAGAATCCACCGAGAGAGGATTCACATACTTGATATGATAGGTTATTTATAACACGCTTAATACCTAGAGGTTTCTAAGCGCTGACCCGGGGATCGAACCTGTGGTGCTCTGTCATCTTGCTTCCAGCGTCAGCACAGTGCCCCTGAGCTTTCCTCCCGTGACTTGGTTTCCAAACGACTCGGTAACCCCCCTTTTTGTCTGACCAACGCAGATTTCTGTGGTAAGCAATATGCAATGGCAAAGGTGTGTGATATATACCAATGGATGAGTTGTGGCGGACACCTAAGTGTTGGACTTTTGATTGTAGGTATCCAAAGCTAACATCAAGGAAAGAAGGGTTAACCATTTCCAACCAGAGTGCTCACAGTAAATGAACAGACTAAGTACTGACCACTTTTATTCTCCATGATAATTGGTGTCTGGCATACCAGTAAAAACCCAGGGAGGGTAGGGAATGTCAGGGCTGCCTGTTTCCTTATCCTGTTGCTTTCATTTGATAGGCTCTGCCAAGAGGTTATCTGGTTGCATGCTCATTGAAGATTTGTCCATAGTCTTGAACTTCCTCCAACAATTATTTGGAGGTAAGTACAAATCGTGTAACAACTAAGTGTGGTTACATGCACAAGGTCCGATGCCTCTATTTGGAATTAATGAGGGTGGTGAGAATACTGGTGGTAATAGGTTTTTAAATCTTTTTATTCTCTAGATGATGTTTCCAACTCCATGTATATAGAAGTGGGGCACATCAATTCATCTACTTACGTCCTGAAGAAGGTTGGAGAAAATTGAGGGCCATGGTTTCAAAGCCCACTGATTCCGACTGAAACACATGTGCAGAATAGCTAGACACACCATTATACACATGGAGTGTAGGGACATTTTTGAACATTTGTTACATGGTCATATATGTTATAAGGTCGATACATAAAACATACTGTGGAGAAGTACGATGTATGTATGTATGAGTGAGTGTGTGTGATTTCAAGCTTTTTTACACAGGTTATTTCTTAAGCCTGTTCCTTCATTCCCATACCACATCACACGCTGACAACGTACAATACATAGTATTACATTTCTAAAGCTCCAAGTTTGCCCATTATGTAGATTCGCCATTGTAGATTTTAACAGAGGATTACTTACCCTGAGTCACATGTGCAGAGATTGGGAAAGACCCTTCTCCAAACCCTGTAAAGAGCGAAGAGAACTTTCGTGTACATGTTCATTGTTGTGAAGATTTTCTTGCCAAGAGATACTTGGCCATGTGTGAAGCTAGTAAACTTACTTTTGTTTTTGGTAGCATCTGCATTGTATCTCAGAAGCGTTAGTTTCACATATTGACCATGCGAGTTTATTTGTATGTTAGAACGATTGTCTGAATTACAAAAAGGGCATAATATGCTATGATTTGCATTCTGCAGAAGCTGGTGAAATGGAATGGATTCCGAATTTGGTTTGGATAGATACACAGATCGTTCATTGAGGATGTGCTGTTGTGAAACATGGTTGCAGGGAGTGCATGTATGTTTCCACGTGCATATCTAGGCATGTTTTTGGTTTCCAGTACTTGAAGTAAGTACATTAGGAATTCTTGTGGATCTTCCTGTGTGTTTATGGTGAATTGTACCATTCCTGTATAGTAGTCCGATTCCTGCCTTACACCTAAGACACTGTACGTGCTGTCAGTATTATTTGTGGCATTTCTATGAAGGACAAGCATTTGCAAACAGAACTGGTCCAAGCCCTTTAAGTAAAGGTTCTGAACAATTGGTGGCAATTGGAAGATTGATTGATTGCAACATTTGCATAGCAATTTACTCCAGTTGTGTTGCTGAATTTAAATGCACCAGAGAGTTGTGCCTCTATATCCTTTGATGGGCCTACAGTTGTTTTTTGAGAAGAGACATTTGTCTCTTTGTCTTCTGATGGACTTGTAGGTGATTTTTCCACTAGACAGTTTTGTGTTTGTATTATTTGATAGAGCAGCAGTTCTTTGTTTCTTTAGCAGTATTGTTGGGAGATCTGTTATATGCTCTGTTTGTATCAGTTTTCTTTTTAAAGGTTTTCTTTTTTGAGGTGCAGGGTGCATATCTCGATGGGGGTGTACAGTGCATGTAGCCTGTAGCCTGGTGCCTTCCTGCTTCCCACTCTTTTTCACCACTTGGCAAGCCATGCCCACCTGGTGCCTTCCTGCTTGCCGCTCTGTTTCACTACTTAAGGAGCCCTCCAGCTTCTTTTCCTTTACAGAAGGGGAGTTAGTGCAAGTGGATCTAGGTCACCTGGCCTAAGCCCCGGCCACCTGGTGCCTTCCTGCCTGCTGCTCTTTTTCCCCACTTAGCAAGCCCCGCCCACCTGGTGCCTTCCTGCTTGCTGCTCTTTTTCACCACTTAGCAAGCCCCACCCACCTGGTGCCTTCCTGCTTCCCGCTCTTTTTCACCACTTAGCAAGCCCCGGCCACCTGGTGCCTTCCTGCTTCCCGCTCTTTTTCACCACTTAACAAACCACGCCAACCTGGTGCCTTCCTGCTTGCTGCTCTGATTCCCTACTTAAGGAGCCCTCCACCTTCTTTTCCTTTGCAGATGGGGAGCAGGTGCAAGTGGATCTAGGTCACCTGGCCTAAGCCCCGCCCACCTGGTGCCTTCCTGCCTGCCGCTCTTTTTCACCACTTAGCAAGCCCCACCCAATTGGTGCCTTCCTGCTTGCCGCTCTTTTTCACCACTTAGCAAACCCTGCCTATCTGGTGCCTTCCTGCTCTTTTTCACCACTTAGCAAGCCACGCCCACCTGGTGCCTTCCTGCTTGCCGCTCTGTTTCCCTACTTAAGGAGCCCTCCAGCTTCTTTTCCTTTGCAGATGGGGAGCAGGTGCAAGTGGATCTAGGTCACCTGACCTATGCCCTGCCCACCTGGTACCTTCCTGCCTGCTGATCTTTTTCTCCACTTAGCAAACCCCGCCCACCTGGTGCCTTCCTTCACCATCACTGTCTTGTGGCCAATGCTGGATTTGACTTGTATGCACTTCAATCATTCACGTTGCGTCACTCTTTCTCGACTTTCATGCTGGACTTCCTTGGTACTCATGGTGGCCCTGAATCATGCTGTTCCCATCTTCATCTTGTATCCTGGCTTGCAACATTATGTGTTACTACTGACTTCTGCAATTGTATTCGCTCTCCACTCTTGCTTCTCCACTCTTTTGACTTCTCACTCTCTTTTCTCTCCTCCTTTCCCTTCTCCCTTTTCCAATCTCCTCCCCTTACTTTCTTCTATGCACTTACTCTATCAGAATTGTCCCTGGACCTAATATGATAGCAACCTCGTCTGTTTCCTCCACCCTCCCATTACTGTTTTTTTCCTCCCCACCACCGCTCCAGCACTATCTGAAATGTCGTCAGGCCTAGTACGATAGTCGCTTGTTTTGTTCCTCCCCTCCCTTTCTGCACCCCTCTCCCTCACCTTTTGTTTTTCTCCGGCTCTACCAGAAATGTCATCAGGCCTAGTATGGTAGTCGCCTGTCTGTTTCCATTTCCTTCCCACTCTCCCCCTCCCTTCCTTATCTATGTCTTAGCTCTTGCACTATCTGAAATGTCGTCAGGCCGAGTACGATAGTTAATGTCACATCCTTACTGTTCATGGCCTGTAAGAATGTGGTTGTATTTTCCCTTGTTCCCTCCCTTGCTTTGAAGCGCTTTGAAACACATTGTGTATAGGGGCTATATAAATAAATGATCATAATATATATTATATTATTATATCATAAGTATGCAAGGAATGTCAGCATTGACTTTGTCTGCATCAAAGTTAACTAGGAATAGACCATTCAGTGTATGCGGATGCAAAAGTGATACGTATGTCATACCTTCTTTAAAGACTTTGCTGCCAAAGTCAATGCATGATCTAGCATTTGACCTTGCGATTTGTGAATAGTGACAGCACATGCAAGAGATGGAGAGAATTGTTCTCTGCGTACGTGCATGTCTTTGAAAAGAAGGAAACGTGCTATTGTGCGGCCTATTTTTTTAACTTCTGCAAGTTTGTCAAAGTGGATGTTGACTGAATGATGTTGTCAGGTGGACATCTTTGGAAGCCACCAACTGTACCAATTGCTCCATTGACAAACCATGTTCTACGTCAAGGTTATGTTTTAAAATGACTCTGCAGTTTAGGCACAGAGTTAACACTTTTTGTAATCCAGCTGTGTTCGAGATGCATTTTTCTAAGCTATTTAGTCATGCTTGTTGACAAATAGGGAGTGTCATGACATGCACTTCTAGTTTGTCTGCGGAGCTGATATGCATTATGTGTTGCATTTCTTTTTTGAACATTTTATCGTTGAATTGATTACAGCTTGCAAGGGTTGTCATTAAGGACATGCATTTCATATTTTTTTGAGTTAATTGTCCCATGACATTAGGAGCAGATGTGTTTTTCCCATATAGCTCATGAATTAGTCTAGTATTTAATATAGATTGTGCATATTTAGTAAGCAGACCAGTTCTAATGCTTTCTAAAATGTTACCATAGAGGAGATCTGCAGACTGACGCATTTTTTGAGTTAGTCCTCTGTAGCGAAAATGTTGCCAGAGATTTACATACCCCATGCTGCCGAGTGTGTTTCGGCATGGTTTGTGTCCCAATGTTTTGAAAATAGTTTGACTTTTTAATGGTGTTAACTGTTGGAGGTCTCTAAATGCAATTATGTGTTTTCTTCCCAACAGTTCAAGTCAGTTTTCAGGACTTCTTGCATTCTGAGATGAATTAAAGCCAACATGAAGTTGGAAACCATGCTTACGTCATCGATCAGGAGCACTTTCATATGTTTCAGAATTCTGCGTACTTCTGTAGCAGCTTCTGCTGATAATTTGTAGAGTAGCGCGAGTAGAAGCAGTCTGTGGAGTCAGTGCGTACATGTTGGCATGTTGAGGCCAGAGAACACTTGCCCTGACCTTCCAGGAATGAAGACTGGATTTGGAAAGGACAAATACATGTAAGTTTCCCTCTCATTGGAACGTGCGGCTAATTAGCGGGAGTATGTGTATGAGTGTGGTTACATCAAGGTCCTGCCAATGGTGAGCCATAGCCTGCCATAGCCCGCTATTGAAACACTTTGTGGAGGGCTTTGTTAATCTTGGATCCCGTAGTCCTTGTATATTGCCGGACTGTGATTAATGACTATATCACTGTCCTCTCTAAAGCACACTTGGCTAAGTTTGGGGGTGTAAAGTCTGGATTGTTTAGTTTCCATCAAAGTAAACACTTAACTTTGGTATCTGATGGGATCCAGTATCATTTCGAGAGCTTTTATATTTTATTTCAAGTGGGCGAGGGTGTTACGCTCACCTGGCTCCCACTGAGGCGTCGATCGGAACTGGACAGCTGCGGTCTCCACCCATGTGACGCGTAGAGCCGAGATGACGGACTGGACTGGCCCACCTAGCTCAGTTTGCTTGGCCCGTAGGAATATTCTTCTGCAAATGGAGAAAGGGAATTAACCACCCGTGGAGTTGGGCGTAAATCCCCCCACCCCCGCTCTTCTCCCCACAGATCACCTTTAATGTCCCCTCTTATATGCTCATCTGATGGTTTAAAGAGATGAGCTCTCCATCCTGCATTGAGCGCAGGGGCGCGTTGATAACCAGTTGCTTCACTGGCTCGAAGGAATTGGTGAGTTCCAGAACAATATTGACTCCGAGATTCCCGGCAAGATGCCGTAAGTATAAAGTTTGTAAGTGTTCAAATGCCTGACTTTCACTCTTGTCCGATTCCTTGCAGGTTGCAGCTTGACCCTAATGAAGAGTTCCTTGTGGCAACCGGTAGTATTCTGGTAAGGATTTGTATTTTCCAACACAGTTCGATAAAATAATTAGCAATATGTAACCTGTTGCTTTCTCCCTTATTCAGGCGCTGAGAGAAAGTATGAAGTCTTGGGGAATAATACCTCCGGCGGTAAAATCAGGTAAGTCTATTGTGGTGAGGAGGGTTCCCCTTGTTAGTTCCTTTGTTTCACCTTGCTGTCCTTTTGTTTCCCCATAGGGGCCGGGGTTCAGCGAAGATGCAGTGGAAGCTGCGCCGCCCCTAGAAGAGGAATAGTACCCCCGGTGGTAAAATCAGGTAAGTCTATGGGACGGTAACTAATATTCCTCTGTTTATTCCCTTGGCTCACCTTGCTGTTCTTGTCTTCTCCTTAGGTGCCGGAGTGCGGCGGGAACATACACGAGGATGCGGTGGAATGTGAAGATGCTGCGAAGTCCGGTGAGTTGAGCGCGGCGCTGCAGCAGGCGAGGCGACTCGCATAAAATAAAGGCATGATGGATCGGGAATTTAGGTAAGGATTAAAGGTATTGCTCTTGTTCTAACCTTTTCTCCTTCTTTCTCCCTTTTTCTAGGAGCTCCAAACTCGAGGCAGGCGTGGCAGAAGACTTGATGCAGACTTGCAGGCACGGTGAGCGTTACGCTGCTGGATGCGGAATAACGCGTAGCGAGTGCTGCTCTTCGGGCGTGCTTTAGATAGCCTCCAAAGTAGTCCCAGGTAAGTATGCCTCCCCAGCCCCGCCCGAGTAAAAAATAGTCCGAGTAAAGTAGTCCCTTCCAAGCCTCTTTTGGCTTGGAGCTCTTGCAGCATGGTCTGCATCAGGTATGTTTGCAGCATGGTCTGCATTAGGTAAGTTTTAATCTATGAGCCTGGCGCCAGGACTGACTCTCCATATGAGCCTGGCGCCAGGACTGGACCCAAATAGCCCCTAGCAGGGGTTGTTGGGCTTGCTTAGGATAACTTTATGCCTGCTTCTGGGGTTGCTGGACGTGGTCTGGGTTCCCAGGGGTAGGCATCATGACAGCGGGTTGTAATAACAATGGCAGGAAAAGCATCCACTAAGCCCAGGACCCAGAAACCTAGAAATAACAAACCCTACGTAAAACAACCATCATGACGTGGTGAAAAAAACCAAGGTGCAAGTGCAGACTCACTCTACTGCTGCCGGGAAGGGTGTGGCTCAGAATAACAATGCAGCCACGGGAAGAATTACCACCTACTTTCAAGTGGTTGACACAGGATAAAATAGAAGGTCCACAGGAGGTCGTTAGCCCTAATACCGTGCCTCTGCACTACACAAACATCAAATATGGGGACATAGATAATAACCCACGCCTAGTACTTTGCTATAAATTAACTGGTACAGTGGCCACATGTGTAAAACCTATTACTACTACCGAAGGATAGCTACCACCTGTCGATACAAACAGGGTTACCAAAGCATTAGTACATGCAAATGCCATAGATCTAGCAGCAACTTTGAAAAGCCCTGTGAATGAGCTAGATCTGTCCCCAGAGGCTACGCGAACCAGTCCTCTGACCTTGCAGCATAATTTGCTGCGACTGTCAATGACGCTGAATCTCTTTCCGGAAACCATCAAGGACATGGTTGATGAAGTGGTAGTTATAAAAAATGGGACGTTCCACAGTAGCAAGCCAGATCCCAGCAACAACATCAACGCTGCAGATGGAGTGCTACATTTTGCAGTTAAGGGCCTGTTCAAACTGTGTAGGGTTATCCTGAAGGAAGTGAAACTGAATAATGGCCCCTTAAGCAAGTGCAGGTGCGCAAATGCTACTGTCCAGATTGAACCAGCTATATTATCTGTGCCCAGACAGGAATATGCTGAACAAGAATGTATCCAAATACCTACAGATAGCTACATGCAGGAGGTAGCTGACGAGGCCAATGACCTCTCCATGTATAAAACCCGTAAGGAAAGGCGCCTGGAAAAACGGGCCAAAATGAGAAGACAAGTTTCTGCAAAGAAAAACTCGACTATGATCCAAGCTGTAACTGCAGAACCTCTAAACTCCACCGCAATCATGCTAGAGCAAGCACAAAATAAGAAACCTCAACAGACCCTTCACAAAAGGAGAAGCCACCAGGTACATTGACAAGTTGGTTATTGGTCGATGACCCACACGCCATAAGAAATGATACAGAGACGCCTCTGCCCACCACAGCTACAACAGTTGAACTGACCTGCTTGCTTATGGCCCATGATCTCTTGGACACAGAAACCGCATGTCTGGATGCACCAGGTACAATAATGCCTTTGTCAAGTGCACAACCTGCACCTATGCCTACGGCACAAGATCCCAAATATTTTTGCTTTGGGCAGAGGCCATTTGACATTTGTAGGCAATTGAACCAATAGAACTGACCTGCTCAAAGTTTGTAAAAGTATACCTACTTTGAGAGTTTTATCATCAGCTGATTTTAGTTTTGTCAAACTTGTGAAAATCAATGGAGGTAATTTTGGAAGAGTCCACTGTGTTTCAACCGAGGTTAAATCATTGGTACGCAGTTATTAAAAATCTTTCCAGAATGTAGGATATTTGGTTGATTGTCCAACACATGTACCAATTCCACAGGCAGTACTGGAAAAACCATCTGAGTTAGTTGTCCCAAAGGCTGGGGCCATGGGAAAAGATGTAGTATTGGAAGATGCCATGGGATGGGAATGGTTTAGGACGTGTTTAATGCGACAACTGTCCGAAACCAAGTGAATTGGTTTTTAGTTGGAATACCAGGGGCAACACCCACTTTATGGACCCAACAGGTTCCCTCCCCTTCTTAGCGAATTTGATGTCATATTTTTCAAGAAACCTGGCTTACCGCACACATAGAGGGCTACATATTCTTCCAGCAAACTGCTATGAAGGGCTCAAAAGGTCAACCAACCGGTGGTTTGATTATAGGCATTACGCAAGGAGTCCCTCTGAATAGCATAAAAGTGATCATGAATTCCAAGAACATATTGGCCATAGATGCAGTGGCAAATGGGGTGGGTGAGCCTATGGTGGTACTGTTTATTAATATCTATGCTCTGCAAGATAATGAAAATTTTAATAAGATTCACAAGACCATTGACCAAATATGTTTGGGCTGGGTTATGGCGGGAGACCTAGAATTTGTACTACTGGGTGGTGACTTAAATGCTGGATGTAGAGATAATAAAGTTGCCCAAGATATGGATGTGTTAACCCTGTGAGAGTTATGAAAAACTGCAGAAGGAATAAAAAAGGAAAGGTTTGGGTTGATATGTAGAAGGAGTGGGATCTGCTGATGTATAACGGTCGGGCCCGGGATGATTGTCCAGGTCAGGGCATGTGGTGCATGGGTAAGAAAACCTCAACGTTAGACTACTTCTTTGGCACCAATGCCTGTCGCTCTGAAAGAGTGCAGTCGCTGGATTCAAGAAGCGCAGGGTACAGTGATCACCACATGCTCACACTTACAATCCACTTTCAAATACAATCGGGTTGTCATGCAGGTGCCTGTGACCTGGAGATCAATCAGGGGAAAAACAGGATATGCTGGACGCCACAAAATATATGTAAGGCATCGAGACATATTAACCAAATCATTACACATAGCATCGAAACCTGGCATGGGCTCAGTGTGAGCGACATAGGCACTAGGTTAGAGCATCTGGCCATAGACACCGGGAAGATCAGACCCAGCCAGTTGGCCATTAATGAGGGTAAACACTGTAAGATATTTGATATTGAAATACGGGACACTAAAAGATTAATGCGCAGATAGATTAGAAAAGTTAGAAGGGAGGGATACCCTAAACTGCTTTCTGAGGTCAAAATGAGAAGAACAAAAAAGGAGTACAAGTGTTGGCTGAAGATATGCTGCACTTAATGGGCAATGGCAGCAGATGTTCACTGTACTCTGTAGCAAAAATGTATCTGGCAGACTCTTTCCAAAACCAAGGGAGACACTCTGGGTTTTTTAATACATTCCTATACCTGAGTGTGAATGGATATAATACATCAAATCTAACTTTGTTACAGCAGCAGACAGTGGGAGGAAAATAAGACAAGAGGGGCATTGGCAACTTTACCTAAATGTTGATAACATCTACACTGCTGTAATAAAATTAAAGGGATCTAGAGCCCCTGGGCCAAATGGGCCGTCTAATGCTGTTTTGGAAGCCGACCCAAGTGATTGAGCTTATGCACTGGGTATTCAATCTGAGAAGGTGTGCAAAGAAAAAATTGTCTCTGTTACTTGGCTAGCTGCCACTCTACTGCCAATCTACAAAAAGGGAGATTGACTCAGCCCGGAGAACTATAGACTATTATCACTACTTGATGTTATGGGCAAATTGTTCAGTACATTCGTGCTGCATGCCTTGCAGAGCTGGGTGGAGGAAAATAACATATAGCATTTTACACAGACTGGCTTCCACCCAGGTTCAGTGACTAGACACAATGTTAGGTTTCTAGATAATCTTATAGGTGAAGCGGCAATCAAGGTGAATCCCGCACCTCACCTGATATGGGTGAACTTTAGCGGTGCTTTTGACACAGTGAACAGAGCTTGACTGTGGCATAAGCTGCGTACCTGGAGCTGTCCTGAATGGTTATTGGTGGTATTGGGTCAAGTGTATACAGGTAATAGTGTTCACGTGCGTTTTGATAATCTGGGCTACAAATTGGCCCCTATTTTGGTTAATAGGGGGGTCAGACAAGGATGTGTATTGTCCCACTGTTGTTTTGTCTCTACCTGGCTAATTTGCAGTTAATGTTATTGGTGGGTGATGAATGCCCAGTTAAGATAGGCTCCCAACACATTCCTAGCCTAATATATGCAAATGATCTCGTCTTGCTTGATCGTACATTAAGGGGTGTCAAAAAACAAATTTAAAATACTGACAGATTACGCCAAGTTGAACAACTTAATCATAAATATGAGTAAAACCAAAATGATGGCTTTATCTGGCAGTAAGATAGCCAGGGTTTGTCTGCAGATGGACTCACAGAATGTTGAGTATGTTGAAAGTTACCGATATCTGGGAATAGAGTTGAGAGCTGACAGTGACTGCAAAGTCATCGTGGACAGTCAAAAAAGAAACGCCAGACACCTGATCTGTCTTAACAGATTTGCAAAATAAACAGCTGGATACTCTTTAGAAGGAATTCTAAAGTTGTATAAACAGAGCTTTTCCTCTGCTATTTTGTACAGACTTGAAGCACTTGCAATGAGTGATCTGACATGGTTGAATGTGATGGAAGGTCAATTTTGGAGGAAGCCGCTAAATTTTCTACCCACCACACCTATGGCATATCTACGATTAGAATTGGGTCTGGTGTCCCTTTCGAGCCAAGTGCACATTCAAAGGGGTACGCTCTACATGAAATCCAGAGGTTTGCCAACTTGCCAAATGTTACAGCTCATTGGGCCAATGTATTTAACTGGTAGACATAATGTCAAATTGAATGAGAAATGCTTTTCCCACATTGAGTGGACCCCTTTCTTTGAGCGTGGACCAAAGGTTGAGGTGCTGAAGGCCTTCTATAAAAACAAGGTGGAGCAGTGGGATTGGGTAAACAACTTCACACACCTGCAATCTCTACACAATTTCAAATTTGTCTGGGGCATTGTCTGTTATCTTAAAACCCAACAGTATTTACTGAAATTCCTTGAGTATTGCAGTTCGCAACTTTATGCTAAAGATGCAAACAAATCAGCTGCCATTGCTTGCACTACGAAGGGCCCACACAAAGCTCCCAGCTGACCACAGAATATGTCCTATCTGTAAGATAAAAGAAAACATCAAATCACCCAGCCATGTTTTGACTTTGTGTCCCATTGTGTCACATATATGACAAAGTTGGGGCAGTTTGTGGGAAGCTACCAGTCAATTAAGAGTGTTGAATTCTGGGGCTTCTGTTTAAACACTAACCTTGACACTGTGCATATGGCTCTATACCATGCCTGGAAAGAGATCCTTGAATTTCTAACAAACTAATAAGAAAACGAGGCTGAGAGATACAGGTCCCAACAATTCGAAAAAGGTTCAGGTGCTGATTTTAGAAAAACATTTTAGATATTTACTATGGATCTTATAATATATTGTAAGAATCGGATGCAATCAACCACATTAGGTACTTATGTAAGTGATTCTTGGGAAGGATTTAAATACCCAACAATTCAAAAAGTCTAGATTTTAGAGTGTATTTTTGTATATTTCAGTGTATTTTTGTGTGTATTTTAGAGAAATCCAGGAATACTACTGAGTATGATAACGACAATGAAATTGGATGAAATGAGGCAATGGTTTTATGTGTAACTGTAAGTGTGTATTGTATTTGTATGTATATCGCAATTATGATGTGTAAGTTTTGTAAAGGTTCCACTTTGAATCAATACAAACAAAATAAATAAACAAATAGTGTGTAGTATTCTAATTTGTTTTGGTTTTCTACTGGGTGGAGCAGTAGTCGGTGTAAATGTACACCTCCTAGGTTTAAGGCAGCTAAACCTGAGGGGGTGACAACAGATGACAGGTTCTTGTGTGTTAGATCTTGTAGAAATGTGCTGCTTATTTTAATTAAGAATGCTACCAGAACCAGCTTCACCACTGACCTACAGTGTGTCAGTGGTGCTCCTGCAAAGGCTCCTGCAAAGGTTTATAATTTGTACAGCTACAAGTTTTAGTTTCATGTTTAAAACCATGTTCAATTTATTCAGTGACTTCTAGATAAATGCTGAGTTGTTCATCATCTAGCTGCGATTTGAGCACTGGCAAGTCTTCTGATTGTTTAGATTGATGCATGTTATTGTCTACCTCAGTCATAGCTATTTCGAGGGGATTGGGTCCTCCGACCTATTCCATATCAATGACAGGTAATCACCACAGCTGTGCTGCTTCTGAAAATGTTCGGCTCCTGCGTTGATGATGTCGATATGCTGTCCGCAAGGGCCTCCGTCAAGCCGGCGTCACCGGATGTTATAAGTAGGACGCACGACACCCGTAGCCTCAGTTCAATTTTTTTTTCCGCGAACGTGTTTGCTTCAGAGATCTCGGCGCGCCTCGGTTCTTCTGAGTTCTATTCTTTTGGTTCTTCGAACCTGTTTGTGAAGATTTACATGATGTCTTCGTCTTCTTCTACCCCGCGGGCGTGTTTCAAGAAGTGTCGGGACTGCGGTTCCAAGATGTCGCTGACGGACCCGCACAAGGCCTGCCTCTGGTGCCTCGTGAGGACCACACCACGGACGATTGTGACGAGTGCCATTCGTTAACATTGAAGGCCTTACGGGAGCGTAAGAAGAAGCTTTCTGTCGGTAAGGCATCCAAGCCTCGGAAATCGACATCCACTGGGCTTTCGACTGACGATTCGAGGGGCGACTCTCTGCATCATCGGCATAAATCCAGGGGCTCTCGGCCCTGGAGTGGGACCCGCCATTCCTCTGCCTCTTCGAGGCACTCACGGAAGCACTGTCACTGGTCGCCTTCCTCCTCCGAGGACTCTGCCCGTCGGTGGGTTGCTTGTCCCAACAAGCATTCCACTCCTATGGAATGGGATTCATTTCGTAAGGAGATGATGGTGAGTTTTCAGTTGCAGGGCTCCGTCCGTCCGTGCTGTCGAAAGACGCCGGCAGGGAACGTGCTAGAGACGCTGTTCGCACGCCTTCAGGCTCGAGCAGTCGTCGCAATCACCAGGCACCTTCGAGGTCCTGGTCAGACAAGGTGGATTGCTCTAGCCATGACCACTCCAGGTCCCGGTCCTCGACGCATTCGAGACCGTCGGAGCCTGTGAGGTCTTCAAAGACATCGACGCCTTTGGCGGCGAGGCTGTCGAAGGACTCTCTCGAGGCTCCGCCTCCGAGGAAGCCGTCAACGCCATCGGTGCCCAGGCTGTCGAAGGACACGCTCAGGGCTCCACCCTCAAGGCCTGTGTCGTTGCCTTCAGCGCCACGCTCGATGTCGACGCCGATTCTGTCGACGCCTTTTGAGGAGGCTTTATTGGAGGTGCCCCGGAGACAGGTGGAAACTCTGAGAAAGGCCCTGCAGAAGTCAGTAAGGCCTGTATTTGAGCCTTTTTCTGTGCCCTCATCCAGGGTTATTCCAGCCTCTGGATTACATCTCTGAGGTGGATGAAGGGTCTGATGAAGGTATGGTTCCTGATGAGGTTCCTGATGAACTCTTGTCTGGTCATAGCCAGCTAGAAGACCTGCGTCAGTCTTTGCACGATGCCAGTGGTCTGGTCACCTCTCCGGAGGTGGAGTTCGGTAGGCCTGCGCCTGGCACGCACGCAGAGTCCTTGTACCAGCGCCTTATGTCGAGGGTGACGGAATCCTTGGGGTGGTCTGCGCCACCAGTGGATTTTCTGCAGGATGACCTGATAGATATCCTTGACCAAGGTCCACCAACTGACCCGGTACTGCCATTCTATATGGTCTTGCAAAGAAGGGTGGCAGCGGCTTGGACTGCTCCGGAGAGTCTCCTGGCAGTGAGCAAGTCTTTGCCGAACAAATACCGTCCAGCCAGTAGCGACCCCAGCTACTTGACTACGCATCCCACTCCAGAGTGTTTGATCGTGCAGGCAGCTACGGCCCCGGCAAAACAGGCATCGTACCCTACCATCCCTCCTGATAAGGACGACACACGTTTTGATGGCTGGGCAAAGAAAGTATTTTCTTCAGGGGGTCTGACTTTACAGGCAGCCCACTCCGTGTGTGCCTTAGCACGTTTCACTCATACTCTGTGGAATTGTCTCTTTGGCGGCTGAACATATTCCCGGTTGGGCGAAGGCTGGTGCAGCATCTTGTAGAATGGCGTGCCATTACTTCAGATGTGTGGGTTCTGGAGATCATAGCCCACGGCTACTGTCTTCCTTTCCGGCAGAGGCCTCATGACAATCCACCAGGGAATCTCTCTTTGAAGAGTCCGGATCCGCTCCTTGCACAGGAAATAAAATCCCTGCTGGAGAAAGGCGCTATAGAACTGGTGCCTGTAGCGGAGAGGAACAAGGGATTGTATTCCCCTTATTTTTTGATTTCGAAGAAAGACAGAGGATTGAGACCCATCATGGACTTGCCTGGTTTGAACAAGCTCCTCAGGAAGGACAAGTTCAAGATGGTTACTCTCTCTCAAGACCTCCAGGCCCTTCAACTTCAGGACAGGTTGGTGTCTCTCGACCTCAAGGATGCTTACTTTCATGTGCCGATCCATCCCAAGCACAAGAAGTACCTGAGGTTCACGGTTGGCGACTCGCACTTTCAGTTTCGGGTCCTGCCGTTCGGATTGACCTCTGCCCCGAGGGTTTTCACCAAGCTCATGGTGGTGGTGACAGCGTATCTCAGGAAAGGGGGGGATTCACGTCTACCCCTACCTGGACGATTGGTTGATCAGGGAGCGTTCTCCCGAGCAAGCCCTGGATCATCTGTCAGTCACCTGCCACTCCCTTCACAGGCTGGGCTTCTCTCTCAACTTTAAAGAAGTCCCACTTGATGCCAACTCAGCGGCTCCAGTACATCGGAGCAGTGCTCGACATGTCCCTGGGGCAGTGTTTCCCCTCCCAGGTGAGGGCTCATCACATTCAGGAGATGGTGCACAAGTTTCAACATGCCCAGAGTCTCCCGGCGTTCGGTTTCTTGAGGTTGCTCGGCCTCATGGCATCCTGCATTCTTCTGGTGCCAGAGGCCAGGTTGCGGATGAGATCTCTGCATTGGGCTCTCAAGATGCAGTGGTCACATTCCTCCGGCAGGATGTCGGACCCGGTTCAGGTGCCGCCCTCGGTCGCCCAGGGCCTTCTGTGGTGGGCTGTCAAAGGCAAACCGATAAGGGGCTCAATTTTGGCTACCCTAGCCAGAGGTGACGATCGTGACGGACGCATCCCTCAGGGGATGGGGAGCTCATGCCAACGAGTTGACAGTCAGCGGTCGTTGGTCTCCGTCGGAGTCCAGACTCCATATCAATCTGTTGGAGCTGAGGGCCGTCAGGCTTGCCCTGAAGGCTTTTCTGCAAACTGTGAGAGGGAAGAATGTCCTGATTCTGACGGACAACACAGTGGCCATGCACTACCTCAACAGAGAGGGTGGGGGCAGGGTCACTTCCTCTGTGCAGGGAGGCGATGCAGCTCTGTTTCTGGGCCATCCAGCAGGAAAGTTCGATCTCGGCAGTTCATCTGGCCAGAGGCGAAAACGAGACAGCGGACTCTGAGCAGGCAGAGCGCGATCTCTCACGAATGGGAGCTGGCTCAGGAGATTCTCCTGGAGATCTTTGCCCTTTTGGGGACCCCACAAGTGGATCCCTTCACCTCCAGTGTCAACCGGAAGTGCGAAAGGTTTTGCTTGCGGGAATTTCCTCCAAGAGGATCCTTAGGGGACGCGTTCGTGGTGGAGTGGTCCTTTCCACTGCTGTATGCGTTTCCTCCAGTCCCCATCATCCCGCAAGTGTTGCGGAGGTTACGGAGGTTCGGTTCCCGGATGATCCTCATTGCTCCGGCATGGGCCCGGAGAACGTGGTACCCGGACCTTCTCGATTTGTCCATCTGCCCTCCACGCCGTCTTCCCTACCGAGACGATCTGCTCTCACTGGAGGGGGGTCAGGTTCTCCATCCAGAGGTCAAATCCCTCAACCTTCACGCTTGGCTTCTGAAAGGTTGAGGTATAAGGATTGGGACCACCCAGAAGCCGTGATGATGGTGTTGCTTTCGGCCAGACGGCCTGCAACAAAGTCCCTGTACCGTTGGCGTTGGAGAAAGTTCTGCGACTGGTGCAGGGTTAAGAATGTGGATCCTTTTTCATGTGACATTCCTGTGGTTCTGTCTTTTTTTGCTTTCATTAGCCCACAAGGGCCTGCAAGTGGGTACCATTAAAGGTTACCTGTCGGTGCTGTCCATATTTAAGCGCTTGTCTGAGGAGTGCTTTTATTTAAAAATTCCTTTAATTTCTCAGTTTCTGAAAGGGCTCACTAATGTCTTTCCACGTCACCTTTCCAGGTGCCCGGGTGGGATTTGAACCTTGTTCTAACATTCCTAATGGGTGCTCCATTTGAGCCTTTACATTCTTGTCCTTTGAGACTGTTAACCCTTAAAACTGTATTTTTAGTTGCGGTTACTTCCGCTCGCAGAGTGAGTGAGTTGCAGGCACTTTCTGTTAAACCATCCTTCACTATGTTTCATAAGGACAGGGTTGTCCTTGGGGTTCGTCCTTCCTTTCTTCCGAAAGTGGTGTCGGAATTTCATTTAAGCCAGAAGGTCATTCTTCCGGCATTTTATTCTCCTCTGCATCCTGGTAAGGAAAAGGAGAGGCTCCATAGGTTGGATCCTAGGAGATCTTTAAGTTTCTACATTTCACGCATGTCCCGGGTCAGAGTGAACATCAGCTCTTTATAGGTTACGATGGAAGGCGTTTGGGACATTGTCTAGATGGATTATCTTAGTAATTTCTGAATGTTACCGCTTGGCGGGTAAGGACCCTCTGGTTGGCTTACAGGCCCATTCTACTAGGGGTATGGCTGCCTCTACTTCCCTGCAGAGGGGTATTCCTATTCGTAATATCTGTGAAGCAGCCACTTGGCTTCCGTCCATACTTTTGTAAGACACTACTCCCTAGATTCTATCCATGGGCAGGGTCTGGCCTTTGGCAAGGCGTCCTTTACTCTGCAATTTGATTGGGCATTCTAAATTTCTATTTCTAAATTCTTTTCCCTCCCCCATACGTTGGTACTGCTTTGGGAGACTGTCATAGATATGGAATACGTCGGAGGACCCAATCCCCTTGAAGAATAAGTTACTCTCTTACCTGGTAACATTCTTTCGATGGGATGGTCCGACGACGTATTCCATATCGCTTCCTCCCTATCTGCCCCGCTACAGAATTTCTTATGCAATTGCAGCTTATGTTTCCGCAAGGCTTTCTGTGGTCATACTGCCAGAAGATTGGTGCCACACGTTCTGGGGGAAAAAACTACAACTGAGGCTACGGGCGTCGTTCGTCCTACTTATAACATCTGGTGACGTTGGCTCAATGGAGGCCCTCAAGCACAGCGTATCAACGTCATCGAAGCAGGATGTAGATGCCGAAAATGTTCTGATACAGCACAGCTGTGGTGATTACCTGTTCTAGATATGGAATACGTCATCGGACCATCCCATCGAAAGAAAGTTACCAGGTAAGAGAGTAACTTGTTCTTCTGCTTCATTTAAAATAAATTGGTTCTTCAAGTGGTTCTTGGCTTCCTCTAAGGGAAGGTTGACTGCCCTCAGGAGTGTCTTTATCTAGTAGAGTTTCAATGTCTTCCTTGTTGGTGTTCATGGTCCAACATTTCTTCGTATTGTTTGAAGCAGAGCAGACATTTGTTATACTGATTTCATTTACTTTTAATGCAGCTTCAAATGAGTCATGGTCACCTAATAATTCTTCCTCTTTCTCCAAGGTTTAACATGTTGCAGTAGGGCCACGTAATAAAGTTCTCTATGTTGCAGCGATTTAAATGATAACTTTATATGATTAATTAGGCTGGGTTTGGAAAGTTTTAGTAGGCTTCCTTCACAAGTTGAGACTGAATATTTGCTGGTTTTCTCATCTGGTGTGACATTGGGGCTCATTACAATACCAGCGGTAGCCGTGCCGGTATAACAGGCACGGCTGCCGTCGGTATCATTTTTTTTCTGGCGCCCGCGAATGGGCAATTACTGAGTCATTACGGCCCCGCCGGACCCGGTAATTGCCCAATCACGGGTGCCGGTGCATCCGACCTCCACATTCCCATTTGAGCACTATAGGGCTCAATGAGAATGGGGAGGTTGGATGCACCGGCACCATTCTGAATGGTGCCGGTGCATCCGGCATGCTCTGCTAGCGGGTGCCGGTATGCCCGCCAGGTCAGACCTGGCAGGCAAGCGGGAAGGCACCCGCGAGCACAACTCGTAGTTTGCTGGTCCGGTAACAATGGTACCGGCAAGCTTACCGGTACCGTTGTTACCAGACCAGCAAACTTATAATGGGGCCCATTGTTTTTGTAGGAGTAGTTTTGGGCTATGTCGTACAGGCACATGTTTTCCAAAGTAGTACTTCGGTTTGGGTAGTATTTGTTATTTAAATTGTTTTTTAAAATGCTCTGGCTGTTGGGATCATTTGTGGCTATTGTTTCTTGCCATTTCAAATTGGTGCCCACAAATTCAGCATAGCTGCTGCTCAAGTGGAATACCCTGCCAGGCTCCCCTACACCAAAAACTGGCAAAATGTCAAAGCGCAGCTGTAGAACAAAGTAGAACAAAACAAGGAAACACCACTTAGTTAAGTACTGTCTTGTGCCCTGGGAAAAGCCGCTTTGATGGGCATAGAACGCGTGTTTATGACTACCCTCTAAGTTTGCTAAAGTCAGGATCGTATCATGATTCCTACCCACAGCATCAAGTTTATTTATGAAAATGGGGACCTCTTGCTCAGAGCGGTATGACAGAGATGTCTCAAAGCAGTGAGCATTTACTGTGCTCTCCAATTCATTGAGGAATACACTACAGGAGTATTGTTCCACATGGTCTACACTAGCATGCAACAGCATCGGATGCATAGCCCCGCTAAATCTTATGGCGGCCCATAATTTACAAACTGTGACTGTACAAATTGAGACAAGCGACTTGTAACCTAGTTCCAGTCTTATCATCTCAACTGGTACGGTGGCAGGTAGGCCCAGCAGGGATCTCTACATTTTCCCCTCCAGTTTTGGTAACCATGTTTTTGCACTCCTAGGGAGGTTCTCCAAGGCATACAGGATCCCTGGCACAATAGCTGTTCTGTAAGCTAATACTTTTGCCTCTAATGAGTGCCCTCCCCACATGTCAATTACCTTCTTGATGGCTAACCACTTAGCCCAGACCTTCGGTTTAATGGTGTCACATAGGTATGTTTTTATTTAATTGCATTGTGAAAGTAATTAAATTGCTCTGTGAAACCTAGGCCTTTCTCCCTTTACAGGACTCTTAGACCTAGGTGTGTTTTTATTTAATTGCATTGTGAAAGTATTTAAATTGCACTGTGAAACCTAGGCCTTTTACAGGACTCTTCGACCTAGATGCGCTGCCTCCCTTGTTAAACTACATTGTGAAAGTAGTGCTGTCTCTGGTTTTGCCTTCCAGCAAGACGTTCACCTAGCAAACTGTTCTTCTACTATCTGAGCCCGTATTGTCCTTGTTGAATTGTCTACTACTGTCACTTTGTCTCGTCTACTTGCACCCCTCCCCACGTTCTTCCCCATTGTTCTCCCTGCCCCTACCCCTCCATCCTCCTTCCTCTTCTCTTCTCTCCTCTCCCTGCCTACTCTATGGTGCTCTCTGTCTCTCCTATCTTCTCTAACTGCTTCTCTATCAACTATCCTACTCTCCTCACTAAATCTGGTAGGAAGAAGTTTAAAAACTGCATCCTGGTCTCCAACCCAGGATACTTATACCAGTGCCTCCTCTAGGCAAACCCTCACCGACATCCTCTTTGTTGTTCCCTTGCCAAACCTATGGACTCTTCATATGGTCTCTAAGCTTTCTCCTCTCTCTTATTCTCCCAATAATGGTGGCACCCGATGGGTGGCCCTCCTGACCTCCTTCGACTCCTCTAAGGTCATCATTAATGTTTACCTAAATGGTACCGTCTTGGTCCAAGGCCCTCAGGCCAATCTTCTCCTCTTTGATAGAAACTTCCCACACCACATCAATTTCCTTCCTTCTCCTGCTGTCCCCTCTCTTCCCTCCACGGCTTCCTTGCCTCCGCCTGCTGTCTCCTCCTTGGCTACCTTGCCCTCTCCTCCTTCCTCTTCTGCCCCCCCTCAGATGACTTCTTCCCCTGATCTGTACCCATCCCGTAAGTCTTTCAAGGATGGCAACCTTCTCCATATTGCCACTGTTGACTCTCGCTCAGCTGTCAAACACTCCTCTGACATCTGCTGCCTCCTTGAAGAACTTGACCTTGATGTCCTCAGTCTCACTGAGACATGGTTCACGGCCAGCTCTGTCACAAGCGTTGACACTCTCCTCCCTGACGGCTACAAGATCCTCGCTGCACCCAGGTCCAACCGTCCCAGAGGGGGTGTAGCCCTGATCTTCCCCGAGTGGATTCCTGCCTCTGTCATTCCTACGCAGGCCTCTTCCCCCCTGGTCTCGACCACTGAACTCCTCCTTCTTGGAGACTTTAACATCCACCTGGATGCTTCATGTCCTTCCTCTGGACTATTTTGCGACCTCTGCAACTCTCTCCCACTCTCTATCCTCCCCTCTGGCCCAACTCACTCTGCAGGGCATACTCTGGATGTTCTGATATCAACAGACCTTCCCCTCTCTAGCCCTCTCACCACTCCTCTCTCCTGGAGTGATCACTTTCTCCTTTCCTCCCAGCTCACTCTCTCCGCCCCCCAGGCCAAGCCAACTCCAGCACTGCCACCTACACTGTCGGTTATCTGACCCATGAAGTGTGTGTCAGTTGAGGCTTTCGCCACCACTTTCTCTCCCCCATCCCCTTTTGGCTGACTCACATCCAGACACAGCCCTCTCCATGCTCCATTCTGCGATATCTGATACTCTTGATGTTGTTGCCCCTGTCATGAGGATAAGCTTGAAGCCCAAAGCCAAGTGCAACTCCTGGCACAACTCAGACCTTGCCACCCTTAAACGCAAGTGCAGGGTGGCTAAGAGGAAATGGCGTGCTTCTGGTATATCCCCAGACAAACTGTGCTGCCGCCTGCTCCAAAGGCATCATCGACTCTCTGTCCGCACCAAGAAAAGAACCCACATCCAAGTCCGCATCTCTGCGGCATCTAACATCTCGGCCGAACTCTTTAAAATCTGCAAGGAGCTGGCCAATCCTGCTGCAGACTCTACCTCACTTGTTCCCTCCCAGGCCCTCTGCACTGCCCTGGCTTCTCATTTCATTGCTAAAACTCAGGACATCCTGTCCTCTCTCTCTTCCCCTCGCCCTTTTTTGGCCACCTCTTCTCCCTCCTTCTCTGCCTTTCCCCTGTTCTCCCCAGATGAGGTTTCAAGACCAGTTCGATCTATGAAAGTCTTGTCAAAACAGGTTCACCCCTGTTTCTTCAAAATCATCAAGGAGCACATTGACACCTTGGCCCCCGCTCTGGCTGATTTCTGCAACAACTCCTTCTCCACCGGAGTCTTCCCTTCCCCCCTGAAGCACTCCCTTGTGCACCCTCTTCTTAAGAACCCCTCTGCCAACCCGTCCTGCCCAGCGAACTATTGCCCATGCTCCATCACTCATTTCCTGGGCAAACTCCTGGAAACGCTGGCCATCTCCGAGCTTAATCTTCACACTAAATCTATTGGTTGTCTCAATGACCATCGGTCTGGCTTCAGAGCTTCCAGAAGCATGGAAATGGCTCTCATGAACATCTGTGAAGGCCTGCTCTCCAACCTAGATTCCAACACCCCGTGTCCTCATCTTACTCGATCTCTCTACTTCCTTTGACACAGTCAACCATGCCATCCTGCTCAACCGTCTCCGTGATAACCTTGGTATCACTGATCAGGCCCTGGCTTGGCTGACCTCTTTCCTCTCTGATCGACCCACCCAGGTCCAACTTGGGTCCTTCCTCTCCTCTATCGCCATTACTACCAGTGGGGTTCCCAAGGTGTCTAACCTCTCTGCCGGGCTGTTCAACCAATACCTGGCACTTCTTGCACACTGCATTGCCCCTCTCTGCCCTAACTTTCATTGCTATGCGGATGACACTCAACTCATTTTCAGGCTCCCTTCTGACACTTCTTCTCCTTCGCTCATCTCTGACTGTCTGCCATCAAGGAGTAGTGTGCCGCCAACAATCTCTGCCTTAATGCCATTAAAACCGAGATACTCCTCATTGGCACATCTGCACCCTCATTTCCTGTCGCTCTCTGGCCGGCCTCTCTTGGCCCTCCTCCTGCTCCCACCTGTGTGGCAAAAAACCTTGGGGTCATCTTCATCTCCATACTCTCCTTCTCTCCTCACATCTCTGACGTCTCTAAGAAGTCACACTACCAGCTGTACTTCCTCAGAGGTATTCTTCCTTTTCTCTCCTTCCCCCCAGAAGCTCACTGTCTCCAGAGCTCTGGTTCTCTCTAGGCTGGACTACTGCAACAGCCTCTTTATAAATCTGCTTGCCTCTACTCTCTGCCCTCTGCAACTCATCCAGAACAGGACTGCGAGACTTGTCCTTGGCCTCAAGCCCAGGACCATATCTCTCCAGGACTGAAATCTCTGCACTGGCTCCCAGTGGCTATGAGGATTAAGTTCAAAACCCTTTGCATTGTCCACAAGGCCTGCAGTGGCCGGGGGCCTCAATACCTTCAACTCTCTCTTCCAAAATATCTTCCTTCTCGAGCTCTTCGCTCATCCGCCTCCAACTCCCTCAGGGTTAGTTGCTTCTCCAAGCAACATGTTGGTGGTAGATCTCTTTGTTCGGCTGGGGCCTCCCTCTTGAACAGCCTCCCTGCCTCCCTGAAACTTGAGGAGAACCATCTCTGGTTCCGGAAGAACGCAAAACCTTCCTCTTTGCTTCTGCTTTCTCTCCTCCTCTCCCCTGCTGAACTCCTGGCTTAATCTGAAAGTGCACTGGACACCTGGCTACCCTTTGATCTTGGGTCCAGGACCCCTCCCCCGCCAGTTGCACACCTGCACTGCCTCCCTGGCATCCCCTGCACTTTGGGACTGTTTTCTGTATCCCTCCAAGCACTGGACACCTGATGCCTGCACTTACCCTTGCACTTGCCACCAGCTGGCCGCACTTTGACTTATTGCTTATTATTCTATTTCTTTTTATTGTTGTTCACATGTACTGCCCTGCCCCGCCCCCTACCCCTTCCCCCCACACTTTCCTCTTCCCCCTACCTCAGCACTTGCACAATCTCAATGTCACTCGGCCTAGTAAGATCGTTGTCTCTGTCTACCCTCTGTTCCCCCTCCCTTGCCCCGTCATGCCTTGAAACACTTGCTTATAGGCACGTTATAAATGCAATATCATATCATATCATATGTATAAGTCGGGAATCACTTTACCTGGAGCCCCAAATACCTGTATTTGTGTATTAATTCCAACTTATTTGGGCCCAGATGCCAATTGAACTTTGTTCTCCCCTGTAATTTCCTACGAATACCATTATCTATGTTTTTGCTATATTCATCCTAAGGTGATTTTCATCTGCGTACATCTGTAGAGTATTCAGTGAGTGTGCTGTCAATAATCACAATGTCATCTGCATGTGTGAGGGTATTTGCTACTTCCTGCCCATATCACGGGGCATTGTTGTGAGTTGCCTTCATGCCCTTATCTAAATCAGCCATATATAGAGTGTATAATAGTGGGGCCAAGACACAGCCTTGCTTTAGGCCCACATTAGTCTCAATAGACTGAGATAGATTGCCATCCTGTGATAACCGGACCTTCACAGTTGTCCCACAGTGAAGATGTTTGATGAAATACAACAGGCAGGGATCAATACCAGCTTTTCCAGTTTCTCCCACAGTTTCCTGCGGTTAACTGTATCGAAAGCTGAGGTAAAGTCAACAAAACCCACATATAACAGGGTATCAGTGAACCTATAAGCATCGGAAATTAAGCAGTACCCATATAAGGCATGCTTACTGCCAAACCCCTTTCGGAAGCCGAAGTGATGCTTACTTGGAAGATGCTTATCATCTGACCACCAGACAAAGGGATCAAGCAAAATACTGGCAAACCTTTTTGAGCTAAAGTCTAGCATGGCAAGGAGTCTGTAGCAGGTAATATCGGTGCAGGAGCCTTGTTTATAGACAGGGATTAAAATTGATTTGTGCCAAGAATTTGGAATGACACTATTCTACAAATGTGTAGAAACAGTTTTCAAACGCTTAGCCCACGTAACGGGATCCTTTTATCATTACAATAATGGAGAGCCCGCCAGGACTCGTAGCCCTAGACGGCTTCGTCTTCTTAATTGTTGCCACCAAATCTGCGGCCTCAACCTAGGGCCGCAAACTTCAGGTTTCTTCCCAGGAATCCTTATCACTGGGCATGCAGGCTCCCTAAAACCAAAAGCACTTATTTATGTGAGATACCAAGCCCTCCTCAGCAATAGGGTTGAGTCTTGGGTGCAAAAAATTCTATTTATGTGCTGCCATTTGGCTGTAGTGTCTCTATAGCGGTGGCCACTAAGCCACTGTTGATATGTCTTTCGTAAGGAGGCCATCTTAATCTTAGTGTCCGCAATGGACAGCAAACAACTCCTTTTTATTTTTCGGCATTCAGCATTCATTTTTCGCTTTTTATTTTTGATGACGGCATCATACGGTACCCAAGGTTTGTTTCCCTTTAAGTCAACAGTCCAGTGCTCCTTGTTTCGTCTCCTTGTGGTGACCAAGGTTTTTAGGTCCCAAGTGTGCTTCTCCAGCAATTCCTCGCCTTGAAGGCCATGGAGTTTAATTTTGGTATTTAAATCGTTAATATTTCTAGTAGACCAACAGAGTCGGTTTCCCTGTATGTTTACAGCAGGGTTACACTTAAATATTTCAATAGTACAAGAGTTAAAAAATGTACAGGACATTCCTAAAGTTACATGATCGATCATAGTCACTGCTTTGAATTGCAGAGTAGGCCCTAGATCACCAAACACCTGATTGCCAAAAATGAAATTGATAATAGAAGTGGAAGACCCATTTGACCAGGTGTAATGCAGCCCCACGCATTTCATGAGAAGTGGGGTAGGGTCAATCTCTGCCAAGACCGCCCTCCATTCAGGGCCAAACCCCCTACCAGGGTAATGCTCTTCTGTTTCCACCAAGAGGCATGCTGGATAGGCAGTTCACATTAAAATCACCAACCAGCAAGATACCCCCGCCCCTCCCCCTCTTGCTATGGGGAACCCATGAGCACAAAGTGTTGCGGACTGCATCCATCAGTTCGCATTTTTGTTTGTGGCCAGGAGGATAATAGATGCCCAAAACCAAAGTGTCATCAGGAATATGGCCAAATCCCCTCAGTACCACTACCAACAAATTGGAATCTTCTCTGGTGCACTTAAAAGGTCTGGGCATGTATTCAGATTTTGCCCCAATACATAGGCCACCTTTTGGGCGGCTCCTGAGCACAGGGTGGCAAGCTGGAAGATAGGGATGTAACCATCCATAAAAAAGGGGCTGTAAACCAGGTTTGCTGCAAAACAAAGAGGTTAGACATCTAAAGTTCCTGTCGGCCCTGCAGGTTTACCAAAAAGGAGCGGTAACCAAGTGTATTCCAAGATAAAACAGAACAAGCAGTTTCCAAACCAACTGGTGGTCATTTCCCCATACCATAAGCTTTCAACCAACTTCCCTGTATTTTGGGGAGATTAAAATATTCTTCATTCCCTTGCCTAGTCCCAACGGTTCCATCGCGGGATGTTTTTTTGCAGGTTTTTTTGCCGCAAATTGTTTAATGAAAAAACCCATTGAATTTTTTTTTAATTTTTCATTTTTTATCTATTCCCAAACACCCACATCCCATGTATATAATGTTCTAACCCGCCCCCAAAAAAAATGTTATGGGTTTTTTTCGTTAAAGAAATCGCAGTAAAAAACCCTGCGAAAAAACGTCCCGCGATTAAAGAACGTTGTACCGTCCCCACACTGTCAACCCAATTGTTAGCCTGAAAGCAGTCCCCATAATAATGTCTTTGAATGCTATATCTTATCCTTTCTTCATTCGGGGCTTTATTTGGTTAAAACAGAAAGACTTCCAAACCAAGTTCGTGGAAAGTCCCAGCATGCATACAAAATCCTTGTTATCATAGGTGAGATGAATGTGATCACACCTCAGTTTGCCTGACTAAAAAACTTTGGGAGCTTTACTTGCTCAATGTCCCTAGAGGAAATCGCCTCTAGGTGTGGGATGTAGTGGAATAGGTCCAATAGAGGTAACCTGTTAAGAAACGGACTAGTATCAGTTGGTACCATTTCCATAATTTTTAGGTATTTAGACGGAGGCCCGGAACCGCTCCCAAGTGATGGACCAAGTAGCTTCTGATTTGCCAGTAGGTGTCTTCAGGAACTGCCAACCAGGGCTCCTTGGCTTCAGCAGCATCACTTTTTTGCTTGTGCTGGGTGGGCATCATGTTTGAGTTGGCCAAATACAGGCCATTAGTTCTTATGGCATGGGGTAATTGAGGCCCCAGGGAGGAGGTCTCCTTTTATTGCTCTTGTATTGGCTTTTTATTTTGCTTCACGCTACTGGTTTTGAAATTTTCAGCCATTGCGGTAGAGAACAAATTGGAAAGTGGGGATCGATCCCCACCACCAGGCCTTGATTGTGGGGCCCCATATTTTGACCTTCCTTAGTGTGCCATCTGATAAAGTATTACTGATTTGTTGACCTTCTCTTCCCGCGGCCATACAGTCAGTGAGATTCACTGGCCGTTTAGTGACATTGCTGTTCTGGAGTTTCAGGTTTGAGGGGACCCCGCCTCCCTGCATTGACTGTTTGTATGGTAACCACCTTTGGATAGGTCTATAAGATCCATTTTGGGAATTATACATGGCCTGCTCTATGGCAATAGTTTCAAGGGCTTGTTCCCGCTACCAGCTGTAACTCTAACAGTTTCTGCCGCGATTTCTTGGGTGACCAAGTCAACCTCCTCACAGATTTTCATCGGCACATAGGAGGATTTTGGCTCGTGTTAGCATGGGAAGCATGCTGCCCTTTAGATTTGTGAGCACAATGCCCGCGTTGGTTCTTAATATTTATGGACTCTTGTTGGATGTTAGCATTCAGGCAATTTCTGTTGGATGCCATGGCAATGTCAGCGACAAGTGAAAGTATACGATTAGTTTACCATTTTGGCCATCTGCCATTTTGGAACATAACAAGAAGAGGGAATCAAGTTTGCTTATGACGGAATTCCAGGGCTGAATCCCTAAGGGATTGTCTTCTTGATTGGTTTGTTCAGGTTCATCTTCGTATACAGAAACATTTGAAGCAGTAACCTCCTCACCTGAGGACCATTTTAGCGTTGTGAAAAGCTTTTCCAGATCCAGACTGGCAGACAGGTCTGCGTCAGAGGTTGAAGTCTGGTCATCAGTCCCCAGAGATGGAATGTTGGGTTTAAGGCCCTTGCATGGATTCAAAAGAGAACCATTGTTATCAATGGAGAAGGCACTGTCAGATTAATCTGCCATGGTAGCAGAGTTTGAGGTGATATTTGGGTTTGAGGTGGACAAGCGGGGCTGAGCCCCAGTACCTGTGCTTTCAGGGGCTGTGTTGGTAGCAGCCTCATATGGGGCTACAGGCTCCATTGTAACCTGCCCCAGAGGGGCGATCTCCTGCCAAAGAAAGCAGAAATATCGTGTTGGGCCGCCATCTGATTTTGTTTAAAATCACTTTGTGTGTGGGCGCAGAGAGGCGCCAGTTTGGTCGTTAGTCGGCTGTGTTCCCGTTTTCCCAAACTCATCCCAGCACTGCGCAGGCCTGCCCTACCTGGTTTATTGCCCTTCTTTTTTGTTGGCATAGTCAAAGTTTTATGAGAGAAAGGCCATCCCAAGCAGGAGAACACCACCACTTAGTCTGAAAAAATTAAAGTGGGTGCTGCACGTCTGGGCTACTCTGCCCGGTTTACTTGAAAATGTGTGTGATGGTCAGGAGGGGGTAATGGAGGCAGGTAGGTTGTGCAAAACCGACTGTGTTGCAAGCTACAGAACCAAGTAAGGAAACCTCCAACCCATCAGAACCCAGACAATAGTTACATTACCTCCACCACCGGTGGACCCTCTTTTGGCCGATAGTTCTATTTTTCAGTTTCGCTGATTACAATGGGTCGCCAGAGGGCCTACTGTCATTGGGCCGCCGTCACACTGCGGACCACGGCAGACCACTTCACGACACTCCCCGCTCTGTGTTACACAGGACTGATGGTTTTTGTATCCTGCAAGCCACACAGTGCATGCCACACCTCCAAGAATAGATGCAGCCAAACGACTCCAGCAGTAATGCAGACCACTTCACACCACTTCCCCTCTGGCATTTTTATACCGAAGATGGAACATTTTTTGTGTCGGTGTTTTGTCAGATGATATGTCATCCCAGAGGTCTTTTAGCTGTTTTCTCAGCTTTGGTGAGGTAGGCTGTGGCATATCTTGCAACTGCAGTGGAATTGTCTGCAATTTATTGCATATCTATATTTGCATTCCACAGGAGGGCAATGATTGATGTACTTGGGTGCTTTGTTGTTAGGCAGAATCACATGCAGTACCCCTTGCGAACACTACACACAATTAAGACTACAAGTATCAGTACAATTTTACCTGTGGTACATGCCTGTACTACACAGTAATGTGGTAGCAGTGGATGAGCAGCCAGACTTATCTCAAGAGTAAAGTGAGCACTACAAGGGGTTACACAAAGGACTAGCAATCACATTGATTCAAACAAACACTTACTCAATGTTTCTTGGTAAAAGAATATACATTTATTTACACAGTCAGTTGGAAAACATTCCACTAGGAAAAGCAGCTCAATATCACACACTAGTATACTACAATACACAACCAATAAGTTACTGGACAAGTTCAGCTCCCCTGAAGTGGAATCAAAATGGCACTTTGGTTACTTTTAAAAGGGGGTAAAAAGACAAGGTTAATAGAAATCAAGGTACAAATAGTTTCATAGGCAGGGTAAAGGGTTTCAGTTCACTACAACTAGCAATTCAATTCAACAGGCCTGGCCCAAAGTCAATGGTTCAGTGTCTTGTATAGAATAGCACAGTTCTGGTACTAAGCAGTTAAGTCTTTGCCACATATTTTAACAGTACTTGGTCAGACGAAAAGTTAGATGTTGTTTTAGGGAAGGACAAGCCTTCAAAGTTGGGAAAGTTTCACAAACTTTCACAGCCGTCGAAAAGATTTCCTGACCGCATTTGCACAGTACCTTTAAAGTGAAGAAGAGCTGTAGCTAAGGCAGTTGTTCCTGGCAGTCTCTGCAGATCTCGCTGTTCCTGAGCTTCATTCGTGGGGGCAAGAAGGAGGATGTCTGGAGGTTCCTGCACTGCCCAGGGAAGAGGCCACAATCTTGGCAAAACGTCGGTTTAAAGCGTGAGTGCCTTAAAGACCACAAACTGGTATCCTTCCCACTGGCTATCTGGTTTTCCACAGCACTCTGCCGAAAATTCGACCAGTTAAGTGACGGTATCCAGGCAGCTTACAGTTGGTTGTTCCCACCAAACTCAAGAGAAGAAGTTAACCTTGAAGGGCTTCTCTGTCAATGGAGTTTCAGGCAATTCAGAACTGCAGCAGGGCTTCACCGGTGGTCCAGGAGTTGCAGCAGTTGTCTTCCTTCAGCTCGTCTTCGGTTCTCTCGTTCCAGTGGTCGACTCTGCTTTCCAAGTCCCAGAAGCCTGCTTTTAAACAGTTTCCCTCCATTCATTCCAGCCTGGCTGTCACTCTCACAGCAGGGTGGCTGTCCTTGCCGGACAACCAGCCGGCCAATCACGCCAGAGAACATTCAGGTCTCCTACTAGACTAAGCACAGGGAGTTTCAGGCACCTCCCTCACATCCTGTCCACCCCAGACACTCAGGTGCTAGAGGAGGGCTTCAGCACTGAAGCCTGCCAAAGCCCAAAGACCAAAGGGACCAAACCTGGTTTGGCGCGCAGAGTTGGACACTAGAAGGACCTTTCCTAAAAGAAACAGTGAAAAAAGTCGACCGGAGTCTGTTTTTACATATAGGTCTTGGGCGCCATATTGGAAAACATGGCCGACCCGATTTTTAGCTACAGGTGTTCACGGTCGGGAAAAATTATGGTAGTTTGTGAAAAACTACTGCCACCAGCCATTTTAAGTAGGAAAGGGTAACATTTGACTGTTACATGATTGTTTTGACTCACGGGATGCCAGGCAACCCCTCCAGCACTCTATAGGAAGATAGTGTGTGCCTGGTCTGTAAATTTAAAGAGACTAGTAAAGTCAAATTAACTTTACATGCTCTGGGAGACAGTAGTCAGTCCCAGAGAAGGGTTTTAAACCTAGGGGAGTCTGAAAGACACCCCTGTGCCACTGCACTGAAGGTGCAGTGTGACACACAAGAAAAAGATGATGCCCATGGAGTTGTTTTAAAACTCCATATTCAAAGAACACAAAAGTAAAACACACATCAAAATACATGAAAGAGTGGGGAAAAAAAGGCTCACACTCTTTCCAGGTGTCAGGCCTTCACCCTACTTCCCAAATCTCCTCCTCACCTGATACTTCAGATGACTTGTTCTTGGTAACAAAAGAAGACTTCATGCGGGATTTCCTCTTCTCAAGTGATGGCTTCTCCTTAGGCTTTCGATCCTTCCAATCGTGTAGATATGGTCTGGCTCCCCCAGAGGCCACCTTGGCAGGGATGGGAACCTGCCCTCGGGGGACCCGGGGGAGCCAACCCCAAATTCAGGGAAAAAGCCGAAAGGCTGAAAAAACCCCGACATTCAGCCTCACAGAATAGAAAACGGAAGTCCTTGTTTTTCAGAAGCTGCATCAATAAAAGGTAAGTTCATATGCAGAGGTAGTAATTTCCAATGAAGGATGAGAACAGGGAATAACCGGAGAATGGGTAAGAATAGCTAAGTAGCAGCTGGTCCAGATGGTATAAATAAACTGAAGGGTACACGTGGAAAAGAGCTATAGATAAAGAAGGCAAGAAGAGATACAACTCTTGGACAAACAAAGCAGAAAGTAAACACCTCAGAAAGGAATAACGACTGACTTTAGAGAGAAGGATGTGGAAAGAGTGATACAGAAAAAGGTAGGAGGGCTAGATGCAAAGTCTTCGAAAACCGGGAAAGAAGAGGAATCGGACGGGTTTAAAACCAGAGAGGGAGAGAGAGGTTCAGAACGCTACCCTGAAGTCAGACGGAATAGTGGAATGCCGCAGAGAGGAGCCGAGGGAAAGAATAGCAAGAAAGGCAGATAACGAAGGAACAAGATAGGGATAGCAAGTGGGACAGAACTAGAAACAGAACAACTCGGAAAACTAGCAGAAGGGATCAAAAAGAACAAATATACATGGAAGGCACAGGAAGCAAACTTCAGGGTACGTAGCGGAGCACTGTAGACAAACAACACAGATAAAACGCGCCAAGCCGGGGGCAGAGTCTGCTCTTATACGAGTGTCTGCCATCTTGAATGAGGACTAGTGCGGAAACGAAGAAAGGTGCCTAGAGCCTCCAGTAATGCCACAGTTTCCACCTGTGTTTCCTGACAGTATACCCTATTTCCCTCGGGGAACCCCCCGGTTTTCCGGGGTGCATCAGATGGAATCTGCTTAACAACCTAGGAGCATGAATGTGACTTATGGGTTCCCAAAACCTTTCTGCAACTGGGTACCCCTTCCAATGTACAAGGTATTGCACTCTGCCCTTGAGGTATCTGGAATCTACTAGATAGGCTTCCTCATATCCGCCTGTGACTGGAACCATTGGCGATTGCACCCTGCGACATCGTCGTTGAACAGGGTCTCTTTTGAATTCCTTAAGTAGGGAGGTATGGAAGACTGGATGTCCCCTCTGGAGATAAGTGGGTTGCTTGAGTCTATAGGCTACTGGATTGACTCAAGTTGTTATGGGGAAAGGACCCAAATAACATGGGGAGAATTTACCAGTGTGGACCCATTTGGGTAGGAATTTAGAAGATAGCCAGACTAACTGACCAGTCTTACAATCAGGATTGGCCCATCTACTCTTGTCTGCCCATCCCTTCTGTGATTGGCGACTCGCCTAATCTTAGCTAAAGCATGTACCTCAAGCAAGTCCTTAAGCATACTGTCTAGAGCTGGAAAATTGGTGGACGACACACTGGACCAAGGTAAGTGTTGGGGATGATACCGTAGGTGCAATAGAAAGGGCTCATCTGAATGGAGGTGTGGATTGAGTTGTTATACGCAAATTCAGCCTGAGGGAGAAAGCGAAACCACTCATCCTGTTTGGGACTACAAAAGCATCTCAAATATGCTCGAGGGTGGCATTAAGTCTTTCGGTTTGTCCATTACTCTGGGGGTGATAACCCGAGGAAAGGGCTTTGGGAATTCCCAATGAATGACATAAGGCAGCCCAGAATGTTGAGGTAAACTGAGTGCCTATATCTGAAACTATAGTTCTGGGTAGTCCATGAAGATGAACAATATCTCTGAGAAAGATAGCCGTAGTTTCTGGGGCTGAAGGGATCTGAGTGAAGGCAGAGAAGTGGGCCAACTTGCTGTATGAATCTACTGTAGCCATGATGACCGTCGTGCCATAGGATTTAGGGAGGTCTACTATGAAGTCTTTGGATATATGTTCCCATGGATGCCTAGGTAATTGAGGTTGCTGTAACAATCCAATGGGTTTTCCAGTCTGATATTTGCTGGAAGCACAGATGGGACAAGACGACACATATCTTTGTACATCTCTTCGGAGAGTAGGCCACCAGAAGTTGCTGCTAAGAAGTTCATGAGTCTTCCTGATACCTGGATGTCCTGATAAGGAGGAATCGTGACACCAGGAAAGGACTTGTTCATGAAGCTTTTCTATAGGGATATAGAGTGCAGTATCCTGGTAGTAGAGCCCATCACTCCCTTGGGTGACAGTCGATGGAAGATTTGTCTGCCCTTGATATTGTGGAACTAGATCTTGGAGGAAGGAGGGGGCGGCTGCTATTATCCTCAGTCCAGGGAGCACCAATTCATGACCCTGATAAGGACCAGAGTCCTCTCCCTGACAACGGGACAATGCATCCGCCTTCTTGTTTTCTGATCCAGGTATGTATGTCATGAGAAAATCGAATTGCAAAAAAAAATAGACCCATCTGGCATGGCATGCATTGGAACATTCCATCTGCTGTAGCACTCAAAGGTTACGATGGTCTGTGCGGATCAATAAACTGTTAGCTGCACCTTGCAAAAGATGATTCCACTCTTGGCAGGCTATCTTGATGGCTAATAGTTCCCCTTCGAGAACTGAGTAGTTGCGTTCACTGCTGGTCAAGGTCTTGGAATAGTATGCCACTGGGTGTTCCAGACCATCCGAAGCTTTCTGAAGCAAGATGGCTCCAACCGCCCCTAAAGAAGCATCGGTCTCTAGGATAAAGGGTCTGGTTTGGTCAGTTTGCACCAAAACTGGGGTGGAAGTAAATAGCTTCTTCAGTTGCTGAAAGGCTTCTCTGGGTTCGTTATCGAATGTGAACTTGACCCCCATTTTGAGAAGTGAAGTGATGGGTAACATCATGTTGGAGAAGTTGGGAATAAATCGTAGGTCGAAGTTTGCTAATCCCAGAAATCTCTGTATCTCCTTAACATTCTGAGGTTCCTTCCATTCTAGAATAGCCTTGATCTTACTGGGATCCATCTCAATACCCTCCTTGGACAGGATGAATCTTAAGTGCGATACAGACGTAGCTTCGAACTGACATTTTTCTGGTTTGACCAATAGTCGATGAGATTGAAGGCGAAGTAAGACCTTCTTTACTTGCTGATGATGATCCTGTAAGGTTTGTGAAAATATCAAGATGTCATCCAGGTATACTACTATAGACGGAAACAACATGTCAGCGAAGACCTTGTCCATGAATCTCTGGAATACTTCAGGGGCATTGGCCAGACTGAATGGCATCACCTTGTATTCAAATAAACCCAGAGGGGTTCGAAAGGCCATCTTCCATTCATCACCCTTCTTTATTCTTAGAAGATGGTAGGCCCCTCGGAGATCTAATTTGGTGAAATAAACTGCTCCTTGAACTGCTTCCAAAATGTCTCGTATCAAAGGCATTGGGTATCGATCTCGGATGGTAATTTGATTAAGACCTCTATAATCGATACATGGTCACAATTCAGAGGAGTCTTTCTTGGGGATAAAGAACAAAGATGCTCCACAGGATGATTTAGATTGCTGAATGAGACCATTCTGTAGGATGGCGTCTAGGTAGTCCTTTAGTGCACGCCTTTCTGGTAGAGATAGAGGATACATACGACCAAAGGGTACTATGGAATCTGGAATCGGGTCTATTGCATAGTCTTCTGCACGGTGAGGCGGCAACAGTCTAGGTAAAGCATCCTGGAATACTTCTGAATATTCTTGATACTGGAGCGGAACTGAGGATATCGTCTTAGTTCCGATGATGCTAGACGCTTCCTCTTCTGATTCCTTGAAAGGATGGTTCATGCAATTAGAACCGCAGTATAGTGAGTTAAAACCGACGCGATTAGATGCCCAGTCTATATGAGGATTATGCTTCCTCAACCACGGTATTCCGATTACCAGAGGGAAGTGAGCTGCTCTCATCAAATCGAATACCAGGTATTCCTGATGTTCTCCTAACTTCATCTTAAGTGAATGCGTCTATCTTAGGATGGGACCAGATGACAGTGGGGTTCGATCGACTCCATCTACTGGAATGGGTGTTGGTTTGGGTCTTGTAGGAACAAGATGTTCTTTGGCCCAGTTAACATCTATAAAGTTGCCGGCAGCACCACAATCCGGCATTGCCATGACTTCTATGGGTTCTGGACCGGTCAACCAAAGTAAGACTGAGAAGACCATTAGCCTACTGCCTTCTATTGATCCTGCGTAGTCGCAAGGGTTGTAGGTAGCTCCCCCGATACTTCCCTTGCATAGGATAGGGGCTGGAGTTTTCCTTCCTCCTCGGTGGGACTTCCGGACAATTCCTTTATAGGTGCTTAGAAGAACCGCAATACATGCAGAGTCCTGAGTCTCGACGTCGCCTTCGTTCTTCCTGTGTTAAAGGACCCCGTGTGGCCCCTATTTGCATTGGTTCCTCAGCAGTGTGACTGATCCTAGGAGACTGGGAAGGTTGGGAAGGTAGGTTAATCGCCTGAGGAGTGGTACGGGGTCTTCTTCTCTCTTAGCAACATTCTTGTAGTCTGAACTCAATCTGTAAGGACAAAGTCATCAGTTCTTGAAAGGAAGTAGGATGCGCCATGCATGCTTGCTCATCCTTAATATCATCATGGAGTCCACGTCGGAAAATAGTTTGTTTGGCTGAATCTGGCCAGTCAGCCTTAGCCGCTTATCTCAGAAAGCGGGAGATATACGTCTGCACATCTGTTGTTCCCTGACGTACATCCAAAATTGCTTTCAGGAAAGAATAAAGTACCTTAGGATGGTCAAATCTCTCTTTAAGCAACTCCACAAATCGGTCATAATCATTTAAGGAAGGATCATTGCCAGTGACCAATGGGGTGGCCAAGATAAGGCGTTTCCGGAAAGATTGGCAATGATAAATCCGACTCTGGATCGAGCTGTCTCGTAAGCGTGGGGTCTGAATGTGAAATATACTTGGAAGGCGTCAATAAAGTCCTTGAAACCTCCTGGGTACCCATCATACTTGCCATAGGATAGTGTCATGGGTGATAAGTCACCCCGATCATCACGATGTAACACAACCTGTTGTCAGAGTGCCACTTCCACAGCTTGCACTTCCACAGTGAGATTCTGCATAGCTACTGCCAACTCCTGGTACTGCTCTAAGGACACCATGGGAATGATTGGGCGTTGTATGCTGTCAGGCCTTGACCCTACTTCCCAAATCTCCTCCTCACCTGATATTTCTGATGACTTGTTCTTGGTAACAGAAGAAGACTTCATGCAGGATTTCCTCTTGTCAAGTGATGGCTTCTCCTTAGGCTTTAGATCCTTCCAATAGTGTAGATAGGGTCTGGCTCCCCCGGAGGCCACCTTGGCAAGGGTGAGAACCTGCCCTGGGGTGACCCCAGGGAGCCAACCCCAAATTCAGGGAAAAAGCCGAAAGGCTGAAAAAACCCTGACGTCCAGCCTCACAGAATAGAAAATGGAAGTCCTTGTTTTTCAGAAGCTGCCGCAATAAAAGGTAAGTTTGTATGGAGAGGTAGTAATTGCCAATGAAGGATGAGAACAGGGAATAACCGGAGAATGGGTAAGAATAGCTAAGTAGCAGCTGGTATAAATAAACAGAAGGGTACACGCGGAATAGAGCTATAGATAAAGAAGGTAAGAAGAGATAAAACTCTTGGACAAACAAAGCAGAAAGTAAACACCTCAGAAAGAAATAACGACTGACTTGAGAGAGAAGGATGTGGAAAGAATGATACAGAAAAAGGTAGGAGGGCTAGATGCAAAGTCGGCGAAAACCGGGAAAGAAGAGGAATCGGACGCGTTTAAAACCAGAGAGAGAGAGAGAGAGAGAGGTTCAGAACACTACCCTGGAGTCAGACGGAATCGCGGAACGCCGCAGAGAGGAGCCGAAATCCAAGAGGTGGATTCGGTAAGCAGGGAAAGGCGGTAGAATGCCAAGGGAAAGAATAGCAAGAAAGGCAGATAACGAAGGAACAAGATAGGGATAGCAAGTGGGACAGAACTAGAAACAGAACAACTCGGAAAACTAGCAGAAGGGATCAAAAGGAACAAATATACACGGAAGGCACAGGAAGGAAACTTCAGAGTACGTAGCGGAGCACTGTAGACAAACACAGATACAACGCCCCGAGCCGGGGGCGGAGTCTGCTCTTATACTAGCATCCGCCATCTTGAATGAGGACTAGAGCGGAAACAAAGAAAGGTGCCTAGAGCCTCCAGTAATACCACAGTTTCCACCTGTGATTCCTGACACCAGGTAAAAAAATGAAATCCTAGAAAGCCAGCAAAGTTGCTTGGGGTGTCAAAAGGTAAGGGAAATTAGCACATTTTGAGAATGCTCCCTAACACTCGCCCCCACCCCAGACTAAGGGACAGGAGGATTTAATCCACTCCTGGATGAATCTCCTTACTCCAGTCGGTCAAACATCCTGGAGAGACCATCAGCATTTTGGTGGTGACACCCAGACCCGCGTTCAATGGTAAAATCAAACCCTTGCAGGATGATTGATATCTCAGTAGTTTAGGGTTTTCCCCTTTCATTTGCATCAACCATCTTAAGGGTTGGTGGTCAGTCTGAATCACAAAAGTAGATACATACAAGTATGGTCTAAACTTATTCAGTGACCACACAATAGCAAAGCACTCACACTCAATGGTTGCTCACCTTGTTTCTGGTTCCTTCAGCTTCCTACTAATGAAGCAAATGGGGTCCTCCCTACCTTTCTCATCCAGCTGACTCAGAACTGCACCTATTCCTGTATTGGAAGCCTCTGTCTGCACAATGAAGGTTTGGTTGTAGTCAGGAGCTCTTAGGACTGGAGCTTGACAAAGGGCTTTCTTTAGGCCTTCAAATGCTTGAGTGCACTCCTCATTCCACCTGACCTTTTTAGGAAATGTGGGCGAGGAGATCACATTCAAGGCAGAAGCTATGGTCCCATAGTTCTCTATGAAGTTCCTATAATAACCAGTGAGGTCTAGGAAGGCTCTCACCTGGGTTTCAGTGGTAGGGGTGGCCCAGTTTTGTGCAGCTTGCACTTTGCTAGGCAATGGCCTTATTTCACCTCCTCCTACCTCATTTCCAAGGTAGACCACTTTGCTCTGACCAATTTGACATTTACTTGCCTTTATGGTCAGATGGGCCTGCAAAACATATCCTAAGTGGTCAACATGTTCTTTCCAAGTAGGGCTGAACACTGCAATGTAATCCATGTATGCCATGCCGGACTCCTCCATCTCATTCAGAACCTGGTTAACCATCCTTTGGAAGGTTGTAGGTGCATTCTTTAGTCCAAAAGGCATTACATTACCTTAAACTGGTAGAGGCCTGCTGGGGTTGAGAATGCAGTTTTCTACTTAGCATGGTCTGTCAGTGCTATTTGCCAATAGCCTGAAGTGAGATCAAATGTAATGAGGTACTTGGCTGAACCAAGCTTGTCCACCAGTTCATCTGTCCTTAGTAAAGGGTGGGCATCAGTCTTTGTGACTACATTAAGAGCTCTATAGTCCACACAGAATATCAACTCCTTGGATACTGCATTTGGCACTGGTACAGCTGGACTAGACCATGGACTGATAGAGGGCTCTATTACCCCGAGATCAAGCATCTTGTTGACCTCCTCCTTTATGTGGGATCTTGCATGATCTGACATCCTGTAACCTCTGCTTTTAACAGTTAAATAGTCACCAGTGAGAATATCATGCCGGCCCCAAGGAGTCAAGCCTGCTGATAGTGAAAACAGGGAGGCAAACTGATTTAACAGAAACTTGCAATCCTCCTGTTGTTCAGGTGTCAAATTAGAAGAGTGATTGACTCCTTCTATTTTCTTATCTTAAGGCTGCCCTCTGAGTAGGACAGGTAGAGGTTCACTCTCCTCCTCCTCTTGAGCTGAAGCTAGAAGCAAAGCTCCTACTTCTGGTCTTGAGACATAAGCTTTTGGATGGTTGGTGTGAAAGAATCTGGGAGCCTTCTTAGGGTTGCCTAGGTCCACCAGATAGTTGACCTCTCCAAGTTTTCCCACAACCTTGAAGGGTCCTATCCACTTGTCCTGTAAGGCTCTCTGCCTTGTAGGTACCATAACTAGAACTAGCTGGTCTTGAGTAAACTCAACCATGTTGGCATTCTGGTCATGCCAATGCTTCACCAGAGCCTGAATTACTTTCAAGCTATCTGATGCTTCTGCCATCATGTGTGACATTCCCCTCCAGAGACCTATCACATAGTCAGTGACTCTCACTGGCTTGGGGGAAGGAGCACTCTCCAACCCCTCCTTTATCAGGGCCAAGGGGCCTCTAACTGGATGGCCATAAAGAAGTTCAAAGGGACTAAATCCTACTCCCTCCTGAGGGACTTCTCTCTATGCAAATAGAAGGCATGGCAGTAGTAGGTCTCACTTTCTTCTAAGGGGTTCCTCTAAAGCACCTATCATGCTCTTCATTGTATGGTTAAACCTTTCTACCAATCCATTTGTCTGTGGATGGTAGGCAGTTGAGAACTTGTAAGTTACTCCACAGTTTTTCCACGTGGCCTGCATGTAGTGGGACATAAAATTGGATCCCCTGTCAGAGATAATGTTTTTAGGAAAACCTACCCTGGTAAAAATAGCAGGTAGGGCCTTAGCCACAGCTGAAACACAGCTGAAACAGTTGTCATAAGTATTGCTTCAGGATACCTAGTAGCATGGTCTACTACAACCAGGATAAACATGTTTCCTGAAGAAGTTGGAGTGTCTAAGGGACCAACAATGTCGATTCCTACCCTAGCAAGTCGGTTCTGCTTGTTGGAAAGCTTAGATTCTAAGCTTTCAGAGGAAAGTTAAATCTCGTTCCTAGCCCAAACGGTTCCAGAGATACGGATGATTAAAGAAAGGCAGTTTTTAGGATTTAAAGTAAAACTCAAAATGACAGGTGACAGCTTGCAGCTTCAGAATTGACAGGTGACAGTTGTGCAGCTTTACAAATGACAGATGACACGATTTCTAGGAGGCTGTTCTACTTAGGTTAAAATAGTTTGGATTAGATTATTTTAACTAAGAGATTGGTTCTGCACAGTTCTGCTAGGTACTCACAATATAATTTGAACTAGGCCTCGTCACGGATCTGGTCAATACGTCCGGCTGCGGTTCTGTCTGCTCGGCGGGTCAATCAGGCACCGGTTCTGCTCACAGCGATCTGGGTCAGCTCTGCTCTGCTGGTCTAGCCTCTCTGGATTCAGCGGCCTCTGGTTCTGGATACTGCTCTGCTTTCCGGTCCGGATCAAGTGGATTCTGGATGTAACACTGCTTTCTGGGTACTGGCAAGAGTTCTTGGCAAAAGAATTCAGACAGCTCGCCCGGCTGTGGAATAGTTTGCAAATGATTTTGAGGCCTGCTGACAAATACTTTTGCTTGCAGTGGGCCTTCTTGGTTCAAAGTTCTGTAGTCTCTGTTTAGCTTGGAAGTCTAGATGTGAAGTCATCGGTCAGCATGCTCTGCAGCAAATGGAATTGAATGTCTCTACCTGTCCCAGCAGTCTCTTTTTATGTGTTTTGAAAATGGGTGTGTGCCTGGGCCTAGCCAAGCCAGCCCCTGTCTACTTGTCATTGGCCCAATTCTCCCCTCTCCCATGATTGGGGGAAGGAAATGGATTGTCATCATGATGAGGTCTGTTTATGGGTCAGAGGATCCTCCCCATGTCAGTTTGCCAACAAATCTATATTTGATTCAAATACATCTTTCCCAGATATACAATTTGTTGAAATTACATGTGCACATTATATATTCCTGATGGTCCATGCTTGTCCGCCTCTGATCTTCCTGGGGGCTTGCATTCAAAAATGACAACCTTTTGCGCTTTTTATCTGGTTTTGCAATATGGACATTTACCCAAAATTACACACATGTGCGCAAGGAGAATGGACATTAATTGATGAAGTGTTAGATTTTTAACATGCAGACATTTGGAGTGAGACCCTATTTTCCGCTAGCAACCCCCCAGAATACACCACAGGGTCCTAACGCCTCTCAAAATGTTCACAGAAAAATCACAAAAATAATGATATTACTTATATAATTCTGACAAGTCCGCACTGTGAGTTATCTATCTTTTTAAAATTATGCCCTGGTCAAAAAGGGGTGTGGCTTCCCACATCACAGGGTGGAATAACTGGTTTATCCACTTCCCCCAAGCTCAGCTGCTAGCAGAAGCACTGCGCCTCCCAGTTTCCCCTAAGAGGAAGCCACTTTACGATGCCCCCAATATAACATTTGCCTGAGTCAAGGGAGTTGCATTGTTCTGTTCCTTCCAGTTCCCAGGTGCTCCACCCCTAATCTAATCAGAGAGGTGACAACTCCTTTTGGCAAGGGGCAGCAGGATGCAGCTAGGCCTGGGAAGAGTGGCTGAACAGGTTTCTCCTTTCGGGGGTAGTTGTCAGGCAGAATCCAGTTTCACTAAGCCAGGTTTCAGCTAAATGTCACTTTTTGTTCCCAGTTTTCTACATTCAAATCAAACTGACAATTTGTACCTATACATTAAATAATTACTTCCTTCACGTCATTTCAGAATATGGTTTTACATTCTTCCACCTCTTAGCAAGTCTTTCCTTGGTCTGGTTTTGTTTCATTTGTGCAGTTTTACACAAAAGTCTGGTGGTTTTAAAACGCCGGCTTTCTGATAGTGGTGAGTACTGGTAATGCAACCATTTTGGGATTAAGAAAATGAATTCCCCACAGTTCTGAGTTGCTTTTTTTTTTTTTTTTGCAATCAGCATTGCCATTCCCAATGGTTTCAGGCTACTGTGTGTGTAGCCCAATGGTGGTTTTAGGCAGTGCCCTCCTGTGCTCACAACATAGGCAAAAATGGGTGGCAGCCTATTCTTCATGTTTTCTCTGTGCACTCTCTGGGGAGTTCTGGCCATCATGATGTTTTCCATGCCAGTACTGCACAGTTTTATTGTAGGGCTTGGATGCATGGGTAAAAACATCCCACAAGCCCCCCCTCTTGCGATGGCCATTCTGTCCTTTCTCAGATGGAACTCGCAAGATCTGGGATGTTCTCCTCATCTTCTTCCGGGAGATGGCACAGTTCAGCATCTGTTCCCCCATCCAGTTGGATCAATCGGTTCTCCTCGCCGGTCCTGATGGGAATATTGGGCGATACCCCGGGCCCCTCGTGTCTCTGCTCCCGGTCCCCGGTCGTCCTCCTTGATCAGTCTGCATGGTTTCATCTCTCCTAGGATGATAAAGCAAAGCGGCAATACACATTCCTAGACATTTTGTCCACCACTATTAATGGTGTGGCGAACATATACATTTTATGACTCAGAAGATATGAACATATACATTTTCTTTTTTAACTTAGGAGACAAGAACATATATATATATATATATACAAGGATCACAAAATTTTATATGCTATATGTGGAATATTTTAGGGTTGGAACTGAATTACTCTGGAGCGGCCCCCTCTGGGATTCCAGTGAATTCCTCCAGTTGTTGCAGAGTGTGCCTGGGATGGCAACACTTTAGCTGATTTATATGTACCCACTTGTCTTCCCCTTCCGCCAAACTGCCTTTGGGGATGCGGATCTTGTAGGCCACAGGGGAGATGTTGTCTTTAATTTCAAACGGTCCCTTCCATGTAGGCAAGAATTTTCGCTGTTTGGCCTGGTTCCTTTGGAAATTGTATAGATAGACCCGATCACCCACCTTAAATTCCTTTCGGGTAGTTTTTAAATCCTAGTGGGTCTTCATGCTCTCGGCTGATCTTTCTAGATTCCGCTGAGCATAGGCAAAAGCATGCTGAAGGTGTTTCCTTAAATTCTCCACATACTCATGAGTTGTGGAGGCATTTATCAACGTTTGCTCTTGGGTTCTGTAGAGAAAATGCTGGGGAAGCACCATCTTGCGTCCAGTCATCAACTCAAATGGTGACATTTTAGTTGCAGATGAAGGGGTAGATCTGATGGCCATTAGGACCAGAGGTAATCGGATATCCCAACTTGGCCCAGAATCTGCCACAAACTTTTTTAATATGCTCACAATGGTTCGGTTGAATCTCTCCACTGCTCCAGAAGAAGCTGGCCTGTAAGCAATATGTAGCTTTCTTTTGACCCCCAGTATCTCCCACATCTTTGTCATTACTTCACTGGTGAAGTGGCTAACTCTGTCTGACTCCTTTGAGGTAGACCAAAACGGGAAAAGATGTGGTTAATCATCAGGGCAGCTGCTGTTTCTGCCTTGCAGTTTGGGGCTGGGAGACGTTCCACCCACTTGGTAAACAAGCATGTAACGGTCAACATGTACTTGTTTCCTCTAGATGAGCGAATCACAGGGCCTACAAAGTCGATTTGCAAATCTGACCATGGCAGTGTCATCCCCCTCTTTTGGAGAGGCGCACGGTGTGTGAGGGATGATGGCTGAAATTGTGCACATACAAGACACCCCTTCAAGTATTGGTCGAGGTCCTGCCCCATGTGTGGCCAGTATGCAACCTCTCTTAAGATTTCCAGTGTTGTGTGAAACCCCCTATGACCGGCGGTGACCGCATCATGGGCGTGACTTAACATCAGGCTTCGGAATGAGGTAGGAACCACCCACTGATCATGGCCAGCTTGGGATTTCCTTACCAACAAACCGTCTTGGATTCGGAACATTTTTGGACATTTCATCAACACTCTTAAGTCCTCTTTCCCAATGTAATCGGTATCCGTCAGGGGAAAGTTCTCAGGGTCCTCAAGGTGTTGGTAAAACTTACCAATAATTGGATCCCCCTTCTGAGCTGTAATTAAATCAGCATCAGGGGTCTCCTTACTCCATTGTGCAGTTGAAAGATCATTGTGAGCATTTGTCTGGGACTTAGTGATAGCAGTGACCTGGATTTCCCCCAACAGGGACTCTATTTCTATTAGATCCCCTTGGATGGCCCCGGTTTTGGCCAGCTGATTAGCTAAGTCATTTCCAGTTTTGTCTGGTCCCTCTACTTTGGAATGACCCTTGATCTTTTTCCAGTAGATGGTCATCCCATTCGATGTGACCAGATCATCAATGTTTTGGATTAACTTCCCATGTTTCAAGGGTTTGTTATTAGCACATGACATGCCTCTGGTTTTCCAATTAACCAGGTGCTCCACGAACCCGTTCCGTACATAATCCGAATCGGTGATTATGACCAGTTCGTGGAGTTGATGTTGGACAGCAGTGAGGATGGCCTGATGCACAGCCATCAACTCTGCCACCTGACTACTTCGGGGACCAATTATGTATCCAGCGGAGGGTTCTGGAAACTCCTTCACCCAGGCATTCCCTACGCCGGCCACCAGTTCTTTCTCCCCGTTGTTGTCAACATGGTACGAGCATCCATCCACATAGACAGTGGGCATTCCCTCACACTTGTCTTCTTCAAAGACTTTGTGTGGGGAATTAAGGTGTGCCTCCATGTTGTCCTTGATTTTTAGACTTTCGTCCTCGAGACAGTTTTCTCTGGCACAATCATGCAAGTCAGCTAGACCTTGCGCGAGGGGACTCTTCTTGTTTTGGCCATATCTGACCTCCACAGGAAAGCCTTGCATTGACAGAATCCAGGAAGTAATTCGGGAATTACTCACATTTCCGGCCCGGATTCTGTCACTTTGGAGATATTGCAGAGGCTGGTGTGGAGTCTCCACTATGATGTGTTCCCCCTGGATAAACGGGCGGTAATTCTTGAATGCCCACACCGTTGCCAGGAGTGCCTTCTCACAATCGTTGAATTTTTCCTCCACAGAGGATAACGTTTTGCTCGCATAGGAGATTACTTTATTGACCTTGTCATGCTTTTGGTATAATACTGCCGTCAAGCACGTATTAGAGAACCCTGTCTCCAGGAAGAACTCCTTGTTTCTGACAGGGTAAGCTAGGCAGGGCGCTTGTGAGAGGCTTCTTTTGAGTTGTCTTACTGCCTCGGCTTGTTCTGGACCCCATTCCCACTTGACCCCCCCTTTCAGGAGATGAATCAGGGGTCTAGTGATCTCTGCTTAGCCCTCAATGAACTTTCTGCTGTAATTAGTCAGTCCAAGGAGGCTCCTTAGTTCCCGCACAGTTGTGGGGTCTTTCAGTTTCTGGAGTGCTTCCACTTTCTTTTCTTGGGGACAGAGACCCTGAGGAGTAATCTCATGCCCCAAGAAATTAACACGGGTTCTACACCACTGTGCTTTCTGAAAGGAAAGTTTTGCTCCGGCGGCCCTCAACTGTGTCAGAACATAACGGATCTCCGCTATGTGTTCCTCCACAGATGAACTTTTGATGAGGACATCATCTACATAAGCCAGGTTACCCCTAGCACCCAGGTCGGGCATGGCCTTATGTAGGAAAATGTTGAATTAATTGCCGGAGTTGAGGTATCCGAAGGGAGTCCGGGTCCATGTGTACTGCTGGCCCCCAAAGGTAAAAGCCAGTTTGTATTGGTCCTCCCTACTGACAGGCATGGTCCAGTATCCATTGGTCAGGTCTATTGCTGTGAATACCTGTGACCCCTGAATCTGGGCCAGCCTTTGGTCAATGTAGGGCAGAGGCCATCGGGAAGTATGGACCCGTTTGTTGAGCTCCCTAAGGTCGGCGCAGAGTCTCCACTGGCCGTTGGCTTCAATATTCCCAGCACCGGAATATTGAAAGTGCTGTGGACTGGACGGATTATTCCCCGGGACTCAAGGTTCTTAATTATTTCAGTAAGGGACTCCATGGATGCGAGAGGCAAACGATATTGCTTTACAAACACTGGAGTCATTCCAGGGTCCGTGGGAATTGTTGTGGTGTGGATGTCGGTGCGACCACAGTCATACGAGTCTACCGCAAAGAGATCTTGGAAATCCAAGAAAACTTTTTTCAACTTTTGCTTCTGTTCCAGAGTCACACAGGCATCAGCTAGGTTGACTCTCTCTTCCACCATCTGCCTGAAGCCTGGAAAGACTTCTGGTTTGGCTATCTCAGCGGCCTCCTCCAGCTGGGTGGAGAAGTCCCTGGTCAAAGTGCTGATTTGGACTGGAGGCTTCAGGTGGGAAAGGCAGCCCTCATGGACCTGGAAAATCACCTCATCCCTCCTGAAGTCACAAGTCACATCTTCCTTACCATAAGGGCAAGAAGTGTACACCAGGAAGTCCCCCCCCCATGCCGGGTGAAAATCCTGTCTGGTGTTGTATTGTCCTCACTGTCACTGTCAAAACAGTCCTTGGGGATTGGTCCTAACAGTTCATTTCCTAAATCAATGGAGAAATGTCGGTCATCAATCGCCATTCCAATAATGGTGCCTGCGGCTAGAGTAATACTCTTTAAATCGCTGTTATCCACCTCTATTGGAATGGTGTCATGTTCTATGTTGACTAATGGTGTTGGGTTTACCCCTAACCCTTGCTGTTGGAGAGAAGCATTTAGATGGATATATGCATCAGGGTTTTTCAATTTTTGTCCTCTTTTAACTTTCACTTCCAGGGAGAATTGTCGGGTCCTTTCTGGGATGGTGACATCCTCTCTGATCTGAATTTCAACTGCATAAGGTAGCAATTGAGCGGACCTAAATGCTTTTTCTGGATCATCAAAGCCCATGGGATTATCCGCTAATCGGGACCAAGCTTTGAAGTTTATTAGGTCCAAACTAATGGCAAAGCGATTGAGAATGTCACTGCCTAAGTAAAAGGCGGCAGTGACGTCTCGCACGACCCAACAATTATGGACTATGCTCTTGTTGCCAATGGAGATTTTGAGCAGACACCTGCTTGGCAGGAGATGTTTGGAATTAGGTGCTTCCAGGTCCATTTCCCATTTGTCTATCAGTTTGAATGTGGGAATGGCTGGATCTTTTGGGAGTTGGCGGAACATGGCTTCGCTGATGAAGCTCTTACCGTTGTTCACACACACTCGAGCGAGAGCAGAGTCCTTCCCATCATTTAACTGAACAGGGATGAACAACTGCTCTCCAATTTGCTGAATATCAGCCAGGCTCTGAGCTGATTTCACATATTTCTGGACTATAGGAGGGAGTTTCTGATTGTGGATTAGTAAAGAATTTCAGGGTGTTTCCTTCCAGTGTGGAATACCACCTTAAACTGGAAGGAAGGTTGATTTTCAGAAATAGAGAGGACCCCCCATCACCAGTCTGTTGTCCTACTGCTATTACTGTCACGTCTGGAGTTTGGTTGTTCTGGAAGTGAAATTCTACTTGGTCAGATTTTTGTTCAACCATGTGGCAGGTGCCGTTTAAACTAATATGGTTGACACTCTGTTTTAATTTTATTGGTCGGCTAGTCTGGGTCCAGAGGACCTTGTTTACACAATCTATTAGGGGTGACAACCTTCTCAGCAGGTCATTCCCTAGTAAACAAGGGGTGCCCTCTGGAGTCACTACTATGACCGGGTGTTTCACCTTGTGTCGCCCAATTTTAATGTCCAAATCTGCAGTCCCCTCGACGGGAATTTCCTTCTCGTCAAAGTTCTGCAGTTGTCCAGGAAGAGAGGTGAGAGGAATACGGTAATTCTCCCCCCTTCCTGCTTTCAGTTCATCAAAGGCCCTCCTGGACAGAAGGGTAGCTTGGGATCCAGTGTCCACCAGTGCCAAAATTGTACCCTGCCCCTGTACTTGTACCAGGGCATAGTATCTTCCTTCCTTCTCCTCAAGGGGGCACAGATAATGCACATTTTTGGATAACTGGTGGGCTAACTTTCTGGTTTTGGACATTGCTAGCGAAGAGATTTGGGCAGAATTCTGTGGAGAGCCTTGGGAATCTGAAAGAAAAAGTTGGCAACTGGAGATCAGAGCCATTGTGGGTTCCCCTGGTTCCGGTTCTGGGCCACCCCCCCCCCTTTTTGGAGGCAGTCACCAGGATGGGTTTGAACCAGGGGATTTTGGTATTGTCGGTTCTGGGATGAGATGATGGGCAGCGGTAGCTCAGTCTCCACATCTCCCCAGTCTGGATTGGAATCCCTTGGGACCCATTTTTCCTTGGGAGGAGTTCCCCCATCTCTGAAGGAGAAGATCCTTTTCCCAGGATCTTCTGAGGATCCCCCTCCCTCAAATTGGAAGACCTGTACCTCCTCCACAAAGTGGGTCTGTTTGGGTCCTTTGTTTCTCCTACCTCCTCTCTGCTCCTTGAGTGGCAGACTTTCAGGGGTAGGAGATTGTGTTTCTGGTTCCTGGTTTTCCAGGGGCTGTTTACAAGTTGGGAAGGAAGCTTCCTCCAAGGCTTTACACCCCCTTCCCCTGTGCCTCCTCCCTGGGAACCGGTGGGTTATCAGGGTACTGCCCCCGTCATTGTTCTGGAGCACCAGGTCCAGAGTTTGGGGCATTCTGTGGTGGCATGCTCATCTGAGGGTTCTGTTGAGCCCTCAGTATGTGACCCAGATCCCGTGCCATATTTTGGACCTGGCGCTCAAGTTGTGAAACCCGCTCAGGCTGATACGGGGCTCTATTTTATCCCCTAGGCTGATCCCGGGAAGGGTAGCTATCCCTTCTATGGTAGTACCCCTGGTTGGGAAGATTTTGCTACCCCTCCACCCTTGGCCTCCCCTCTCCCGGATTAGGTTGTCTGGGCTCAGGGAATTGGGGAAAGAAGGATGGATGATTTTGGGGCTGGAAATTGGGCGGATACCTGGGGAAAAAGTTCTGCCCAGGATTTGGAGAATTTCTGCCCTCCTGGGGGAAGTTAGGAGGGAAGTTCCCCGGGTCAGCTGCTTGGCTGGATCCCCCCCTTGGGATGGAGGAGTCCACACATAAGCCAGGATTGGTCGTTTTCCCTTGTAGCGGGGACTTACATAGTCAGGGGAGCGGGGGACCCCATTTGTGGGACTACCTCCTCGACTCCCTGTCTGTGACTGACCCGAGGGCCTTCTGGGCTGTGAATTATTTGGTGCAGGCAGGTTTTTAGGCCCCCCCATCTCCAAATCTAAAACGGGGGCAACCTTTACCGCTGCCACCTTGGCAGCAGCAGGGGTGCTGTTGGTTTTGGGGTTTTTCGGCGCGTTATTTTTATTTTCGATAGGCTTCTGCACCTCATAGATCCGGGTAGCCTGTTCAATGACCCAGTCTAAAGATCTTTTCTCATGAAAATCTCTCACGAGCTGGGTCATTATGTATTTGAGTAAGGCATGGAAAAACGTATTGATAAATTCTCTGCTATCCGTGCGCACCCTTCTGGTGGTCTGCGCAAAAGCACGCTTTAATTCTTGCACAAACTCTTGTGGGGCCTGATCCTCCCCACATTGCAAATTGTAGGCTGCCTTGCGAGCCTCTTGAGGATTTCTGTGAACAGAAAAATGTTTCAAGATGGCCGGCTTATAGGTGGACCATCTTAAATGATTTTGGTCCTCCAGCCCCGCAAAGAAACTGGAGTATTCTGGGGAGAATGTCCATTTGACGTACTGGATGCAGCTACTGCTGTCCTTCAAATGGAAAGTCTCCATCATTTGCTCATAGAGCTCCAAGTGTTCCCAAACGGAATACTTGGCGTACTTATGATAAGGAGTGATGACACTCCTTATTGCCTTTATTTGTTTCAATGGGTCCTTAAGCAAGGCCCTTTTTGCCTTATTGGCCTTTTTGGTTCGGGTAACCCTGGTCCATTAATCCTCCGACTCAGAAGCGCTGCTCCCAGAGGTGCCCGTCTGATCTTCCAGGTTTTCCCGGATTCTGCGAGCCTGGGAATGGCTGGCAGAATGTGGGGACCTGGTCTCCTGTGTCCTGTAATGCTGCCAGGATTTGATGGGTACCCCCCCCCCACTGACCTAACTGGGCAGAGGTTTTCAGCAGGATGCCCTTAATGGGCCTACTCTCCTGGGGTTCTCCACTAAATTGCACTGTGCTTGGGTGCCCATACCCGGATGCCCGCCCATCCATTCCTGTGAGGTACTGGCCTATGAGCCCCATACTTCTAGCTGGATAGTAATCTGCCATCTCCGTGGCCCTGGGCTCATGTGCGCGAGGGGACATGGGGGTGGCAGAGTCCAGGGACTGGGAGAGATGAAGGCCTCTGGTACCAGGGCTCCTGAGGTTATGCTCGGGCGTTTCCCTTTCCCAGCGCACCTCGTCTCTATCACCCCCTGCTCCCTGTTGCAATGCAAGAGCCTGCGCTTTCAGTTCCTCAGTTAAGGCCTTACTAGACTCTATCAGTCTCTCCTGCATCGCTACCTGTTGCTGGAGCCTATCATTGTGCTGACAGAGAGCCTCATTTTCTCTCTGTGCCTCCTGATTGGTCCTGGAGTACTGGGCCAGTCTCTGCTGCAGGAGGGTTACCTACTGAGCTTCGTCCCTATTGGCCTGCTCCTTTCTTGCCAGAGCATCCTCCACCCTCCTGGTGTGCTCTAACAAGTTCTGGTGTTCTTTTTGGAGATCACCCAGTCCCTGGAGGGCCAGGTGATTTTCTTCCATTTTCCTTTTTAAGTGGCAGACTTCCTGGCCTAAGGTATCCCTTTCCTGACTAAGAGCCTGCATCTGTGCCGCCAGGTCGTCCCTTTGCCTTTGGAAGGCACCAACTTTCTGGCGCTCCTGATCAAACTCTGCTTGGGTATCCAGGTCTTTCAGAATCAATTTATTGCTTTCCTCTTTCTCTCTGTCTAATCAAATTTGCAGTGTGGCTACCTGCTCTGTGCATGCCCTGTTGAAGTCCAGTTGTTGCTCCAGCTTTTTCTGGCTCTGCAGAAGGGAGTCCAAACCTTCTTGGTACTCCTTCTGCAAGGCCAGAAATCTGGTATCCTGGTCAGCCTTCTCCTGTTGCAGTCCATCCATGTCCTCTTTTATTTTAATGATATACTGCCCACTATCATTTTCTGACTCCTGGCTCCTCTGCAGCCTCTGCTCAGAAGAGACCAGGTCAGATTGGGCCTTTTCTAACGCCAGCTGTTGCCTACTTCCAGATCTTGGCCTTCAGCACATTTGTCCTGCATGGCTCCCATATATAGATACAAATATGCCGCTATCCTAACCATCTTGTTGTGTTCATCTTTAACTTTAGGAGCCATGTATAATTCACTCAGGGCCACATGTAATGGACCCTGATCTCTCCATTTATCTGACCCTGTTTCAGTGACCTGTTGCGCGATTGCCTGCAGCCAGACCGTTTGGTCCTGATGAGTCCACTCACCTCTCACAAATAGCTTATGTAAGAAGTGCTCTCTGGCTATTTTCATATCTACCAAGGTCGTCATTCTGGAATTTGAGTTCCTTCCTGACTTACAGAAGTTTGTATTTTATTTTGCAAAACAGACCGTTTCCTTAGAGCGTTCCTTTGAGGGGTGCTTTCACAGTGTAAAACAACATGGTGATCTAACCGGATATGTGTATATGGTCAGTTGGCACACTGTATTAATCTGCACAAATGGTAAATCTAACCCAGAATATCCCGACTCGAGCCCCCACTTTTATAAGCGATATTCAATCAACACTACAGCCAAGTCAATGCCTAGTCTGGGATGCTGAGGAAAACCCTTATTGATGTATTTTTATATTCAGTTCAGTACTCTGGATGACCACCCTTGTATAACACCCCCCTCTTAGAATCCCCCTGACCCCACTGAGCCAAGAAGTAGGTTTGGTTTGCAAATTAAAAGGTTTATTTGAGAATTTAAACAATATATATATATATATCACACTTTATAATAAATTAATATCTGATAGTACACTTAGACATATGATGTTGATCAACAATGGGTAATCTGGCACTAGCACACTTCTTTACAATCAATGAGGAGTTAGTATAGGATGGATAAAGTAGCAAAAATACTTTTATGATTTCAAGGGGAAAGCAATGAGGAATAAAATGCAGTACAGAAATACTTGATATGATTTTAGCAAAAGATAAGATGATCACTTTTTCTCTGGCAATTCACCCCCCTCCCCTATGCAATGTAAGAAATGGAAGGAGATGGAAAGGGGAGCACACAGTTCTCAGGAATGCAATCAAATACAATACGAAATTCAGTTCCCCCCGGGCAAGCTTAGAGGAAACAGGTAGGAGCTTGAAACACAGGCCCAAAATGCTTTTTAAATGTGATGGCAATGGATGGGAAAATGTGCCAATGATTTTAATTCCCTCTAGAGATTCAGGGTGAGTGGGAGATGCGTGTTGGTATTAGTTCAGGCTCACTTTAGCAATGCTCTATGAGTTATTACCAAGTTGCAACAGATTTTAACAAAAGAAAGAATGGAGCTGCTATTTTGACAAATGGAGAAATTGAGCCAAAATCGCAAATCGCGGTAAATTTCGCGAGTGCGTGTTTCGCGATTGCGGCAAAAGTAGCAAGGCTTGTTGGAAAGCTTAGATTCTAAGCTTTCAGAGGAAAGTTAAATTTCGTTCCTAGCCCAAACGGTTCCAGAGATTAAATAAAGGTAGTTTTTCGGATTTAAAGTAAAACTCAAAATGACAGGTGACAGCTTGCAGCTTCAGAATTGACAGGTGACAGTTGTGCAGCTTTACAAATGACAGATGACACGATTTCTAGGAGGCTGTTCTACTTAGGTTAAAATAGTTTGGATTAGATTATTTTAACTAAGAGATTGGTTCTGCAAAGTTCTGCTAGGTACTCACAATATAATTTGAACTAGGCCTCGTCACGGATCTGGTCAACACGTCCGGCTGCGGTTCTGTCTGCTCGGCGGGTCAATCAGGCACCGGTTCTGCTCACAGCGATCTGGGTCAGCTCTGCTCTGCTGGTCTAGCCTCTCTGGATTCAGTGGCCTCTGGTTCTGGATACTGCTCTGCTTTCCGGTCCGGATCAAGTGGATTCTGGATGTAACACTGCTTTCTGGGTACTGGCAAGAGTTCTTGGCAAAAGAATTCAGACAGCTCGCCCGGCTGTGGAATAGTTTGCAAATGATTTTGAGGCCTGCTGACAAATACTTTTGCTTGCAGTGGGCCTTCTTGGTTCAAAGTTCTGTAGTCTCTGTTTAGCCTGGAAGTCTAAGTGTTGGATGTCTGGATGTGAAGTCGTCGGTCAGCATGCTCCGCAGCAAATGGAATTGAATGTCTCTACCTGTCCCAGCAGTCTCTTTGTATGTGTTTTGAAAATGGGTGTGTGCCTGGGCCTAGCTAAGCCTGCCCCTCTCTACTTGTCATTGGCCCAATTCTCCCCTCTCCCATGATTGGGGGAAGGAAATGGATTGTCATCATGATGAGGTCTGTTTATGGGTCACAGGATCCTCCCCTGGTCAGTTTGCCCACAAATCTATATTTGATTCAAATACATCTTTCCCAGATATACAATTTGTTGAAAGTACATGTGCACATTATATATTCCTGATGGTCCATGCTTGTCCGCCTCTGATCTTCCTGGGGGCTTGCATTCAAAAATGACAACATTTTGCGCTTTTTAACTGGTTTTGCAATATCGGACATTTACCCAAAATTACACACATGTGCGCAAGGAGTATGGACATTAATTGATGAAGTGTCAGATTTTTAACATGCAGACATTTGGAGTGAGACCCTATTTTCCGCTAGCAACCCCCCAGAATACACCACAGGGTCCTAACGCCTCTCAAAATGTTCACAGAAAAATCACAAAAATAATGATATTACTTATATAATTCTGACAAATCCGCACTATGAGTTATCTATATTTTTAAAATTATGCCCTGGCCAAAAAGGGGTGTGGCTTCCCACATCACAGGGTGGAATAGCTGGTTTATCCACTTCCCCCAAGCTCAGCTGCTAGCAGAGACACTGCCCCTCCCAGTTTCCCCTAAGAGGAAGCCACTTTACGACGCCCCCAATATAACATTTGCCTGAGTCAAGGGAGTTGCATTGTTCTGTTCCTTCCAGTTCCCAGGTGCTCCACCCCTAATCTAATCAGAGAGGTGACAACTCCTTTTAGCAAAGGGGCAGCAGGATGCAGCTAGGCCTGGGAAGAGTGGCTGAACAGGTTTCTCCTGTCGGGGGTAGTTATCAGGCAGAATCCAGTTTCACTAAGCCAGGTTTCAGCTAAATGTCACTTTTTGTTCCCAGTTTTCTACATTCAAATCAAACTCACAATTTGTACATATACATTAAATAATTACTTCCTTCAAGTCATTTCAGAATATGGTTTTACATTCTTCCACCTCTTAGCAAGTCTTTCCTTGGTCTGGTTTTGTTTCATTTGTGCAGTTTTACACAAAAGTCTGGTGGTTTTAAAACGCCGGCTTTCTGATAGTGGTGAGTACTGGTAATGCAACCATTTTGGGATTAAGAAAATGAATTCCCCACAGTTCTGAGTTGCTTTTTTTTTTTTTGCAATCAGCATTGCCATTCCCAATGGTTTCAGGCTACTGTGTGTGTAGCCCAATGGTGGTTTTAGGCAGTGCCCTCTTGTGCTCACAACATAGGCAAAAATGGGTGGCAGCCTATTCTTCATGTTTTCCCTGTGCACTCTCTGGGGAGTTTTGGCCATCATGATGTTTTCCATGCCAGTACTGCACAGTTTTATTGTAGGGCTTGGATGCATGGGTAAAAACATCCCACAAGATCTCCAACAGGAGCAAGGTCCTCTTCCAGCACTGATTCCTCAGCAGCTGATTCAACCACGCTAGGTTGTTCCACACACTCAGCTCCAAGAGTTTTTAAGTCATTCCCCAACAGGACTCTCCCAGGCACTTCACTCTGCACACTTACAGGTATCTTGACAGTCATGTCATTGCACTGGATGAGAGCTGGTATCTGTGGAAGCATTTGGACAGGGCCTCCAGCAAACTTAGTGAGGTATTTTGGTGCCTTAGCAACATCCTCTACCTTGAAAAAAGATTCATCAACTACAGTTATGCTGGGGCAGGGGTCTCCTGACCATTCACAAGAACACTGTCTTTGTAATACTCTTTAGTATTGTCTGGAATGGAATTGTAGACATCTATGTTCTGTTGTTCCCACAGACCCAGGGGCACTAAAGAAACACTGGCTGAAACTTTCATGGTTTCCTTAGTGAAAGTTTCCACTTGCCATTGCTACTTCATCTTCTGGGAAGAAGGCTAAGGGGACAGTGTGGATCCCTGAAGGTTTACCCTTACATCTGGGATCCCCTTTCACATGGTCAGTGGACCCACAAGCATAACATTTTCCAAATGTCTTCATGAACGGGGGTTTGTTCTGACCTCCTTCTGGTTTGGCACCAGGAGGTACACTAGCCTGATTCTGTTTCCTTTGTGGCATTCCCTTCTGTTTTGGGCCCTCTTTTGGATTGGTGGTATTAGAATTATCCTTGTTAAATTTCTTGTGCTGCTTTCCCTCATCCTTCTTCTGAGTTACCCCAGAATCCTTGGGAGTAGCCCTGTTGGCAACCCACAAGTCAGCAGCCCTTGCTAACTTCTTTGGATCTAATTACTTAGAGTCAGCCAAGTGCTGTCTCAGCTCAGGAGATCAGGCATCATAGATAGTTTCTAACATAAACAGATTTCTCATACCTTTATAAGTGTCAACTTTGTAACCCTTATCTCAACCATCTAAGTTCTTCGAACATTCACACACCCAGGTAGCCCAAAGGGTACCATCATGCTTTTTGAGGGTTCTAAACCTCTTGAGATCCTAGGAAGGGTTCTTCCAAATCCTAGCTATCAAAGCTAGTTTTACACTTTCATACTCCATTCTATCCACTTCACCCATTTCCATTACAACAGCAGATGCAACAGGGGGGAGCCTAGAAAAGAGCCAAGGAATCGGCTGATTCCCTGAAATTTTCTGAATCCCGTGGTTTTTATTGGATAAAAAACCCCAAAGGGATATGATCATTGTACTTATCTGTTGTGATCCACCTTCACGATAGATTGTGTTTTAATGATTTCTATTGCTTTCTCTATAAATGCTAAAATAATGAGTGTAGTTGTGGGGAGGAGTCATGAATTTTTCTCCTCATATGTCTATAGTTTCTTCTTTTTGTCTTAGCAATTTGGATGAATGTCACTAATTGTTGAGTTGTGTTTGAATGTTGGACTATGAATGGCAAGTGTGGTTGACTCTCTTTAGCCTATTTTAGGCACATAATGTTGCTGTCCTGCTGTGTTTTGTAATTATGAAGTGTTTAACAGTATGTGATTGATTCACTATTTTTCAAATTTTTGTATCATTTAAAAATACATTTTGATACGTCATCATAAATACATCCTCTGGACATTTTTTCTGGTTTTGATTATACTCAAAAGAAGCCAGCTAATCCAAAATATCAAGCTTAACCTCATACATACCTACTGCTTCTTTAGGTATGCGAGGCCTCTCAGGACTGGAAGACCTAGAAGACTCTGGGAGAGAACCATTCTCAAGAGACAACCTTTTCATTTCAAGTTCATGATTCAACTCCATTTCTCTGAGCTTAAGTTCTTGATGTTTGCTTTCAGTTTGGGCTTGGATTCTTTTGAATTATAATTTGTCTCATCCTTTCAAGAGAGACACAGTTAGGACACATCATTGGACCTGAGGGGGTCCCTGTGGTTAAAGGTTGAGGCCTAACAGGGCCTACATTTTGAGACTTGTCTGCCTCATCTAACTCATCCATAACATTTGAGCTAGGCTCTGAAACATTATCATCCTCCTCATCATTTTCCATATTTGCTGCAGGGGTAGGGGTTTCAGACCCACTCCTCAGACTTTGGTATTCCAACAACTTTTCAATCAATTCAACCTTTTTGCCTTTTACAGTGAGATTCCTAGCTTTACACATTTCTCTCAATTGATCAACTGTTAAAGTGACTAGGGTCTCCTGTCTGTAGCTTTCCATATCAGGCATGATAAAAACAATTGCTTCTCTAGTGTTGCTTAGCCTTGTGAAGGTTATTTGAACAAAGGTAAGCGTAGCACTCTTATCCTCATCACTGTACACCCGTGTCAGGCAGAATCACATGGAGTACGTACCCTTTGGGAAAACTACACACAATTAAGACTACAAGTGTCAGTACAATGTCACATTTGGTAGAAACCTGTACTACACAGTAATGTGGTAGCAGTGGCTGAGCAGCCAGACTTATCTCAAGAGTAAAGTGAGCAGTACAAGGGGTTACACAAAGGACTAGCAATCACAATGATCACACTTACTCAAGGTTTCTTGGTAAAATAACATACATTTATTTACACAGTCAGTTGGAAAACATTCCACTAGCAAAAGCAGCTCAATATCACACACTAGTATACTACAATACACACCCAATAAGTTGCTGAACAAGTTCAGCTCCCCTGAAGTTGGAGCAAAATGGCACTTCAGTTACTTTTAAAAGGGGTAAAAAGACCAGGTTAAAATAAATCAAGGTACAAATACTTTCATAGGCAGGGCAAAGGGTTTCAGTTCAATAAAACCAGCAATTCAATTCAATGGGCCGGCCCAAAGTCAATGGTTCAGTCTTGTATCGGATAGCACAGTTCTGGTAGTAAACGGTTAAGTCTTTGCCATGGATCTTAAGAGTAGTTGGTCAGACGAAAAGTTAAATGTTGGTTTAAGGAAGGACAAGCCTTCAAAGTTGGGAAAGTTTCACAAACTTTCACTGCGGCCGAAAAGATTTCCTGACCGCATTTGCACAGTACCTTTAAAGTGAAGAAGAGCTGTAGCTGAGGCAGTTGTTCCTGGCAGTTCCTGCAGATCTCGCTGTTCCTGAGCTTCAGTCATGGGGACAAGAAGGAGGATGTCTCAAGGTTCCTGCACTGCCCAGGGAAGAGTCCACAAGCTTGGCAAAACTTTGGTTTAAGGTTTGAGGGCCATAAAGACCATGAACTGGTATCCTTCCCACTGGCTATCCGGTTTTCCACGGCACTCTGCAGAAAATTCGACCAGTTAAAGGACGGTGTCCAGGTGGCTTACAAGTTGGTTGTTCCCACCAAACTCAAGGGAAGAAGTTAACATTGAAGGGCTTCTCTGTCGATGGAGTTTCAGGCAATTCAGACCTGCAGCCTGGCTGTCACTCACACAGCTGGGTGCTGGATTGCCAGCTGACTAAACATGCCAGAGTGCATTCAGGTTTCATAGGAGACTAAGCACAGGGAGTTTCGGGCACCTCACTCACATCCTGTCTACCGAAGACACTCAGGTGCCAGAAGAGGGCTTCAGCACTGAAGCCTGCCAAAGGCCAACAAACAAAGGGACCAGACCTGGTTTGGCACGCAGAGTTGGAGACTAGAAGGACCTTTCCTAAAAGAAACGGCGAAATAAATCGACCAGAGTCTGTTTTTAGAGATAGGTCTTGGGTGCCATATTGGAAAACATGGCTGACCGATTTTTAGCTACCGGTGTTCGAGGTCGGGAAAAATCATGGTAGTTTGTTAAAAACCACTGCCACCAGCCTTTTCAAGTAGGAAAGGTAACATTTGACTGTTACATGAGTGTTTAGACTGAGGGGATGCTAGGCAACCCCTTCCGCACTCTATAGGAAGATAGTGTGTGCTGGGTCTGTACATTTAAAGAGACTAGTAAAGTCAATTTAACTTTACATGCTCTGGGAGACAGTAGTCAGTCCCAGAGAAGATATTTAAACCTTGGGGAGTCTGAAAGACACCCCTGTGCCACTGCACTGGAGGTGCTGTGTGACACATAAGAAAAATATGATGCCTATGGAGTTGTTTTAAAACTCCATAACCAAAGAGCACAAAAGTAAAACACACATCAAAATACATGAGTGGAAAAAAGGCTCTTACTCTTTCCAGGTAAAAAAAGTAAAACCTAGAAATCCAGCAAAGTTGCTGGCGGTCTCAAAAGGTAAAGGAAATTAGCACATTTTGAGAATTCTCCCTAACATTTGTCCTTTTTAATTGTGTATGTGTTTTTAGGGGATTTGCTTTTACACTGTGTCTAACAGTAAAGCTCCAACTATTTACTTGTCCTTTTTTGCAAACTGGTCTGGGAAGCAAAAGCGACATTTGGCATATTGTTTACATTTGTTCGTATTTCTAGGTCAGCAGTATTTGCCACACTTATGTTTTTGGAAGCATAGGATTCGTGTACACAGGTCACTGTGTGTGTTTTCTGAAGGGATGTCACAGGTAATGTATTTTTCAATAAATTGTAAAACAGTGGCATCACTGTCATGGCCAAATTTGGGAGCATCTTTTATCCACAAAAGCATGTGGATGTGTGGAGCTCCTCTCGATTGATATTCTTTTTCTCCAAAAGAAGTGTTCAACTTCTCTGAGCGGAGTGGTAGTTTTATCGCACATGGTGAAAGTGCCTTGATACATTGAGAGGGTCAAGAGAACAGAGTTGACCTGGTGATCTGTTCCCTCTGCATTTTGGTTTGCAGTGCGTAAGAAGTTGTGCAAGTCATCTCATGTGTATTCTGCATAACCAGGCCTCTCTCAGTTACTATGATTATCTGACCCAACTCAAAATAAATGGCTATGGGGTCAGCTGCATCACTTGTCCGACAATGGAGCACCACAAGACATTTACATCAACAGCAACTATTCTGTTGTGAGGGGAGTAATGTTGGAATCTAGCACAGTCCTTAGGTGTATTGGGACTACATTGCCCATAAACCCCCCACTATATGCCGAGCCCTATATGTAGCGTTTCGAGGTGAGAAGTGTTCTTGTATTGGTCCACATTACTAGGCATGATGCCTTGTTTTTTTTTCCCTTTTCCCCTGTGATGGGAAAATGTTTGAATCTAGCACAGTGCTAAGGCTGTTTGGACTATATTGCCCATAAGCCCCTGCACTACATGCCGTGTCCTCGAGAAATACATACAGCATCTCAAGTTGACATTTGGGCTTGCATTTTGCCCAGGGAGCGCATCAGTGGGCATGCTGCCCTGGGTGTTCTATCCCGACTTCATAGGGACTTTAGGCATTTGTAGCACAAGCGAAAAATATAGTGCGCTAGTACAGGGCTATGATGGCGGTCTTGTTTCTATGCCAATAGGTAAGGGTTGTTCTTCCTGTCCCTCATGGGCACGAGATGAGACGCCCGCAGTGAGAACCGAGTCTGAGAGCTAAGAATTGTACAGGTAAGGGACCAGTGTAAGCCGCGTTCAGCTCTGCTGCAAATAATTATCTATGCACGCATATAGTGAATGCAGATTCCATAGAACGCTGGTGCCACGGTCGGTTATAGTGTTTTACGAGGGATAGTCAACAATAAATGTAGAATGCAGGACTACATGAGCTCTTCATATATACACCGAACAGGGCTTCTGTGGAAAGCTGGGGCTACAGCCACAGCTTTTTCGTTTGCCTAACAGGGGGCTAGTGACAACCAATGACAAGTGCAGGGTGGGATATTAACCCCATGTACATTTTGGCACAGTACATATTCCATGTGTTCACAGAGGGATGGCAGTAATCATCCCCTGTGTGTCTCTTTATAGGTGAGAGACTGCAAAACAGAGAGAGAGAAAGCCCCTCTAGGTTTAGAATCCACGAGAGAGGATTCACGTACTTGGTTTCCAAAGGACTCTGGAACCCCCCTTTTTGTCTGACCAATGAGGATTTCTGTGGTAAGCAATATGCAGCGGCACAGGTGTGTGATGTATACCAAGGGATGAGTCATGGTGGATACCTAAGTTTTGCACCTTTTGATTGTAGGTATCCCAAGCTAACATCAAGGGCACAAGGGTGAACCATTTCCAACCAGAGTGCTCACAGTAAATGAACAGAGTAAGTACTGACCACTTTTCATTCCATGATAATTGGTGTCTGGGATACCAGTAACAACCCCAGGGAGGGTAGGGAATGTCAGGGCTGCCTGTTTCCTTATCGTGTTGCTTTCATTGGATAGGCTCTGCCAAGAAGTGATCTGGGCGCATGAGCATTGAGGATTTTTCCATAGTCTTGAACTTCCTCCAAGAATTATTTGGAGGTAAGTACAATTTGTGTAACAACTAAGTGGTTACATCCCCAAGGTCCTGTGCCTCTATTTAGAATGAATTAGGATGGTGAGAATACTGGTGGTAATACAAGTAACTAAAATAAGGGAGTAACTGGATGCAGTGCGCTCAACTTTCTTAAATCATATCCGAATGCAGCGGAAACTATACATGAGGTTCCCCTTGATGCCTCAAATAGTGATATACAGTAGTAGCTATGGTGTATGGTTGTACGGCGCAAACAGATTAATAAATCATACTCGTCAATACTTACTAAATGGAGATTCCAATCTCAAAGCAAGTTCACAAATTAAGCATGAAACCATCCAGTATGTGATGGGTGATTTATTCCAAATACAGCCGACAGGTGTTTCGACCAGCAGGTCGTTCTCAAGGCTGTTAGTGTTAAAGTAGTGATAGTTCAAACATCATCAATAAAGAATAAAAATTAATAAAAATTATACAGATGTTCACATGTGATGAGTCATCAAATTAAAAACAAAACCATATTATTCAGGGCAGATATGCAGAATAACATAAAAACAGGTGTACATACCCATAACCAGGAGGGACGATCATGGGGAGCGAAAGCAGAGGTGGAGAAATAAGACAAAAGATTCCTTTAGCACCTGGTCACATTTCAATTGACATTGTAGTGTTAAAAATCTCAGTTTGTTAGAAATTGTAAAGATCACTTCTAATGATTTGCAATGTCATTGCAATTCAATCCATTAGATTAGTCTGTGTGATGGATAGGACAAAGAGATGTCAATGTATTGAGGCATTGTTGAGACCCAATACCAAGCATGGATGTACCTGTTTGTCAGTGTTAGAGATCATGCAAAATGATTATGATGGTAACTCACCCAAAGCGTACTGGGGGTTAATCCTACACGTTTGAAAAATAAGAATAATAATAAAATGAGGGAGATTATCCTCATTAAACCATAAAATCCATTATTTCATCATAGCAAAAAAACACATTGGGCTGTTTGATTCTTATTATTCTAATAGAAAGTTCTTACCCTAAATGGTTTTGTGAATTAACTTCATGGATGAAGTAAATAGTTGGAATTAGTGTCGGCTGTTGCCTCTTCTGTAAACCCGAGGAAAAAGCCTGGTAAATGTGTGGCTCAAATGACTATAGAAATAAATATATGTTAATATTTTAGTGTCCTGTTGGCACATATAAGCAGTGGAGCTATATAGAAATAGTGAGATATTAAGGCTATTGCCCAGTTCCCTCACCTTGTAAAGAGTGAGATCAGCGCGTTGGCCCGTTATTTCAAGAAAACTCTAGTGGAAAAGCATGGTTCCAATACCTACAATTTAAAAAGATATATATATATATATATATATATATATATATATATATATTATGGTGGGTCATCAGTTACCCACTCAGATTCATGGTGGGATAATCCCACAGTTATGACTGGAATCTGTAGAAAGAGTATAAAGACAGGTCTTACCTTGCATTGAGTTATTGGGTTGAATCCCAAAGGAGTGTCTGCAAGACGTGATGTTCTTGCTGCTACTAGTGAGTATTGTTTGTACTTCACCCGCGCATCTGACGCCACGCGTAAGACGCTTGACGTCCCGCGCATGCGCATTGGCGGTAGATGACATCATGTGCAGACGTGTTTAGTGCCGCTAATCTGATAACAGAAAATGAATATAAGAAATATGCTAACAGAGATTTTTCTAAGAAGCCTGGAATGTTGTAAATCACTGCGGACGTATTCGTATCTTCAAAAGTAGGTCAGTAACATGCTGGACCTAAAGAGATTGAGTGAAATATGGGCGTTGATTATATAGAAATAAAGTGGTAAACCAGAAGAATCATAATGTAACTGGAAAAAATAAAATTGATGATAGTAAAAGTGAATTCATCTGGAGAGACCCTATTGGTCCCGTGCCCGACAGGTGATAGAACAATCTGCAGTCAGTGTGCTCACATGATATTGGTGCAGAATACCAATTGTATAATATGATGGGTGCAGGGTCATAAGCGCTGGTGTCATATTAGAATGGTGCACTTGATCCAAGCATTATGCATGTGAACTATACAATTAGTAGTATACTCACAGTATGTATGTTATCTGATGATGGATGTCTGGTATAAAACCTGATGCAAGGTAATGAAAGCTCATGTGATGTGTAATGATATTGAAGATATGGTTGTGACAAATAATGCTTAGAACTCCCGCATTATACAGATTACATGTGTCACATGTTAATAGTTGGATGGATCTCAACAAGGCCAAACTCGATCAATGGGTTACACATGGTTCATAGTTCATTGTCAGGTCACACATGACCCCTAAATCCAAGTCTAGATCATAAAAAACATACATTTCATTGTCCGTGTTCAAACCCTGTTGGACACATTGTAAATTACAAATAGCTTTTGCTTCCAGCTGTCTCAATTTAAGCTTCAAATCTCCTCCTCTTTTCCCAATGGATGACTTCTTTAGGCCATTGAATCTAATGTCATCAACTTTGTCCATCTGATTCTTGCCAATGGGTAGCCAATGGCAGTAAATGGTCCTGTTTCTTAAGGCTACTAAGTTGATCTTGAATCCGAATGCGCAGCTGTCTGATCGTGCTGCCTACATAGACCTTCTGGCAAACACACACTATTGCATAGACCACAAACTTTGTCCTGCAATTAATGAAGTCCGTGATCATGGTTTTGATGCCTAACTGAGTCGTGAATTCATTACAATCTGGGTATGCATGTTTGCATACAGTGCAAGTACCACACTTTTGGAAACCCTTAGTTTTCTTTAGCCATTCCGATCCTTTGGGTTTGGAATCGGCAATGTATGAGGGGCAGAGTCTGTTTTTCAGAGTTGGTGCTTTTGTCTATGCAAAAGATGGTTTGTTGATGAGAAAAGGCACAATGTCTTTATCTAATTTCAAAAGATCCCAGTGTCGGCGTACAATGTTGTATAGCTTGTGTGTATCAGTGGAATATCGTGTGATGATATCTATGAACTTTCTTGGTGCTCGTGTCAATTTATTGACATTGTCTACTGCGAGCATGTCTACTCTTGGCTTGCTGTCAGTTCTGGTGCGTGCTTTGGCTATAGTAATGTCAGAGTAGCCTCTTTCTTTGAATCTTGAGGTGCTAAGTTTACTCTCCGGTGCGTATGAGAGATCAGTGCTGCAGTTGCTGCGTGCTCGGTAGAATTCCCCAGCCGGAATGTTATTGACAGTAGTTTTGCAATGGCAACTCTCGACATGTAATGTACTGTTGACCTCAGTAGGTTTGCGAAATGTCAGTCTCAATTTTGCCCTGAGAAATGTAGATGGTTAAGTCCAGAAAATCGATAGATATGCCGTCACATTCCCCAGTAAATTTTATGCCAAACGCATTATTATTGAGATGTTTTTCAAAAAGACCAAAATCGGCAGCAGAGCCTTTCCATATTATCAGCACATCGTCAATAAACCGTTTCCATAAAACTATGTCATCAAGAAAAATAATGTTGTTGAAGATGTGCTGGTCTTCAAAATTGGACATGAAAAGGTTGGCAAGGGAGGGTGCGTATTTAGCCCCCATCGCCACACCTTTCAGTTGAGTGTAGAAAGTATCATCAAAGAAGAAATCATTGTTATTGAGTGTGAATCTAGAGAAAATCTTTTAACATTTCCAGGTGTACCAAAAAGGAGGCTGAATAATCTCTGAAAACATAATGGAGGCTTATTCTTTATTGATGATGTTTGAATTATCACTACTTTAACACTAACAGCCTTGAGAACGACCTGCTGGTCGAAACACGTGTTTGCTGTATTTGGAATAAATCACCCATCACATACTGATGGTTTCATGCTTAATTTGTGAACTTGCTTTGAGATTGGAATCTCATTTAGAAAGTATTGACGAGTATGATTTATTAATCTGTTTGCGCAGTACAACTATACACCATATCTACTACTGGTGGTAATAGGTTTTGTAAGTGACTTCAATTCAGCACTCCAACTAAGTCAATGCCTAGTCTGGGATGCCCAATGGAAGCCCTTATTTATATATATTTTTCTATGTCAAAGTTCTTAAATCTGGATGATGAACCCTAATATAACGCCCCTCTCTTTGAATCCCCCCTGACCTCACTGAGCCAAGAAGTAGGTTTGTTTTGCAAATTAAAAAGGTTTATTTGAAGAATTAAACAATATATATATATATATATATATATATATATATATATATCACACTTTTATGAACAAAATAATATCTGAATAGCACACTTATGAATATGGACGGTAATCATCAATAGGTAATATTACAAAATTACAATCTCTTTAATCACTTAGCAGTATGAATATGAAGGATACTGTAGCAGAGAATACTTATGTGATTCAAGGAAATGCAGTAATGGGAAAGACTGCAACACAGAAATAAACTTGATATGAATTCAATCAGAAGATAATATAATTACTTTTTCCCCTGTGACTACTCACTCCCCCCCACTATGCAGTATGAAGAGATGGGAAGGAGGGTACACCGGTTTCAAGAATAGAATCAAGAATGCAGTTCAATTCCAGTTCCCCCCAGCAAGCTTAGAGAGAACAGGTATGATTTTAAAACAGGCAAAATACTTTTGAATGTAAATGCAATGGATGGGGAAAATATACTAAAATGCTTTTAACTCACTAAGATATATTCAGGATAAGTCAGAGTTACTTTGGATTAGTTCAGGTCAACACTAGCAATGATTCATGAGTGATTACCAGGTTGAAACCGAAATTCAGCAATTGAGAACAAGGAGCAGCTATTTTGACAGAAAATGAAATTGAGCTAAATTGCAATTCGCTGAACTTTTTTCGTGTGCGTAAATTGCGATTACGGAAAAACTATAAGGAATTGGAATGTCGTTTTAGGTTTGTTGGAAAGCTGAGGATCATAGCTTTAAAATAAATGACAGTTAAATTTAGCTTCTAGGACGGTTCGAAAGTTACGGATGTTTTTGTGGAGGTAGATTTTCAGAAATAAAGTCAAGATTTCAGAAATGACAGAAGGCGCTTTTACAGATTTGAAATCACAGGATGGACACAAAATTCTAAATGCAGTTCCGGACAGGTTGAAATGGATGGGATACGATTACTTTAAACTAAGAGATTGGTTCTGGACAGTTCGAGACTAGATACTCACTCCTAGTTTTGGAATGGAATGGACCTCGTCACAGATCTGGTCAGGTTTGGACTTCACTCGCCACAGGACGGTTTCAGGCACTGGTTCTGCTCACCGCACAGCCTCTGGTCTGGGTCTGGTGGGTCTGGATACAGCACCGCTCTCTCTGTGTCCTGATATGGGTTCTAGCACAGGGTTCTTAGCTAGAACAGCAAAACATCTCAGCCAGTCTGTTGGATTTTGAGATGCCCCTGGGAATCATTAGGGTTAGAATCAGACTGCAAAAGATCCTGAAGGCCGTTGAAAATAAATTCAGCTTTTGGGATTGGGCCTTTGCTTCAGGTTCTAGAGCTTGGTTCTAGACTCTGGTCTCTGGTTCTATCTGGAGTCTGGATATTGTCTGGATCTGGTCCGGCAGAGTGCTGCGCAGGAATCAGTTGAAGTGGAAAAATGAGTGTGTCCTATCTGTCCTGAGCAGTCTCTTTTTATGTGTTTTCAAAGTGGGTGGGAAGGCTGATTCTACATGCCCCACCCCCTATGGATTTGATAGGTTAGAGGATTCCCTGTGACCTGACTGGAGAAAGGATTAGCGTGTCAGAATGAGTCAGAGTGATTCTGTGTTTTACAATCTAGTGAAGAAACTCCCCTTTGCGTTTACTTAGAAAATCAATTTTTCATAAAAAAATAACATATTTCCCAGATACACAAGTTGTTGAGAATGCATATACACCTCACAGATGAATTAAGGCAGGTCTCCGTTCAAGACCCATGTTCCTACGAGCTTGGGTTCAGAAATTACGACTTATTTGCGATTTTGGTGGGTTTGCCAAGATTGGTTCTGCACCCAATTTTACTCAGACATACACAACCTCTCTGAGCATATTGCTGTAAGTTTTTATGTTCCTAGCATAAACACTGTATCTACAATATTAATAAATCCCGGAGTTTGGTCTTAGAACATCACACAGATTGGCCTGCTAAGTAAAATTTGTTATAAGCAATTTTATAAACATACATCTGCTCTCAATTGAATTCACATCTCAGTCTGGTCCGTCCCCCCCCCAGAGCTGGGTGAGTCAGATGGCCACATGGCCTGCCTTCCTGCTAGAGCAGCTGTTGAGAAGTCACACCCAAATCAGCATATTCTATTCAGCTGAAAGAATCCATTGTCTCTTTTTCCTGCCAGCAGAGTCCCAGTCCAGGGTGCCACTCCCCAGTTCCTATTCACACCAACTTGTCAATCTCTTGGCTTGGGACAGAAGGAAGCTTCTTTTGTTCAGGGGGAGGTGTGGAATCTGTCTGATCCCACTGTGGGAACACTTTTTTAACTCTGCCACCAATGTTACAATTTGTCTTTTCTTACAATGTAACCCACATTTTTAATACATACATTAAACAATTGCTTCCTTCAAGTCATTTCAGAATATAGTTTTACATTGTCTCTACCCCTTAGGCTTCTGATAGCCAGTATTTCTTTGGCATAGTTTGGGTTCAGTTGTTCAGTTTTTACAAGGAATTGTTTCAAAACGCCGGCTTTCTGGTAGACGTGAGCAACGGTACTACACCCATTTTTGACAGCTGTCTTTACATCAATATCTTTCAAAAAGGGGATTTTACTTGGTAGCATATGATTCTTGCTGACATTGTATTGATGTGGATTCTTGTGGTAGAGTCATGTGGAACACCCAACAAGAAGGTTGGATCTTTTTGGTGATTTGTGAGCCATGATTTTAGCACATTTTTGACAATCAAGAAAATGAATTCCCAAACAGCTCTGGGTTGCTTTGGCAATCAGTATTGCTATTTCCAAGTGGTTTCAGGCTACTGTGTGGGTAGCCCAATGGTGGTTTTAGGCAGTGATCCCCTGTGCTCACTAAGATAGGCAAAAGTGGATGGCAGCCTATCTTTCAGATTTTTACTGCGCATTTTTGGCTGGTTTTGAGCGAGCAGCATGCTTTCCAGTGGTCATTCTCATGTTTCTGCTGCCAGCAATGCACAGTACTGTTGCAGGGCTCAGATGAGTGGGTTAATACATCCCACAGTTTTTACATCTTTTTATTTGCTAGATGATGTTTCCAACTCCATATACATAGAAGTGGGGCACAGCAATTTATCCACTTCCATCCTGAAGAAGGTTTGAGAAAATTGAGGGCCATGGTTTCAAGGCACGCTAATTCTGACTGGAACACGTGTTGAAACCATCTGTTGCAGAACATATAGACACACCAGTATACACATGGAGTGTATGGACATTTTTGAACATTTGTTACATGGTCATGTATGTTATAAGGCCATTATATACAATGTGCTGTGGAGAAGTACGATATATGTATGTATGTATGAGTGTGTGTGTGATGGAGTAGATTGAATGGAGTACGAGTCATCATGAATATTTGTACAATTTGGTTTTTAATGCCTATGTTGGTTCATTACCACTAAATATTTGATATATATGAAAATACATTGATATTTGTGTGAAAAGGATCGAACTGTCCGTTTCCATCCTCTTGCTCCCTGTCCATTTTTTGTATATACACATTATTAATACAGTAACAGCCCTGAGGAACAGCAAAGCTCAAAACAACATGTTGGCTGATTACTTATATTTTTTTTTAATTGATTTGTAGACTTGTTGATACACTGTGTGCATGTTTGGGAAAATGTCAGATGACTTGTCATGTGATTGACTAATTATCATTTCTCATTGACTAATTAGCATCTGAAGTGCAGGCAGACTGTGGTTAGGTAGGCCATGGTTAAGTTGGAACACTGAGCTTGTGCTTATACAGCTTCAGGTGATCCAGCAGCAACAGCGCCCTCAATTGAACATGGATTTTCTTGATGTTATTTTATTGCTAATGAGCATCTTATGTAATGGTAAATGAGTTTAATATCTTGAAATAAGGATGTCAAGTAACGCATTACTAGGTGTTACAGCAGTTAATTTATGTTATTAAATATAATTGTACATAATTCAAAAGAACTTTTACCATCATCATTACTCAGTTCAAAAGCAGAATACACGATTTACTTACACAATTTTCTTTGCTATCCTAAAACTATAAAATCTGTAAAATCTACTTATTTACACTAAAATACAATACAATTTACAAGCTCGTTTTTCACAGGTTATTTCTTAAGCCTGTGCCTTCATTCACATACCACATCACACTCAGAGAACATACAATACATAGTATTACATTTCTAAAGCTTCAATTTTGCCCATTATGTATATTTGCCCATGTAGCTTTTAATAGAAGTTTACTTACCCTGAGTCACGTGTGCAGAGATAGGGAAAGACTCTTCTCCAAACCATGTAAAGAGTTAAGAGAACTTTCGTGGACTCCATATTTAGGCAGAATACTGAAAACCTAGCTGAATTTATGGAGTTGTACTCATGGATGAAAAGACCCAGTGATACCATATAGAGGGGGCCCGTATTCGGGCACGCCGTGAGAACATGTTTGGCTATCTCTTAGTTGGTTATGATCTTACAGATTCTGCAGAATCTTTTTTCTGTCTTAACTTTCAATTTTGCACCACACACTGGTAATACAGGTAGCTGATTTGTGCGAAAGTTATATGCATCTGGGTCTGGACAGAGCAATAAATAGCGTTCCGGTTTCATAAAACGATGTGCTACATTGTCATAACTCTTTAGTGTGGAAAGATGCTCATAGTTGCTCTGCCCATCCCATTTCACCAGCTGACACACAGACTCTTTTTAGCGTAGCAAAGACAGAACTTCCAAAATTGGAGGACCAGCCCATGGTGTTACACTGTTCACTAAAGAGCTTAACATGGGGGGACATGGCATTCCCAATCCGTCTCAAATCGTAACTCAAACCCAATTTGGACAGAAGAGGGCAATTCGGGGCTGTCTTTGCCTTCAGCATCAGGATCCCCCTACAGGCTAAGAGTTGTGTTTTCAATGACGTGAGGCCTAATCCAAGCCACATATGCTCAATCGATGTAGATTTAGGTAACCTCAAGACGTGCCTCTACCCCATCCAGCCATTTTAGATTTCTCATGGCTAAGGACTCCAGCACATAGAGTATCGTTGGACATGGTCACTTTTTATTAAATGCCAATAAACCTTTTAAGGAGAAACCTGAATGCTCAAGTGTAAATCTCTTGTACATGCATGTAGTTTGCCTCACCCTTTTCACTTTGTCTTCTATTATGTCCACATACCCTGGAACCACAGACATTTCGAGTCCTAAGTATTTGTAGACATTTATTTATTTATTAGCATTTGTAGAGCGCACAGCAACCCCTGGGCATCGTGGCGCTTGTTACAGAGGTGAAAAAACATGCTGGTTACACAAAAAATACAGTCGGGGTATTTATGGATAAACATGTTCCTTGTGCAGTTCACAGTGTGATCATAAACATAGCTTAGTTACAGTGCAGGACGTAGAAGGGAGGTGTCGGGTGGCAAGGGGGCCATGCGCAGGCTGGTTGAACACGGTGGTTTTGAGAGTTTTGCGAAAGGTGGCGAGTGAGGGTTTAGCTCTGAGGGCATTGGGTAGTGTGTTCCATAGTTTGGGAGCAATGTGTGGGAAGCTAATGCCTCCAGCTTTCATTCATTTGATTGGCGGGACACGGAGTTGATTGGCATGGTGACTTCTTTTTTGGCGAGTGTTAAGGTCTCTGGTAATGGTGTCTGTCAGGTAAAATGCAGCAGTGAGATTAATGCATTTGTGCGTCAGGGTGAGTATCTTAAAGTTGATCCTGTCTTTGACAGGGAGCCAGTGGGCTGTGCGTCTAGCCTAGGTGATGTGGTCCCTTTTAGGGATGCTGGGGGCGGCTCGGAGCATGTTATTTTGTACTGTTTGTAGTTTGTGGAGGTTGAGATTTGAGGTGCCTGCAAGGAGGGTGTTACAATAGTCTAGTTTCGCTCCTATTGTGGCTAGGGCTATGGAGAGGCAGTTATGGGTGGTTAGAAAAGGCTTTATGGCATTTAGGATTTTGGTGGTGTGGGCGGATGCTGACACAATGGCGTTGATCTGTCGAGTCATTGACAGTGTTGAGTCAAGTTAGACTCCTAAAGTTTTGACAGTGTTGGAGACAGGTATGGTGGTGTTGTCAATGGTGACATTTTTATATTTTGGGTCCAGTTTGGGTAGAATTTCCCTGCGGCCTAGGAGGATGATCTCGGTTTTATCCCCGTTTAAAAAGAGTCCATTGGTTGCCATCCATGTTTGAATGGTAGTTTAGATTTGGAGAATGGCTGTAGCATCATGATCGTAGGAGCCGGTGAGGGGGAGAAATACCTGTGTGTCGTCGGCATAGTTCGTGTAGGCTATGCCGAGCGAGTCAAGTTTGTCGAAGAGAGGTTTTGTGAAGCGATTTTGAGGGGAGGTGCGGTGCATGAACCCTGTGGCACTCCGCAATGGATGGTGGTGGGGGGGGGAGCATTTGCCTGATCAGAGTACACTTTTATTGCTCTACCTTCTAGAAATTATGTTATCTATGATGTGGCTGTATTAGAGAATTGGGCTGCGTTAGAGAGATGGGAAGTCAGGATGTTGTGGTCAACCAGATCAAACGCGGCAGAGAGATCAAGGAGTAATAGTAAAGCAGGATTGCCTTTGTCCATTATCTTGGTGATTTGGTTTTTCAAATCCAGAAGGGCAGTTTCAGTGCAGTGGCCTTTGTGAAAGCCCGATTGTCTTTTGCCTAATATGGCGTTGGTTTCGGTGTAGAGTTGGATTTGGGAGTGGGCGGCTTTATCCAAAATTTAAAGGAGGAAGGGAACTGTGGTGATTGGACAGTAGTTGTTAGGGCAGGCGGGGTCTAATGAAGTTTTTTTTAAGAGGGGGCGGATCCAGGCCTCTTTTAGGCTTTGAGGGACCGTGCCTTTGGAGAAGGAAGCATTGATGAATGCTGTGATGATAGGGGTCAGTGCATCAGAGCATTGCTTGATAATGGCTGGCGGGCAGATGTCTCCTTTGCAAGTGGAGAGTTTGATATGGAGGAGCAAGTCACCATCTGTGACTTTTTTAAATGAGAAGAGAGGGGGTTTTAGGGTGAGAGGTGGAGGGTGCAGTGGATGGTGAATTGTCTTTCTTGGGTAGAGCTTTGCGTTGTGACTGAATTTTTTCTTGGAGTAGATTGATTTTATTCAGGAGAGCTGCCTGAATGTTAGAACACCAGGCTTCATCTTTGACAATGTCTTCCGGGCTGGAGGGAGGAGAGATGAGATCTTTAAAGATTGCGAACATTTCTTTGGATTTAGAGTTGGCTGAAGCAATTCTGTGGTTAAGGGATTCGGATTTGGCTTTGAATATAGCTTTCTTGTAGATCACAGCAATATTTTTGAATTAATTTAGGGTGATGGAGTTGGGTGAAGATTGCCAATTGGCTAAGGCCAGGCATTTGTTGGCACATAGAGTAGATAGCTCATCTGTGAACTAGGGGTTAGGATGAATTGACTTTTTTTCCTTCTTATTCTTAAGTGGCACTATGGACTCAATGGCTTTGGTGAGGGCGTTCGAGTAGATGTTGGCGAGAATGTCAGGGTTGTTGGTAAACAGGGGTTTAAGTTATGGGATGTCAAGAAGAGGGACGAGGTTGGATTTTGGTGAGTTTTTATAGAGCTTCTGACTTTGGCTGCAGAGGCATACGAGAGTACTTTGGGGGGAGGTCAGGACGTGATAGTGAATTGAATGCAGTGGTGATCGGTCCAATGGTGTGGCACTATGTTGGTGATGTGGTCCGCAATCCAGTCAATGGTGCGACCTTTGGAGTGAGTTGGCACAGAGATTTTATGGGAGAATCCTAGATCAGAGAGTTCTTTGGCGAATGCGGAGGAAGATTTGTCTTTTGGGTCGAGTAGGCCTAAGTTGAGGTCTCCGAGTAGGATAGTTTTACTAGTACTTTTTAGTTTGTTTCCTAAGATGTGGAGGAGTTGTTTTTGGTAGTGTGGGGCAGAGCCAGTTGGTCTGTATGTGATCACAATATTTATGGTGTAGGAGGGAGATAGTGTTAGCTTGGCGGTGAGGAGGTCAGCGTTTTTTCCCACTGTTGGTTGTAGAGTCTGATGGCAAGTATCTCTTTGGGGATAAGTGCCACACCTCTGCCTTTAGATGTTTTACGATCCTGTCTGAGGATAGTGTAGCCTGAGGGGAGGGCAAGTGAGATGGCAAGGCCTGAAGCTTCATGGATCCACGTTTCTGTGACTGCTAGTATGTCCAAGTCGTGGAGGGTGACGAGGTCATTAATCTCAAGAGCGTGGGCAGGAAACGAGCAAACATTGATGAGAGCACATTTGATGGTTGTATTGGTTGGAGTCATTTTAGGGGTGGGGTGGAAGTGGGTTGGAGGTAGGGTATGTGAGATGTGTTGAGGTGAATCTCAGAGGGGTGTGTGTTTGTTGCTGGGTGGAGTGAGCTGGAGGGATGGTGGCTGAGCATCGTAGGTGCGGGAGCTGAGGGGAAGGTTCCTGAGGGGTGTGGTGATAGGAGTGCATGGGTGTGGATTGGGTTCTGTGCGGGACCTGAGCCTGATGCATCTAGAGTGTAGCAGGGTTTGATCCTCTAGTTTGGTCATGTGGTGGCAGGGTAGTGGTGAGGAGTGTGTGTCGAGGAGTGGCACCATGGTGACTGAGAGCCAGTAGGTGAGTAGAGTGAGAGTTATGGCCAGTGTGGGGAGTGGAGGGATGAGTGAGCTAAGAGTTAGTTGGCGTTTTTGTGTGAGGACTGGTCTACGGGTGGTGGGGGATACATTTGAACAGGGGACTGTTCAGTAGGCTATGCAGCAGTTAGGCAGGTCTGTCACCTGGGGCAGATAGTGCACACAATACAACGAGCTAAGCAGCAGAATAACTATACATCAAATTAGGCAGATTTGACCAGGCACCTAGTGTAGATGGTGAAAAGAGTGCAGTGAACTATGCAAATTGGACACAGCAAAAAGTGTCCAATAACCATTGAGGCAGACTCTGTGATAGCAAGCAAAAATTGGAGTGAGACTTCATAATAGTGGAAATTGAGATCAGAGAATTCAGTGTTCAGATCTGGCAAAAGCCACAGTGGCGGGTCGAAGGCGAATCGAATCACATGGATACCGAGTATTGTGTCCGTGTTCAGTATTTGGGAACGCGAAAATGATTAGTCTGAGCAATATATTGTGGGTCGGTGTGGGAAGAGGGTGGGTTTCTGGTCGATGGGGTTAGTGCAACAGTGAAGGAGCCTTGAGCGCAGCAGGTTAGCCGCTGTCCCAAAAGATATTTGGGGGGTTTCTTACCTCAGCTGTCTTACGGATAGTAGGGCATAGTGGACCACCCTACGGCCCTCCGGCAGCACCGTTGTTGTGACGCCCTTTGTGGTATGCCGGCTCTCGCCTACCGATGACGCTGCAACATCCTAATGCAGCGGCCTGCCTATAGGCTTCCAGAAGCGTTGCTGGGCAACGCAGTAAACAGTGTGGTGGCGGCCTCCATTTTGGAATTTCATCTCGTGGTCAAAGATGGCAGCAATCAGGGGTACTGGGCCACAGGACTACGCAGCAGCAATGCGGCCAGGGGCAGAGGCTGGTAGGAAGGTCGGATTATGTTGATGGAGGGGGATATGAGCGCTTACCCTAGAGGGCAGGCATGCGCGGGCGGCGAGGCGAAGCGATTATCAGGTCGTAGCTCATCTCGTAGGTCCAGGGAAGAAGCAGGGGGCTGCAGCCCACCTGGATGCACATGGAGGGGTACACATCAGTGTACTCGACGGTTCCCACATTTGTCGTAAGCTTAATTCTATTGATATTTTTTAAAAGAGACCAGCATTTCCTTAGTCTTACTCAGGTTTATCATTAGTTTTCTCTTGCATACACTCCCAGCTCTTTCAGCATTGCCTTTCACCCCGATACCATGTGGTCGAACATTGCTAAGTCATCTGCATACAGCATCCCTCCAATCATGATAGCCCCAATCTTTGGCAACCAGTCCCCTTTAATCATCCGCCTGCCCAACAAGTCTGTCACATAGATATTAAACAAAAAAAGGGCTAATATGCAGCCCTGTCTCACCCCCAACTAATTTGCATCTCCTCGGATAGGCTGCCATTATCACCAATTATCACCAAGCCGAATTGGGACTGTTATATCTACATGGAGGGCCACAATCACTTCAAGAAGTAAACTCAGGGATCCCCACCTACTCATTTTCCTCCAGAGGATATTATGATCTACCTGGTCAAAAGCTGATCTAAAATCAACAAAAGCGATGTACACCGAACTGCTAGGAGAAGCCTTTGCCTGAGATATTATCATGTCTAACGCTCTAATATTATGCTACGATATGATAGTTTTATATAGCGCCTATACACAAGTGTGTTTTAAAGCGGCTATGAACTGTGCCTGACCTAGAGCGAAAGCTTGTCTGGAAGGGGTGCAGGATATTACCATCCTTAATCCAGGTCTGCAAGTGCTCAAACACCTTGTCAGTGATATCAAGCATTGATAACAGACGATAGTTTTCTGGAGCCAAACGGTCACCATTTTTATGAACTGGCCCCAGGATCGACTTCTTCCGGGAATCTGGAATGGTCCTAGTCACACATACTTTTACAAGCAGATGGCGCAGAACTTCTGCCCATAGTTGGACATCCCCCTTCAATGTGGCTGTGGATAACCCATTTGGCTCCGGCACCCTGGGGTTTTTAAGTTTCATCAGATGTCCACAAATATTTCTGAAATTAAACTCATTGGGCCAGTCTAGTGCCAAAGGTCTACTTATCTCAGGTGTGTCCCCTGCATCATGCATTTTGTCCTCAATAAACTTTACCCTGGACCCTTCCAAAATCGGGTTCAAAATCTGCAAGTCAGTAGATCTCTTTACCGAGGACAATATCCTCCACATGGTTCTTGTAATACTACTTCATAGCGTCTCAAGCAATCTCTGCCAATTACCAATTTCCCCTTCCTTTTTTCGCCTTCCCACCCAATTTCTGTATTTGCTCTTTAGTCTAGAAGTTTCACACTTCACAGTGAGTGTAGTGGAGCCAGATTTAGTTAGGGATCATCATTTTTTCCTAAGCGCTCTTTTGGGTATTTTAATTTCCGGATCAGAACAGTGAATGGGTAGTTTACCAGACCCCATTATTACCTCGCCCCTCTGTCCCAGTGTTGAATGCAAGAACCAACAAATAGTGCTCTATTTCATTAACAGAACTAGATAGTATCACTAACTTTGTTACATTCTTCATGTGCCGCACCATTTTCCAGGCACTTGCAACATTTACTTCTGACCAAAACAATCTGTTGCCCACCTGTGAGGGGACAAAATCAGCCAGACCTTGGAGTTCTGATGACCATCCAACACTCAATCCGGCATGATCATTCACTGCTAAGCTCTCAACGGACAATGATTTTATTCTGTTGATAAGGACACTGTTGCAGCAAACATAATCCAGGGCTGACCTAAGGGACCCACCCGGCTAGATGGTCTTCCTGAGGATGTCATCTGTAATCCTCCCATTTAATATAACCAGACCCCATTCTGTAAAGAACGGGAGCCACTTTTTCCCCTTTCATCTCCATTTTGTTTTCAGAGGTGACGGTCCTAAAATTCCCTTTAATCGTATGGATTCCACATCTAGCATTCAGGACGCCTCCTAGAATAACGCCATCCTCATTCAGGGTCCTGACCCAGTTTATAATTAGCGTATCTACATAGGTAAATATATCTTCTATGGAGGCAGTACCCAGACGATCATAGATATTAATCACCAACACCTGTTTCAAGAGTGGTGACCCCCTCAATAAGACCTCAACAGCCAATACATTACCCTCCGGATCGCTAGGAAGAAGCATTTGGGATTCACACTCATTACTAACACCAATCAACAACCCACCAAAAGGTCCCCCCACAGGGCCTTTCTTTGCCTTGGTGAATATGGAATCCGTCTACCAGGTACTGATCTATTAACCCCGTTTCTTGCAACATGAATATCATATGATTTAGTCAAAAATCAACAGAAAGCCCCCTCTGCGGAAAATGAGTGTGGCTTCTAGTGTTCCAAGAGACCAAAGTTAACTTTCATTTGGGAGGACCCTCAACCCCAGCAAACATGCTCTTCAATTTTTGGGGATTACAGCAGTTAAGTCTACGATAGATGCACTGCTTTTGCCCTTAGTTCTGAGGTCACACTCTTCATCCAACACCGTAAAAAGCTGCCTCCTGATATGAATAGAGTATTGAGTGCATTAGTGACATGTTAAAAATCAGTGGTGAGCAATCGTTTAGAATATAGCCCTTTTTGGTTAGCAATGCGTGGATCGCCTGGTTAGGCTGAAAGCGCAAAGAGGCAGTTTAAATTTGTTGTGTAAAGCTTACATGTTTTCTCACTCCCCTTCTCACTTTTAACTCATACTGTAAACAGCAAGGATTTATTTAATGCATGCATGTATAATTTTATATGATTATTTGCGAACATCAGTTGATTGAATGCAACTTTTGTTGGTTTAGTTGTCTCACAGAACTTAGTGGTCTGACCAGAGCGAATGCACCACATGTGTATGCCCTTAGCGTCGCAGCAGGAGGTGCCCACTTCGCAATGTCACTTATTACAGAAGGAGGTAGGTGTGGGGCCATTGAGCTTAAATGGGTGGGTAGGGAACAGTAGTGCAAGAACTGGTGAGAGGATCATTACTGGTGCATCTCTTTCCATGGGACTCCTATACATTTGTAGTACTAGGTTGATCATGCTACGGCGGATGTCTAGTGACATTTCTACAGGGTAATCAAGGGAAGGTCGTGGTGAAGTTTGGAGGGGCAGTAGGGAGTGTGCCTACATAGAGCTGGATAGATGAGTTTAAAGGATCTATGAAGTGGCTTGAGAGGATGAACAGCTCCTCTGCTAGGGCTGGCCTTTTCTGTGGGAGTGGAGCCCCTGGATGAATATCATTCGGCTCCTTGGGATCATAACAGCTGCTATTTAGGCACTGCTACGGGGTGTACCAATAGCCGCCATTGGTTTTAACGAGAGATGGTTGCCACTGCTGTCTTGACTCCAAGCCACCCAGAGCAAGTAGGCCTCATCGGAACATGAATGAGAGCTTCAATTAATGTTTCTGCTCCAGGCATTTCATTGACCTCGACTTTGATCTACTTGTTTCATGTTACCGTGTTTGATCTGCATTGATCTATGTTGCATTGCACATCACCTCTTTCCTATGCCTGTTTGCCTTTAGACAGTGCGCTTTTACAGTGTATTTATTGGAGTGCTTGGAAGACATTGTACTTGCCGACCTACTCTCATTAGAGTACTACGGTGAGCAGGATTTGAAAAGTCTGAAAAAATAATTCGTTTTTGCTGAAGAGCATGAATTTTCATTTTATTTAGGCATTTCAGAACACTATAAAACCTCCATATCATCGCCCTATATGGGACAATATAACCAATCTGTGCATTAGTCCTAAATTAAGAGCAAACCTGCTCAAAGGCCGTTACCAATTTTACTGGGAGGTCCAAGCACTTCTTGAGCCCACCACAAACAAACATGGGTCAAATACCTTTTCTATGGGATTTCTCCCACTCCGGAGGATCTACAACCACGTTTTATCTCACTGCACCCTTCACAGAGGAGAATATCCATTTGTATTTCAGTCCGGTCCAGACCACAATGGCATTCCATCACTGAAATGCTAGACAACTCCAATCTGAACAAAGTTACCCAGGGTTACCCTAGGTACCTTAATTTACCCAGGGTAATATGTTGCCCCCTTGCTCACTGTGCCTCAGCTTGACTAGATAGAAACATGTGTCTGGAGTTGCTGTTGGTACTCTTGTTCAGAGGAGAGTTGCCTAGCATTTCGGTGCTGGACTGCCCAAGAGGGTGAGACCAGACTGATATGCAAATGGATATGTCTCCTCTGGGAAAGGTACAGCAAGATGAAACGTGGTTGTAGACCCTCCTGATTGGGAACATACTCAGAGAACAGGTTATTTGGCCATGTTCGTTCTCGGTAGAGGGGCTCCCAGACCATTTGCATATATGTTTAGGGATTTGGGGTTTCACATTAAGTTACCCAGGGTAATCCAGACGTAGACTTCTTGCTCACTGTGCCTTAGAGAGGCCAGATATTAAAGATAGAAAGATCAAGATGGAGGAAGGAATGAGGCAAAGTCCAACCAAGGAGAAGTGCATGAGACAGGAAGGAGGATCCGAGAAAGCCCTATAGCCAGAAGGTGGAAAGGTCAGACTAGGGTTAAGTGGCATCATGTTATTTTGGGGTCAGCAGGGCAGGTCCTGGCCATAACTTACTGGGCGTACTAACCTAGATCAAACCACTGTAACAGGTGAGGAAAAAGAGAAAAGGAGAGAGGAATCATGAGGGTGAGCATTGCTGAGGGTCAGGTATTCAGAACCAGGGAGATAGATTTAACAACTGTGAGAAACCTGAGGGTTCTCTTTTGCCTACTCCTCTGGGATTTTCTATTCAGGTGGCCAGGGAAGGGCCACCACTTTTGGATCCCGACCCTGGGGGTTGACAAGTGAGGGAGGATCACCTGAGTGGAAGGTCCTTGGGGATTGGGGAGGAGGTGCCTGAGAATGAGACATTCGTCACTCATTTACCCTACTCTCCCTAAGCTTTTATGGGATATTGCTATTCCTATCCTGTTCTAAGCTTTGAACTTCCACCAAGTACTGGTAAGAAGGCTATGGAGGAATACTATCACTCAGAACACACATGTCCCATTAATAGGTTCAGGCAATTGACTCTATAATCTTACACCTGCAACCTATTGGGGACGGGCAGCTGTATAAAAAGTGTGGACGCAAACAGATAAGAGGTTGAGGTTGTGTTGAGCAAGAAGCTAAGAGGAAGCCGAGCTGAGCTGTTGTGGAGCTGAGGAGACCGAACTGCCTGGACGCTGGTGTGAAGCAGAGGGAATTTGCCTGCAAGTGCATGGCAGGAGAGCTGATTCTCCAGGGAGCCGACAGCAGAGAGCAGAGGATGCCATGTGGAGAGGTGGTCCTTGATCAGCAGCTTCAGTGTACTCGTTACTCTGGGTGGAGAAAGGATCCAGGAGTGCCTAGGGGCAGAAGTTGCGAAGCAAGGAAACAGCAAAGACATACAACGCGACCAGTGAGTTTCAGCGCTGTGAAGAAACCTGGTGTGCGAGTGAATGAAAAGCCAGATGCAGTGTAGCGGAGTGGTCACGTGTAATTGACACATTCTCGAAAGTCTGAAAAACTGTAACACAGTTGTAGCGTATAACGGAAGGTACGTTTCTGAAGGTTTCTGAACAGACAGCAAACCTTTGCCAGTATTGAGGAGAGATATTGAAGCACATAAAAGGGAGAGCAAATGAAGTGCAAGCAAATTAAAGGAGAAAAGCTAAGTAAAGCTAAACCAGAAAAGTGAAGCCAAGAAAGGGTGATGGTGAAGAAACAGAAGAAAAGGCTAGGGGCATATGGTTGCGCATCCTGTAATAGGTGGACCGTGTGGTCTGTCAACCACACCATGACCAGTGGGCACCAACACATTTATGAAAGTTACAGAGATGATGCAGAAAGGCTGTTGTTGAACAAAGTGGTTCATTATAAGATTGTTAAGTTTTTTGTCAAAGACTTGGAACTTTGGAAGAGAGAGTTGTTGAATATTGTGAGCCAGAGTGATTTAAGCTTGGAGAAGGGAACCCTGTGATATTCATTGAACTTTGTGAAGTTCATTACTTGGAACTTGGGGAAGGGAGCCAGCGAAAAGCTCCAGCTGAACTCCATTTTGATTTTTCATTTTTAACACAATGTTTTTGAGCAAGATACATCCCTACACAATGTTTTGTTAGATGTGAGGGCAGGCATAGGTTTTGACACAGACAGACGTTTCTTTTGGACTAACAGAGCTAGACTTTCCTTAGTGTGAGACACCTGAGGGTATTCCCCTGAGCAGACCTTGAGAATCCCTTATTTATGTGGCCAGGGATGGGCTGGTGCTCTCAGATCCCAGCTCTGGGGGTGGACGAGCGAGGGAGGATCACCTGGGTAGGGGAGCCCAGGGTTGTGCTCGGGGAAATATCCCAGGCGAGACAAAGTATTATACCGAGGAAGGAGAGGAGGGCGAGATCTGAGACCTTTGTAGGCTGTACCACATCTGCCTCCCTTCCTCCCAATAAATCTTGCCCCGATCCAATGATACCTCTGTATGTGACAAATCCCCTAGGAACCCAAACCCTGTTGCACTCGGAAACGATCTCTCTCAGAATTCCTGTTTTCCTGTGTCCTACCTGAATACTCGAAGTCCCTCTGATACCAATCTGTTGCGACAACACGCTACCCTTCCCACTATCTCCTCTATTAAATTTACAACCCCTACAAAACACACACCTGACACACCTTTCACTTCGCTCAGGGATAAAAGGCAGAGCACGAAAGCACACTTTGAACAAGGCCAACCACATGAGGAAGAAGCTATTCCAGATCGGCAGTTCAAACAGAGAAGAAAGGCAGCGAGACCCGAAAGGACGACAAGGAGGGAAGTGCCCTTGCCCTTTTCACCCCAGACCCACAAAGCCTCAGTGAAAGGAATCATAAAACCGGGATTTACAGCTGGCGTGTGGTGTAACAGATGTCAATGGTGCACAGGGGCCTCATGCATTGATAACCCAGGCGGGGAGGCACTCTTGCTACCATGGTACCGTCCTTGACTCCCGAAGCAAGACAAGCCAACAGGTTCAACACAGCCGGTGAGTCGGAGAAAGCTGATAGCAAACCGGACTGTGTTGAGCCAAGGTTGCAAACAGCAACATTATAGGAACTTGTGAACAAAGAACGTATTTGTGTTTGAGCTTGAAAGAAAGTCTAGTGAAGGACCAGCTGCAGAGTGGTCAGGTGCTACGAGAGCGCTCTTTCGAAGGACTCTGGCTGATCCCCTTTGTTGAAACTACAAAGACCAGGAAGCCCTAGGAGAGGCCAATGTGAGGATTCAGTGTGGTCATACACAGGTTGAGTCAAACCCCTTGTACAATTGAAAGTCTCTGACATATTGGCCAAGAGAAAGCTTGGGGAAGGGAACCCAACTTTCTGATGAGATGAGCAAATCATGAACTGTGTTAGAATGGCTATGTGAACCCGACAGAGGGATGCCAAGGGGAAAGCTATGGCGAGTGAATCCCACATTGTGATAAAACAAAGTAAACAGTGTATTTGGCAAATGTGAAGCCAGCTGAGGGATGCCTGCAAGTTGGATTGAACACTGATACACCCGTGAACATTGTGTCGACAAAGGTGAACCCGGTTGAGGGATGTCCACAGTGAATATTTTTTTTAAAAGACATTAAGGCTTTTGAATGTTACGAGTTGCTGATATTGTGTAGTGAAACCGACAGAGGGAGGCCCACGTTGAAATAAGGATCAGAGCCTGGCTGAGGGAGATCCAAGGGGTGGAGAGCAATCATCCAATGTGAATTACTGAAGGAACTTTTCTTTGTTGTTTGTTTATGGTCCAGTAGGCCTTCCAAGGCAAGAGACTTTTGTATAAAAGAGACTTGGCCCCAGAAGGTCCTGGTATCATTAAACGGAACTGTAAACCTTGTGCTGGAGAGGCCCAGGAGTGTGCTGTGCTCAGGAGTCCTGCCTCGTCCCAGGATAAAAACATGGGGAACGGAGACCCTAGCCATACCTTATCATTTTGTGAACACTTCTTTCTTTTCTGGTGAACATCATCCCACACTATTTTGTAACTTAGCAGTAAGGATTGGCAATAGTTTTATTTTAGTATAGGCCCTTTTGATTTGACAAGGTGCCACTAGGACTGCCTTATTATTATTTGATGGTCGTAGCTTGCCCCCATCTTAGATTTAGGTTTAGATTATGTTTTTTTCTCACCCATGTATACAGTTTAATAAACACCCTTGAACTGTGATCACTCGTGTCTGTCTTTACTGTTTCCACCATGAGTAACTTACATTAGTTACATCAGTTGAGGGAAATCCCAAACCAGATATAGGGGTCAGCAGAGCAGGTCCTGGCCATAACTTACTGAGAGTTCTAACCTAGATCCTAACCACTGTAAAAGGTCAGCAAAAAGATAAAGGGAGAGAGGAATCATGAGGGTGAGCCTTGTTGAGGGGCAGGTATTCAGAACCAGGGAGATAGATGTAATAACTGATGTGAAATCCGAGGGTTCTCTCTTGCCTACTCCTCTGGGATCTTGTAGTCAGGTGGCCAGGGAAGGGCCATCGCTTTTGGATCCCGACCCTGGGGGTGGACAAGTGAGGGATAATCACCTGAGTGCAGGGTCCTTGGGGATTGGGGATGAGGTTCCTGAGAATTAGACATGGTATCCCCACTTTTGAACACTGATTTACCCTACTCTCCCTAAGCCTTTATGGGATATTGCCATTCAGAGTACTGCGGAATTCCTATAGAAAACACCAGTATAGTACTAGTACTGAGATGAGAAGGCTATGGAAGAATACTATCACACAGAACACACATGTCCCATTAGTTGGTTCAGGCAAAGTCAGTGAATTGACTCTAATACCTTAGACCTGCAACCTATAGGGGCCTAACAGTTGTGTAAAAAGAGTGGACACAAACAGAGAAGAGGTTGAGGTTGTGTTGCGCAATAAGCAAGGAGGAAGCCGAGCTGAGCTGTTGTAGAGCTGAGGAGACCGAACTGCCAGGACGCCGGAGTGAAGCAGAGGGAAGTTGCCTGCAAGTGTGTGGCGGGAAAGCTGATTCTCCTGGGAGCTGACAGCAGAGAGCAGAGGACGCTGTGTGGAGAGGTGGTTCTTGATCAGCAACTTCAGTGTACCTGGGTGGAGAATGGATCCAGGAGTACCAAGGAAACAGCAAAGACATACTAGGCTTTACACCATCCTGACTTTAATATTTTATTGTTTAAACTTAAACATTGTTGTCTGTGTCATCTCTTGATACCATGCCTGTCAGAATCGGGAGTTCTTGTGAGTAAAGGAAAGCAAGAAAATGATGCTATCTCTTGTGTAACCTTTGGCTTTGAATGTGACAGGGGAGGAACATTGTGGCATGCCAAAGACCTTGGCACAAGTTGGACACTGTGTTTTATGTCTAGTGATGCTTATAGGTAATACCTACCTGAACATTCTGTACAAGCACTTTTTGTGTTCAGAATACAGGGTTGTTTTGCACAATATGTTGTTGTTTGCACATTTGATGGTCTAGCACTTTATTATGATATTTGGTTGTGTATGATAAGAATGTTTGGATGGTTGGTGTGTGAGTGCAGTGTTTGAATAGATTGACTGATGTTGTTTTATGGTTGTTTAATCATTTTTTTTATAATTTTATGTCATGTACTGTATTTAAATGCCCTTTTGCACTAGATGGTTTTTGTACTCTTGCACTTTTTGTAGCAATCATTTCATGTTCTCTTTAAAAGTAATAAATGTTTGAAAAATAATGTTGATTAAATACAGGTTGAATTTAATATGCATTGGATCTTTCATGTTTGTGGTTCCCACTGACCTTTTGCTATAAAGCAATTAATGTGCGTTAACCTCAGGTCTGTGTTTTTGTGTTTTTACAGACCGTGGCCGTGGAGGTCCATTGAAGTAGTTTAGGCTTACAGAATTTAATTTGAGTGATTTCTTTCATTTTTGAGTGCAGTTTTTGGGTCCTGGCCTTTCTGTCTTTTGGTTTTCCATTGTGTGATATATCTGAGCTTGACACTTTGAGCTTCAACGGGGCCCAGATACAGTTGGCTATCAGTGGGCCCTCGATTTATTAAACTCTTCCTATAACAGGCACGCCTGACATAACCGTTACTGCAGATAAGCAGCACAGAATCGGGAAAAAAGGTTTTCACACCGTATTACATAGGCATTTATTCAAGGAATATCTGAGGGCAAATATAATCATGCTCGGTCTGCAACTCCAAATGGCACCAGTGTTAATCTTGGAATACAAGCTTGGTTTTAGCCAGATCCCTACGAAATGTAGTAGAACACTAGCGCCTAGATATATCCATGGGCTGCGTGACCCAATTGCCTTTCTTTGCTCTCATTAGGGGCAAACAAGTCAGGGATAGGTTAGTGCATTCAAGACGTATTCCACCAAAGTGGGACGCATCAAAAACACACTGGAAAGAGCATGGAATTCAGAAAGGATCAGGGTGATAGGGAACCACTCCTGTGGAAATTGCAGTGCGTGTGCACTTACTAACAAGACAGTGCAATTCAGCCATGGACCTTTTGTGTGGCAACTAACAAAATTTACTAATTGCAATCCTACAAATGTAGTGTACATTATATGTAGTGTACATTATTGTATGCTCATACAATTTAGAATATGTGCGTGTTAGGACTAATGTTCTATACTCTGGCCTGATGGACAGAGCTGCAGCCAAACCAGTTCAAGGTAGCAGTGACGAGTGGTCTAGGCTAAGTCTCAAGAGTTGCTGAGCTTGTAAAGGGTCCACAATGGGTGCACACAATAGGATTCCCAAATTACACTTAGACAATATGTATAAGAAATCATTTATTTATTTATGGCCAAACAGCACTATGAAAAATGAATACTATCAGGTAGAAGTATCACACAACACAAAAAGATAGAATAAATGTATACAGTCACTAGAGTAGGGAATAATACAGATCAAACCCCTGTAAAGGAAAGTACAGATTAGGTTATGCACTACAGCTCCACTGAAAATTAGCCCTAGCTTCAAGTGTCCTCCCCTAAATTGTCTGGGGCCTTATGCCCAAAGGTTCAAGAAAAATTCAGACATAGTTTGTACTGCTGGAAAACTGAAGGTAGGGTCTCTGGGGTCCAGTGAACAATTCCATATCTGGTCACACACTCTTTCCGTTATCGACTCTCCTACATCTTTTTCCCAGTTCTCTTTATATATTAGGTTGTCCGTTGGTTGTGCCCCATCAAGCAGTCTGTAGATTATTGATATCCTCCTCTTTGGTTCCCCTCTTGCATTGTTAGTTCCAAGCCTGTTGGGGCTCTTGTTCCCGCCCTTTTCACTGAGGGGTAGGAGATCCAATGTCGTACTTGAATGTATCTGAACCTTTCGTTTTCCCCCAGATCGAATTTCTTTTTGCATTCTAAGAAAGGAATTGGGTTGCCGTTTTGGTACATGTCCTGCAGTGTCAGGGTGTCTGCGCCCTGCCATCGCTCCCAAAATGTCTTCTTCAAGCCTGGGGTGAAGTCGATGTTATGTTCTATTTGGGATAATGGGCCCAGCCCTCGTTTGATCTTTTTCATTTGCATGGCTCTGTCCCAGTTACTCAGGGCTGTTTTAGTGGCTCCTGGTAATTTTCCTTCAGCTTCGTGGGCCTTGGGGTTCAGTGCCAGGAGCGCTGTTATCGGGATCTGTGTGGATGCTTGTTCTATGCCTCTCCATCCTTTGGTGTTGGCTGGTTTAGCCCACTGGAGTATGGGGGCCAAGTGTGCTGCAATGATGTATCTGCCCAGATGTGGGACCCCCAGGCCTGCCAGGAGCGGGGGACGGGTCAGTATGCGTCTCTGTATTCTGGGTTTCTTTTTCGCCTATATGAAGCTATATCCTGCGTTTTGAAGTTCTCTGATTAACTGTGGCGGGATCTCGGCGGGTATTGAATTAGTCGCGTATAGTAGGCGGGGGAGAAGGGTCATTTTTACTGCTGCTATTCTGCCAAACCACGATAGTTCCTGGTTATTCCATCTCAGCAGGTCCGCTTTTAGTTGTTTCCAAAGAGGGGGGATGTTTACCATGTATAGGTCCTCGAATTTCTTTGACAGGTGTACTCCCAAGTATTCTAGAGTGTTTTTCTCCCATTTCAGGGGGAATCTCTGCTTCATGCTGTTTTTTGTATTTGTGTCCTCCGTTATGTTCAGTGCTTTTGATTTATTGTAGTTGATTGTAAACCCGGATATGGTGGCAAATTCTTCCAGTGTCGCTACGGCTGTCGGTAATGTATTCGTAGTGTCTCTCATATAGAGCATCATATCATCGGCATATAATGCTATTTTCTGGGGGTCTCCTTGATTTGCACTCCTTTTATATCGGGGTCTTCCCTGTATCGCGCTGCTAGTGGTTCCATAGCCATTGCAAATATTAGTGGGGATAGGGGGCAGCCCTGGCGCTTACCTCTCTGTATATCCATTTGTTTTGAGTTGTGGCCGTTTATCCAGAATGATGTAGATGGGTGTTGAAAGTTTTCCAGGATCATCTTGCTGAATTGTGGCTCGCAACCTAATTTCTCCAGGACCATCTGCAGGTATTCCTAGTCCAAGCTGTCGAAAGCGCATGTAGCGTCTAGGGCCGCTATTGCAAATTTCTGATTTGTGCGTCTCTCCCATTCGATTACATCTATGGCTCTTCTGACGCTATCTTGGGTATGTCTTTCCCTGACAAACCCTGCTTAATCCTCGTGGATGATGTCTGGGAGGACCTGCGATAGCCTATTGGCTAGTATCTTTGCATATCATTTTGCGTCCGTGTTTAGGAGTGCTATCGGGCGGTAACTTGAGCATTCGGTGGGATCCTTGTTTGGTTTCAGAGTCAGGATTGTTAAGGATCTTGCCATATCTGGGGAGATCAATCCGGTGTCTCTGATTGTGTTGAAGAGTCGGGTGAGGGGGCCCAGTAGTTGCGTACAAAATGTCTTGTAGTATGCATTTCCAAAGCCGTCCAGGCCGAGGCCTTGGTCCTTGGTAATGAAGAGATAGCTTCATTGATTTCATGGGCTGTGAATTGTCTCCCCAGGATTTCTGTTCCCTTGTCCGAGATTTGGGATAGATGAGTAGCCTGTAGGTAGGATTTCTGGTCTGTCGCATTTAGGTTTGCTCCTTGTAGGAGTTCTTTGTGGAATCGGACCATTATCTCCAGTTTTTCTTCCTCATTTTTGATCACATCTCCTTTTTCATTTCTTAGGCCAACTATATAATTCCGGGTTTTCTGTTTGTTTAATTTGGCCGCTAAGAATTTATTTGCCTTTCCTCCATGGACATAATATGATTGCTTGGTGTTAAGCAGCATCTACACTACTGTGTCAGTGGTGTCACCTTCCAGTTGGGCACAGACTTTCTTTAGCTCTCGCCACGATTTCTGCGCTTGTTGGGATTTGTGGTTCTTCTCTGCGTCTTTTAGAGCTTGTTCCATCTTCTGGATTAGTATAGCTCGGCCCCTACAGTATACCGCTGCCTGGGCCATAAATTCTCCCCTGTTTACGGGCTTCCCCACATCCCAGACTGTTTTCCAATCAACCTCGCCGTTGTCGTTCTCTCTAAAATAAGCGTTTATAGCTTCTTCCATGTGTGTTCTAAGCGCCAAGCCGCGTAGGATCAGGCTGACTAGTACTGGGGCATGATCTGTAATGTATTGTGCCCCGGTTTCTACCTTCGTCACTTGGGGGATTAGAGTTGCTGAGACCAGGATCATTTTTATCCTGGAGTACCCTCTGTGTACTACAGAATAGTGAGTGTATTCTCTCGTGTCTCCTTGGAAGAAGTGCCAGGTCTCGATTACTTCTAGGTCTCGGAGGAACTTTCCCAACGCCTGTCTGTTGCTCTGGTCGGCTGCCGTAGGGGGCAGAGTTTTGTGGAGGCCAGGGTCCATTACGCAATTGAAATCCCCTCCTATGATTGTCTGGCCTTCGCACCAGCTCCCTAATTTCGGTAGGAGATCTGTGATTTATCGATTGTGTCTGTCGTTAGGTGCGTATATCGCCAGGATTGTGTAGGTCTTCCCCTAATCTTTCCCTTGATTCCCAGGTATCTCCCTTCTGTATCGCTAATCATTTGTTGCTTTCGGAAGTTCAATTCTTTAGCCAGCAGTATTGCGACCCCTTTTGATTTCGAGCCACTGGAGGCAAAGAATTGTTGTGGAAAGGCCTTGTTGCGCTTCCTTTTTTCATCCGCTTTCAAGAGATAGGTTTCTTGCAGCATCGCTACCGTTGCAGGCATCTTCACGAGCCTGTTGAGAATCGCTCAGCGTTTCCCGGGGAGTTCAGCCCTCATACATTTAGTGAGATGATCAGTGTATCTGCCATTGTTTATGAGATATGTTTGTTGCTTCCGTCTTTTAGTGTGTCTTTGGGGAATTATCTCCCCCTTCCGCTTTGTTGATTGTTGTTTCTTCCATTTTTGGGCGGTGGGCCTTTTCTTCCAGACCCGGACCCCCTCTTTATGCATCTCAGTCTCTGTTTGGCTAAATTTCTTTCCTCCCCACTCCCTCTCCCCTCCACTGGGGTGTTCCATGTTGGGGATTGGAGTTTCCCCTCCCAACTCACACCAGTTGTGGGTTGCCCCTCCCCATTCTTCTCTATGTCGGGAATCTATCTTTTCCCGGTTTGGTTCCAATACACGCCTTTTTTTTCCTTTCCTCCATGCTTGTTTGGGCTATTTTGAGGTGGCCCACCTGCTGTGGTCAGGTGTTTCCTCAGTTTCTCTTCCAGTCGCTTCTTTATTTAGTGTCTTCTTCAGGGTGTCTCGCTCGTGATATTTGAAGGGGCCTGCCAGTTTCTTTTCTCTGTTGGTCCTTCTTTTCTTTTCGGATGACCATTCCCATTGGTTGTTTTGGCTGCTAGGTGTGCTATTTTGTGGGTTAGTTTCGGTTTGGCTTTGTTCTCCCTCAATTTGTAGTAATGAAAGGCCTTCCTTGCATGTACTGATACTCCTTTGTTTCTCTTTCCAGGAGAAGGCTAGTCCAAAGGGGAATGTCCATCTATATGCGATTTGTTTGGCTTGTAGCGCTTTTGTGATCGGTTGCATAAGCTTTCTCTTATGTAGGGTGACTGACGCTAGGTCTTGGTACAGTTGGATCCGCCCTCCATTGATTGTTAGTTCTTTGTGGGTACGTGCGGCTCTCAAGATGTATTCCTTCAGACTATAAGAGGCCATGGCAATGAGAACATCTCTAGGTCTCACTCCTGGCTCGTTCCTTTTGGGGCCTACTCAGTGAATTCTATCAAATTCGAATCTCTCTGGGGGAGGAGTCGTTCAGGATGCTGCTGAAGCAGTGCTGCATGGTCTCTCATAGGTCTTTATCCTGGATCGTTTCTAGGATGCCCTTGACCCGGATGTTGGCTCTTCCTGAGTGATTTTCCAAATCTTCGTTTTTGGATCTCAAGATTGTTTGTCCCTGGAAACTTGGTCTAGTAAGCCATTGTATTGCTTTGCTTCCTCTGCCATATGTGAGAGACCATTTTCAAGTGTGTCTACTCTGCCTCCGAGTTCGTCTATTTCTTGTCGAACCTCTTTGAGGGATGTCTTCAGCTCTTCTTTCATTGTTTCTAGTTGGGTCTGGAACGTGTTTGTTATCCTGGTTTCCATGCCCTTTAGACAGTCAAGTAGCTCTTCCTTATTTATGGCCATGTCGTCCTGGGGCGTGGAGTTTTTGGGCGTCATTAGGTCTCCCTGATTCGGGGGGTTCTGGGGGACACGCTGTTGTGATGTGTTCCAGCAGCTTTCTAGCAGACAGCTTTGATTTTTTGCCGGTGTATTGGTTCTCGGGTGGCCGGTTTTCCCTTTGTTCCCGGGCATCAGGTTCTCTCACCGTTGACTGTGTGGGTCTCCTGACACTTGTTCTCGTGGGTTTCTGCTGAGGGTGGTTCCGTCTGATTGGGTTTCCCAGCGGTATTCTGTGTGGTTGGGTATTATGGGATTTTTATTGCCCAGTGTTGTTGGTCTGTTTGGGTCACAGTGGTCAGCTGGTCTGGGATTAGGTCTGGAATAGATTCCCTTGTTTTTGTGGTTCTGCTCCGGGGCATATGTGGGCCTAGTCTTATTCTGTTCCCGGGGCTCTCCCGGTTTTTGTAGAGCTCCCAGTTATGTAGTTGTGAGGTGGTCGTGCTCCACTATATTGGGGAGAGTTCCCCTTTTGGCTTGTTTGCCCCCTACTCTCTGGATAGGGTGGGCGGCGAGGGAACTGTCTCTTACCCCCTCCGCTTCATTTTTGAGGGGTTTAAGAGTCACCTCGCAATGCATACTGCCCTGGGGTATTTAAGTCCTTTAGGTGCTGATACCTGATTACAAACTCCCAGTTGCCACATGCCACCTATCCTTCAAATGTCTCTGCAATTAGGTGGGGGGAGGGAGGCACAAAGGTATGTCCTGCCAGATTTGGAGGATATAGATAGGTTGTCGCCCGCAGTGCGTGGTGCGGTGTGAGTTTGCTGCCTCTAGGTCCTTAAGCAGATGCTATGCTCAGTGAGGATCTGGTGATGAGTAATAGGTGGAGAGAGAGAGGACGTGTAGCTCGAGATCTGCAAACAGGGATGTTGTTTAAAAGCCACACAGCGTTTGTGAATGAGCGGTGTTATGCCCACTCAGTGGGCCTCTAGACAAATGCTACACAAATGATGGCTGTATGGGCACCTGCTGGCAATGGAACAAGGCGATTCGCAGTGGGTAGAGGGGTGACTCTGCAGTAATGTCCTGGCAATTGCGGGTAGTACGCAGCATAGTGCAGCCCATATAGTGCCCCTCCAGCAAGTGGGGCCTCCGCAGCATCTTCTGTGTCCTTACGGGGGGCCACGACACTGCAGCGGGGCAAGAGGGGAGTGCGCAAACCTGCCACAATGTGTTAAACTGTGAGGGTCTGTACCTGCGGACCTTGATAAGGAGCCCTGAAGTCGTGTTTCCTGGTCGTACTCCGCAGCACCCTCAGACGCCGCAGGGTCTCGTTGGTCCTGCAAGATGGTCGGCACTGCAGGTCCGGGGCCGACTTGATGAGGAGCGTTGAGGTAGTGGTTCCTGGTCACGGTCCGCAGTCCTCAGCCGTTGCAGGGTCTCGCTGAAGCAGTGGGGCACCCAGAGTGTTGCCAACGTGATGCCGGCAGAGTGGAGGCAGCACAGCTGGGGTGTCCGTTGGTGCTGGGTCCCCGGCTCCAGAGCAGTGTGTCACTGGTGGTGAGGTCACGCAGGTAGCTGACTGGGAGGCAAGGTTCATGGGATGCCCTTACGGATGTCCACCTCACGATAGAAGGGCAGCAGACCTGCCACGTTAGGCAATGCTTGATAGAGCAAAGCGGGTGAGGTGTGCGGTTCAGAGCAGCAGCCGCTCCTCCCCCATCAGGCCCACGGAGCCCTGCCACTCCATGATTGTCCTTTTTGTAGTGGGGCGGGAGGGCTGTCACCCACCCCTGGGAGCGGGGCGCCCGCCTACTAGTTGGGGTAGTCCTGCCTGGTTCCTTGCTGTGTCTTCCACTTCCCAGCGTGTACAGGGTATGCATTCACAGGGCTTTCTGGTGCCGATTCCCTGCACGAGGGGGGGGATCGGATCCACACCGGGCCCCTTACTGGTATTGTGTGGGGCCTGGCGGGTAGGATCGCTGTGTCGCCGGATGCGCGTGGCCGCTGTCAGCTTTGTGCGCTCGCTGCCTGCTGGGCTGCTACAAGTCCCACTGGTGGGCTCTGAGTGTCTCTGTGCGGGGAGGCTTGGGGCGTTATGCTAATGCCCGCCGCGTGTTGTCGATTCAGCTTTTATGCTGCTGGGGCTCTGGTGTAGGGCCTGGGTTCCCCCGCCCTCGCCCGCTTACTTGTTCTTGGCAAGCGCTGTCATCTCTGTCTTGGCCCCCAGTACCGGCGCCACAGGCCCCAGCGGGAGGGGCGCAGATTGCCGGGGGAAGGCCCGACTGTCAGCTCCAGAAGCGGTGGCTCGGGTGGTGCGCCTGAACCGCAAAGCTGGGGCCGATGCCCCCCTTACCTCCTGGCTGGCCTGAATGGGTTTGCTGCGCCTTTCCCCTGTTCCGTTGAGCGGTCCCACTCAGTTGGGGTGCACATCTTGTCCATGCAGCCCCAGTCTCGATGGTGCATGGGCCGGGAGTCTGGACTGGCCTTGGTTACAGAAGTTGTGTTTCCGGCTGCTGGGTCGATGCGCTCCTGCGAGCCCGCTCACCCGTTGAGTTGGTGAGGCGTTTTTGGTGGGATTTTCATTCAGTCCGTATGGCAGAGTGGTTGCGGACTGTTGATCTCAGATTCCGTGGACCAATTTTCTTGCGCTTGGGTTCTTCTGGATCCTGGTGTAAAGCTCTTCAGCTTGCTACCATTTCTTTGTTATTCTGCATGCATTTCCTGGCATTTTTATTGCAATTCCGTCCCCGCTTATACATGAGCTCTGCTAGTCTGCGCCCATCTTGCGCCGTGCCCCCTGCTGGAATCTCCTGCCACCAGTTTGTACATTTAGCACACCTAATGTAACCAAAAATCCTCTGAGTGTTAGTCTAGTGAAAAGCCAAAGTGCACCCCATTGTACCGCATTGTACAAAGATAAAAGTTACAAAAATGATACAAAAGTTACCAAATCGTAAAATCAGTATCGCGGCTAAAGGAGACAATGTTTCCCAGTACTGACAGCCTGAAACGCTGAAAGTAAAGGATAATAGGTTGCCTACCCCTACCTTACGACCCTGAGTCACACCAGGTTAGATCCAAGGTAATCTCATCTAATTTTAGGATTACTCATACCACACGTGATTATCAAAAATGTTTTCTTTTTCTTTTTATTGTTCAGACAACACATGCCTAAAATAAAAAACAGGCGTGAAAGCGCCTAAATCTGTAAAAACACTGTGCTAGTCACTTACAATCTACCTGGTGTAGACACACCAGACCTTTCAAAATGCCAAATTACATGGAGAAAGGTAACGGGAAAAACAGTGTATATTACTGCAAGCGTGGACACATGTAGTTTCAGGGAAGAATCAAGATATATTAAAGTCTCCCAACTGTGATGTATGCCTTAAAGGTTTTATGACCAGAGCGGGTCTGCTAGTTCTGTGCTTTATTTATTAGCCGCTCTGTGCTGATTTATCTGCGTTGATGTAGGGTGACTGAGAGTTGCTTAATACATATCAGCTACCCTTTTTGCAATTTACTGAAAATGAGAGATAGGAATCAAAAAAGTGAAAAAGTTCCTATTAGCAAGTCGACATATGTTTCGGCCTTTCTGACTCATAAGGAACTCTCTCTTGGTGGCGTTGGTTCTGATGGTAATAGTGGGCGTCTTCAGGACAGAAACTATTTTGTTGTTTTCAGTAATAGATACTTTCCCATTAGTAGAACATCTTAGTGTTTCTCAATTTCTTTGGGACGTATATGGTAACTTATTCGGCATTTTCATCTGGCTCCTAAACGGATGCCACGCATTCAATTTATTTTCATGCACTGTATCTTTAGTGATTAGACTTGTGACAAACTGGTGAGGGCAAAAAAACTCCACTCCGCGTGGTTCACGGTGGTGCTGTGTTCACACTGTTGGCACTTTCATCTGTTGATATGGGAGAGCAGCGGCTCCAAAAGGGGGGCCATTCAAACTCCTTGCGCTCGTGTAAATCAGGAGTGTGCTGATTCAGTTGATCACAAGTCTAATCACTAAAGATACAGTGCATGAAAATAAATTGAATGCGTAGCATCCTTTTAGGAGCCGGATGAAAATGCCGAATAAGTTACCATATACGTCCCAAAGAAATTGAGAAACACTAAGATGTTCTACTAATGGGAAAGTATCTATTACTGAAAACAACAAAATTGTTTCTGTCCTGAAGACGGCCACTATTATCATCAGAACCAACAGCACCAAGAGAGAGTTCCGTATGAGTCAGAAAGGCCGAAACATATGTTGACTTGCTAATAGGAACTTTTTCACTTTTTTGATTCCTATCTCTCATTTTTAGTAAATTGCAAAAAGGGTAGCTGATATGTATTAAGCAACTCTCAGTCACCCTACATCAACGCAGATAAATCAGCACAGAGCGGCTAATAAAAAAAGCACAGAACTAGCAGACCCGCTCTGGTCATAAAACCTTTGAGGCATGCATCACAGTTGGGAGACTTTAATATATCTTGATTCTTCCCTGAAACTACATGTGTCCACGCTTGCAGTAATATACACTGTTTTTCCCGTTACCTTTCTCCATGTAATTTGGCATTTTGAAAGGTTTGGTGTATCTGCACCAGTTAGATTGTAAGTGACTAGCACAGTGTCTTTACAGATTTAGGCGCTTGCACGCCTCTTTTATTTTAGGCATGTGTTGTCTGAACAATAAAAATAAAAAGAAAACATTTTTGATAATCACGTGTGGTATGAGTCATCCTAAAATTAGATGAGATTACCTTGGATCTAACCTGGTGTGACTCAGGGTCGTAAGGTAGGGGTAGGCGACCTATTATCCTTTGCTTTCAGCGTACCAGTCTCCCATTGATAGCGTTGTTCCCCCCGATAACAAAAAACTGGGAGTACCCAATTTTGAAATACCTGACAGCCTGAAAGACATGTCAGTTTCCCCATAACAGACAAACAAAAGCCAGTGTCGCACTGCACTGCACAACAGTAGGTCAGATTCAAAAATAAAAAGCAAAAAGTTAGGGGGTCCAGAAAAATGTAAGTAAATGTGCATTAAAGAGAAATCTTTCCTAACAGTGTGCATGACTATGAGAAAAGTTTCTGTAAGGATAAATGAGCACTGTAGTAAAATACCGAATGGCACCATCAAAGCACCATTGGTGCAACATTTGCAGGGGAAACTCCATGGTCCAAATGATCTTAAATGGACAGTGGTAGACCAGCTAAAATCAGATCATAGCAACTTTTCAAAGAATGCACGTTTATTTAAACTTGAACAAAGCTGGATTCTCCATTTGAGATCCCATATAAGTGGTTTGAACGAAGGCATACACTGGGAAACAATAACAGATTCAAGCTATGCAATGGTGTCTCACCATCTATAAACAATGTGCTTATACCCAAGAGGGATTTGCCTGATGCTGAAGATAGACAAGTATCTTCATGAAATAAAATTTGTGATTTTCATTCTATGATTCAGCGTATAATGCCATAAGGGTGAATGTTATGCAATAGCACACAGCAATATACAGCAGTTTCCATTCATTGAATGCATTCTGAAATGCTAACTCTGCTTCAACAGGTCATTTTGCCCTATAATAAGCACCCTAGAGAGGCGCAGTTACACCAACCGGCACCTTCAATCACACCCTGGCACCATGACACATAAAGTAATATGCATGGCTTTCACAGAATGTTTGGTCCTTGATTAACGGGCAGGAGTCTCGGCTTCGAGATGTGATTATCCAGGAACAAGCCTAGGTGGAACATTTCTCAAATCTGTATGGGCCCTTCGATGGCAAGAAGATTGAGATCTCTAAGTTCCCCCTGGATCCTCAGTTGCACCCTGAAAGATAAAGTGCACATGATTGCAAAGTCATCAGCATCTCGTGCACCCGGTCCTATCAGCCTTACTAATGCCATCCTGAAATCTAACCTGAGTATGTGGGCCAGGGTACTAAAACCTTTGTTTGATATTATACTTGAATCAAAGCTTATCCCGGACTCTTGGCGTACCTCTGTGGTAATCCCAATTTATAAGCAGGGGGACTGAATGGTGCCTTCTAACTATCTGCCCATCTCCTTACTTGATACAGATGGAAAGATCTTTGCAGGTTTAGTTTTGAGAGATCTGGAGGAGTGGGCCAAATCAAAGGGAAATTATCTCTAAATTACAGACAGGCTTCAGAAGAGGTTTATCTACCTCGCTTAACAATCTGATCCTGAGTAGTTTGAGCTCAGTCTCAGCAAAGAAAGAAGGTAGACCATTGTATGGTGCCTGGGTAGATGTATCCCAGGCATTTGATACAATCCATAGAGATCGTCTATGGGAGAAGTTAGAAAGCTGGGGTCTGCCCAATCATCTCTTAACAATCCTGGTAGAACTACATCGGAACTCCTCTTTGCGAGTAAAATTATCCAAATCTGGGGAACTGTCACAATCAATTAGGATTGAACGTGGCGAATGCCAGGGTTGCCTTGTGGCCCCTTTTTTGTTTGACGTGTATCTTTCAGGTCTGTATGAAAGGTTTTTAGACCTCCTAGATGCAAGTCCTAAACTAGGTGAAATAAAAGTTCCGTGGATGGCATAAGCTGACAATATTGTTATTTTGGATTACACCCAATTGGGACTTCAGCATCTTCTGGATGACCTGATGGCGTATGCCAAGCTTAATAGCTTAATAATAAATCCAGATAAGTCCAAAATAATATTTGAGCGTCCGTTGGTCAAAAGCAAACCATTTATCTGGCGGATAGAGAATCGGGTAATTCTGGTAGTAAAGGATCTGATATACTTAGAAGTTAAGATTAGTAGTAGTCCATCTATGGGAGAGCTGATTGACAGCCTGGACATTCAAATCTTGAATTTGGGCTCTCAAATGATCATAATCCACTTGAAATATTGCAAGTTCTCAGTATTACCCCTAATAAAATGTTATATGGGGAAAGTGGTTCCGTCCTTACTCTTCGGTTTGGAATGCAATATTTCTAGTTTTGATCTTGATTGGGGCAAATTTGAGTCCAAAATGTGGAAGAGAGCATTAACCCTTCCCAACTGTGTTCCAATTGTATCTCTTCGATACGAACTGGGATTAACATCTCTTCTTGCTTGGATGGAATGGCGCTGGGTTTTACTATATGGACTAATTTTAGATCCCCTAGCAGAATCATTATATGAAGATGTGGCACCAAAATTGAAGGAAGAGGATAATAATTTCCTCAAATCCCTAGAAAAGAAATTCCTTGTAATTGAAAATTGCCAATACTGATGTAACAGCTTTGATTGAAAATCCGACCAAGTTAAAGAAGTGTATTAAGACGTGGGATCGGATCAGAACAAATGAGGAAATGAGGTCAGCTAAATTATCTTTCTCACTCTCAATATTGGATAAAACTAGATCTATCTCGCCCACATATCTAAGGAAATCCCCTGATCCAAGAGTGAGGGCCACTTTTCTAAGGTTTATATTGAATCTAATTCTGACACTTGAAATCCTGCATGTCAGGGATAGGGAATTGTTCCCATCTGATATTTGTCAGAAATGTGAGATGCAAGAAAAACAGACATTGAAACACCTGCTGTCAATGTGCCCAGGAACCAAAGATCTAAGAGTCCATGCCTTGCAAAGGTTTGTGCAAAATATTTACTTTTTAGACTCTGGTGCCTTCTGGGAAAAGTTGGCGTCACGTAATGAGTTGTTTTTGACTGTTGAAATCGTAAGGATCTTAAAAGTTTTAAAGATATTGGAAATGGAGAAATAATTAATTTGATAAGGAGGGTTGTAGGATCTCTCTCCTCTACACCAACACTTATAGCATGTGTATATTTTGTTTAAAATATTTTGTATTCATTTTGTTTTCTTTTCTCTCTTGTGGTTTGTACTATAAGTGTTATTTTACAGGGTATTATCTTTACGTCTGAAAAATATGGGCAGATGTTAATTGTCATGTGTTACGTTCTGCTTTTCTATATGCTTTTAAATGTTTTAAGTCTTTGTGTGTAAAAAGTCAGGATTTATATTTTGGCTATAGCACATTAAAAAAAATTAAAAATATGCATGGCTTTTGTTCAATCTGTTAAATTTGTTAAATTTGAGGGTTTCAATAGCATGGAGGACTTCCCATGGTGTACTGCTCCAAGATGTATCTACGAGATTCCGAATGTCTCGCCTTTTTCTTTGAAGTTGTGGAAGCGAGGCACGGTGAACAAGATAGGTGGTTCTGCCACTCCATTGGTACCTTGTGTTGTATGGACACTTTAGGTAAACTTTAATGCTGAGCTTTGTCAGACGATTTAATGGGACGGACTTCTTTGCCTTCAGCTGAATGGTCACAGTCCGAATCATCTAATTTAGAATAGATTCTCTGGGTTGTAAGTTACGGTAATCAGCAGGAACATTAGCGCACCTGGCAGGTGCCATAGGAAATGCTGAGTGCTGAGCATTTAAACTTAGAACGTTCCATCACAGAGTGGAAACCTTGCAATATTGCAAAGCAACTTTTTGCCAACAATGCGTGTATGTTTATATTGGATACTTTTTATTATATTGGCTTCGATGACAGCATTAACTTTTAAACGTTTCCGTTTTTTCAGCATTTACACACAAATGAACAATTTCGCAATGGTGGTTTTTCTGGTAGACTAGATTGTAATTGTTTGTGTTACAGTCATTGTTTTGAGGTCTGTAGTATGTATTGTAGTATTCACGTGGGGAAGTGGACAAATAACAAAGTGATTTTGAAGGGAATATTTATATATATTTATTAAGTACACAAACATCAGTACTCTTGATAGGGAAAGAGGAGGGAGTCTGCTCAGGCCAGAAGAAGCTCAATGACTGTTGTTGTTTAACTTGAATTCTGTATTCCAGAACTCACAGAGCTAGTGTAATCTCCACCAATGAAATGTACACAAGAAACCATGGTGGAGTCCGGCATGTCTCTAATCTTCCAGGCAAACTTCTCTTCCTTAACTGAGCTGAGATACTACACATACTACACATCTCCCTTCCTTTATAATGTTCAGGAACAAAAGTCTGACAACAGCACAAAAAAACAAAATTGAAAAAAAAAATATAAAAAAATGTAAAGTCACAAATAGTCCTCCATTCGTTTCGGCAGATGATATGGTCTTCCCCATCTGGACTTGCATTCAATATATCTGGAACTAACTGACAAGGAAACGTCTTTTGGTTTGTTTTGAACATTAGATGTACATTTCTTCTTTCTCACATCCATCTCACCACCAGGCCTACACCTTCCAATTTCTACACCCAAAATGACATTCTCACTGCGATTTTTGTCATGCTCACTGTTCTCACATACACAAATCCTCTCAACATTCTAGACCCTTCCATCTTCCGTTCTAACTGCATGGCGGAAAGCTTCTACAACTCTAATGGGCTTGGACCACTTACATGGGCGCACTCTAAGGGCAGGAGGAAGTAGTATCCTAACCAATTTACCCACAACAGTGGCCATATAATACTTGTCATTGTGTACTCTCTTATCAAAAATGACTTTGTTCCTCCTCTGAACCCTCCTGATCTTTTCACAGACTGTACCCAAAACCTTCTCTAATCCCTTACCTTTGTTGTCTAGCCACACAGGAGCCAATTTAGTATTGGCCTTCCTTCCCCTACTGAGTTCAAAAAGCGAAAGACCTGTGTTGGAATGTGGTGTGAAATGATGAGCGATCACCCTTTCCCTGACCGCTTCCTCCCAGTTCATACCATTGGACCAAGCCATTCTGATCGTCTCCTTCAATATCTTGTTGAAACGTTCAACCATCCCATTTGTCTGGGGGTGGTAAATGGAACTTGTTCTATGTTCAATAGAATACTTGTTACAAAAATCCGCCACCTCCTTGGATTTGAACTGGGTACCATTATCAGAAAGGATACTCCCTGGGTACCCTTTCCTCTCACATATAGTGGAAAGGAAATCAGTTACTGTTTTCCCGTAATACTAGATGCAATTAACACTTCTACCCACCTGGTGAGGAGATCTATAATCACCAAGCAATACTTTTGCACACCATTGCTACACACCGGGCCTAAAATATCCATGCCCACATCCTTCCATACTTTGCTGGGAATCTCAGTCATTACCATCGGTTGTCTCGCACCCACACATCTTTTCTCATTACAACAAAGGATACAGCCCCTGATGTAGCGTTTGATCTATAAATCGCATCCTGGCCACCAGAAATCATTTCTTATTCTTTGTTTGGTCTTTATCACACCTTGATGACCTTCGTGTCCCAGTTCTATAATCCTCTGACGTAGACTTGATGGAGGAATTACTTTGTCTCCTCTCATAAGAAATTTATCATGCACATGCAACTCATCTGTAACGGGCCAGAAAGCAATCAAGTTGGCATCTTCAAATTTTGACTTGTTCCATGATTCGTGGCAATTGAGTAATTCCTTTAAACCTTTGATACTCTCATCATCTCTCTCAGCATTGTCCCACTCAGATTTTAAAATTGAAGTTGCCTCGATACTTAGCACCACTTCCATGTCATCCTCCCCATCATCAATTTCTGAAATATTCGTTAAGCGAGACAGTCAGCCGCGATATTCTTAACTCCAGGAACATATACCATTGTGTAATTAAATTCTTGTAGTATCATCACCCATCGTCTGATTCTATTAGAAACTTTGTCCAGACCTTTTGACATAAACACATGAGTCAATGGTTTGTGATCTGTTCAGAATTCAACTTTGTTTCCCCATATAAGGCTTCTGAACTTTTCAGCTGCCCACTTTATTGCCAAGGTTTCCTTTTCAATTGCAGCATAAGATGACTCTGCCCCCTTAAGCAACCTTGAAGCAAAAGCAATTACAACCGTATGACCCTTGTTCTCTTGGGTGACAACAGCCCCCAGCCCAATATTACTAGCATCCGTCGTGATGATAACCTTCTTGTTGGTGCAAAAAATCTTCAAAGCAGGAGGTGATCCTATAGCAACCTTAATGAAATTAAACTCTCCTTCACAATCATTGTTCTACTCGAAAGTCTTCCTCTTGAGTAATTCCCGTAATGGAACGGTGTGAATAGCAAAATCTTTGAACAATTTGAAGTAATACTCCGCCATTCCAATAAATGTGCGAACTTCTTCCTTATTACACGGCCTTGGCATCTTATTGATCGTGTCAACTAGTTGTGGTCTTGGAGAAATTCCTTCATCAGAAATCTTATGTCCTAAATATTCTATTTCGGAACAGTTGATTTTACATTTGTCCCTACTCAAGGTCATTCCTGCCCTGTATAATTTCTGACATACATAACGCAACCTCTCATTATGCAATTCTTGAGTGTTAGCATGAACCAATATGTCATCTTGGAAGCAAACAACACCGGTTGAATCCTAGAACAATTTGTGCATCACCTTCTGGAAGACCGAGGCTGCAGATACTAACCCAAACGGCATCCTCTTGAATTGGTAAAGCCCATCTGGCGTAATAAATGCGGTAAAATTCCTGGAAGACTTATGCAGCTTGATCTGGTGGTATGCAGAAGTCAGATCCAAAGTGGAAAAAAACTTTGAAGGACCAATTGTGGAGACTATTTCATGTATGTTGGGAAGGGGATGTCGATCAGGAATGACACACTTATTCAATTCACGCATTATCTACACAAATTCTAAGTTTGCTAGATTTCTTTCTTATGACAAGTGGCGAAACCCATTCACCAGCATCAATGCTTTCAATAATCCTCATTTCCTCCATCTTCTTTATCTCCCTTCTGACTTCATCTCGCATGGATAAAGGAATGCTTCTCAATTTCTGGGCTACAGGGTAATGATTTGGTCTTAACTGTATCTGATGTACATAACCCTGAAGACATCCCACACCATCACGAAAAACAGCTTGCATGATATCCATGTTGTTTGCTTTATCCATAACACAAACTTTATTTGTTCCACATCCACCATTAGTTATAGTCAATACTGATTCTTCAGCGGTGGAGTCTAACTTGACTTGCAATTTACTCTGATGGGTCCAATTTAGGAGTGGTGTCCTGCCTCCATTAGTGATGTAAATTTTACCTTTAGCTCTCCTATCTTTAAACTTCAATTTTCCCCAATACCATCCTATGATGTCAATCTTCACCCCACCATAAACTCTGGGGTTTATATCGGTCTCACGTAGATATTCATGCTTCTCCTTGTTCCACAAATGCCTCAGCAACAGTGTGTACTTGGCACCGGTATCAATCATCATACTCAATTCCACACCATCAACCAAAACTATGGCTTTGGGACTATCCAAAACTTCTTCATCATCATCCCCAGTTATGGCAAATACACATTCTACCTGTTCTTCTTGATCACTATGGCCACTCTCTGAGTTGCATCTTATCCAATTTGTAGAGGTATCGCGGAATCTGCAGCACTTTGAATAATGACCTTTGCCTTTGCACTTGCTGCAAATGATCTTCAAAGCCGGACGTTCCGGGTCATCAGCCCAGTGATTGACACTGTTACATCTATAACATCTTCCTTGGCATCTCCTTCTAGAGTTCCTGGACTGCTTGTCGGGACTGTTTTTCCTATTATAATCAGCTCCTTTATGACTAGACTTGTACCTTCCTTTATCGGGTTGTGATGCCCCATACTGTTTGTTGGGTACTCCCCGTCTGACAGTAGTATTGTTCACCATAGATATAGACTCATTCTCACCAGTAGTGTTATTTGATGCTTTGACTGACTTGCTGCTACAGTTTTCAATCTTTGCATGTTTCATTTTATTTTCTAACTCCTTGACACATTCCTCTGTATGTTCTACTTCCTTCGCCACGCGAAGTACAGTGTCCAAAGGTGGGTCATTTTCTGACCAAAGTTTCTCTCTTACTTTGGCACTGCGGCATTCCAGCATGAACTGGTCCCTAAGCCTCTCATCAAGCTGCTCATTGAAATTACATGACTTGGCCAATTTACTCAAGGCGGTAATTAATTTTTCAACGCTTTCTCCCTCCTCTTGTGTTCTTTTCCCAAATTTGTACCTCTCTAAAATAATGCTTACTTTCTTTTCAAAATGTTTGTCAATCTTCTTGACAGCACGTTGATATTAATTAATGTCAACACTTTCTTCCACTGACAACTCCGGCAGGGTTTCATACTTCTCCTGCCCAGCTGGGCCCAAACAATGCAGCAGTAATGATTTCCTTTTCTCTGCACTGCAATTGGGACCACAGACCACTCCGGCATAATGCTCAAAAGATTTTATCCATCTCTTCCATGGAATACTAGGCTCATCAGTACTTGGCATAAAAAACACAGGCGGGGAACACTGCTAAAAGCCATGGTGTGATGTGTATGAGATGTGACACAGTGAGATGTTCATGGATAATTATAACAAAGTCCTTAATATGTATTATTTGTCCAGAGATGTGCCCCACAGCGCCTTTAATATTACAGTACATATTGTGAGGCTGCAGTGCCATCTTTCGTTTACTTCACAGTTAAAGAAAAGAGTCCGTGATTACTGCGGCTTCCTGCGTTCTTGCACAAATCTCTGTTCAATACTGTTTATCAAACGTGCACAGAGCATTCAAACAATAGTATGTGCTCCCTTCGTGGAACTTCGTATGCAGACTCTGCTAGCAATACACGCCGACGAACAGTAGTGAGGCGTATACCTCTGTTAATGGCAATGCCGCCGAGTGCTAGCCAAAATGCATGTCCCTTTAAGAGAATTCACCTCAAGTAGATCACAGCGCATGTGTGCACAACGAAATAGGAAGTGTCGTGGTAACCAGCTCCGTGAATGCGCATGAAGGCGATCGTGCGTTACGTCTATCCTTATGTATGAAAGTCAATGAATCAAACAAGCGGGGCAGAGCGCATTACCTTCTGGAGACGCACACGGGGCCGCTGCATGAGCGGAGCAGCTCCGTGTAAACAGCCGGTAGGTCGCTGAAAGGAATCCTCGTCGCCAATTGTAATATTTACGTGGGGAAGTGGACAAATAACGAGGTGAGTTTAAAGGGAATATTTATATATATTTATTAAGTACACAAACATCAGTACTCTTGATAGGGAAAGAGGAGGGAGTCTGCTCAGGCCAGAAAAAGCTCAATGACTGTTGTTGTTTAACTTGAATTCTGTATTCCAGAACTCACAGAGCTAGTGTAATCTCCACCAATACAATGTACACAAGTAACCATGGTGGAGTCAGGCATGTCTCTAATCTTCCAGGCAAACTTCTCTTCCTTAACTGAGCTGAGATACTACACATACTACATATGTGGTCTGGAGGCTGCTCTTTTGTGTCTTGTTTACACATTGTTGCCCGTTGGTTTAGCTGAGAGGGGGATTGGCCCCAAGAATGAGCACCCACGTTGTTTTTCAAATGTTTATGTAGAAAATGTGTATGTTATTTAAGGTTGTGAACATGTGCAAAAACAGTGTGCCACACCACCATACCTACGTGTTATGAGAGTAATGGGGATACCTTCTGATTGCCCATAAATTATTTGAGAAGCGTCATTCCACTCTATGAACATAATACATCTGCCCTATCTTGGCAGCTCTCCTATGGCCTTCTCGTATCTGTAGTTTCACTCCACATGGGATTGACCAGAGTCTCTGGAGTTAGTCCCACGTGGTGCCGGTTCCCTCTGCAGCTGGTGAAGAGGAAGTGTCGAGTATCGTCCGTACTCCAGTTGCCCCCCTCCCATTACCTATTGAGTTCACACCAAAGTAAGACACGTATGATGAACAGTTAAATCAGCAGAGAGCAGCATATGGGCTCTGCCCAGTACCTATCAGGATGACAACACCTGTTAGTATACCAACACCAAAACCTGGACAGTAAGGTATCCATTAAAGAAGCCATATCTACATTCTAAACAATATGACGGTTGTTTGAATAAAATACCTGAAAAATCAAAGAAGATAATGAAGGAAGATGAATGGTGACATCATAAGAAATAGGACTGACGCACATATAGAAGATATAACAACCTGAGAATACTGACAAAAGACGAAATACCATGGATAAATGTCATCTTGAGCCTAAGGTGAAGAAGTTAATGTCAAGATGAAGAAACGTATGCCACATACATGATGAAGATATTTAGTTAGTTTAAACGTGTACAGATGCAAGTAACTGCAAGAGGCGAAGAAATCGTGAAGCTTGCTTACGCTTTATAGATGATAGATTGCGGCAAGCGCCAATGTTTACAAGTACATTCCTCAAGAAGCACTTTATGTATAGATGTAAGTCCACTACGCATATGAGCAGAATTGAACAATGGTTGCTAAACGCCTCAGAATGAGTGTGTCGCAGCAAGAAAATTGAGAATCACGACAGAACAAAAGTCAGCTAAGGATGACCATTCCAAGAAGCCAATGTCTTATCTGACTGGAATAGGCCGACAGTGGATACAATTAAGGAGAGATGAGAACAGAGGATCCTGTTCAGAAAGGTCAAGATAAGCCACAGACGTCAGAAGACTGGTAGAATTAAATCAAATATACGAAAAGACACAGCGAAAAGCCGATTTCACGGTGTCCAGTCACGCGACAAAGGCAAGCTGAAAGGAGGAAACTTTCACACACCAATACATGGATCCCCGCCATGCCCATACTCCTTGAAAGATCTCAGAGTACAGAACAGACCCAAGATCAAACTACAAAGCAGTAATTGACACATGACCACTGAGGTGATGATTGATTGTAGCATAATTGGTGGGAAGCTGTGGTGCAGACGAGCTTCTCTGCACCTGGATGTTCTTTCTGCGTGCTGCTAGACGTACGTGGAAAAGTATGAGTGGGGTTGATGCTAACCCAATCATAGTGGACTGTGTAATCTAGGGTCCTATAGTGAGTATATACAATGGGACATCGTACTTTTAGTGAGGTTCATAGTGGCCATTTTGAAGGGAGGGCTTAGTTGCCCCACCTGACATTTATTATCCAATCCCCTCTCCCCGTTACCATATACAGATATAGACAATAGCGATTGGGGTGTGTAGTTGTACTGCACAAACAGACTTGGAGTTACAGTAGTCAATACTCTAAAGTAAGTTTCAAATCCCAAAACACAATCAAGAAATATAGATTAAGCCGTCCGATATGTGAATGGTGATTTATTCAATGCACAGCCGACACGTGTTTCGACCTGTCGGCCATTCTCAAGGCTGTTATTTATATAGTTACAACAATTCAATCATCAACAGAAAAAATATATACAATTGTTGGTATGTTGAATTATAACCATCAATGCATAAGTGATACAAAAATAATGTGCAATTGTGCGAGTAACAAGATTATTCAGGGCAGGTATGCATTGTAAATAACATCAAAAACGATGTACATACCCATAATCAGGCATGGACAATCATGAAGGGCGAGAGCAGAAGTGGGCAAATAAGAATAGTTCATTATCAATAATTATGTTATGGTTCAATCCAATCAAATTAATCCCGGTGGTGATTAGTGGAGAAATTCCATTATATTTGAGCATTGGTGAGAACCATTGCCAAGCATAGGTGGGACTATTATGCATGTTACAGATGTTACAGATTCTTTCATTCCATGTCTTAATGTGTAGGATTCATCCCCAGAACGTTTTGGTGAGTTATCAGCGTTCTCACAGTGCATGATCTGTAACATGCACAATAGACACACCTATGCTTGGCAATGGCTCTCACCAATGCTCAAATATAATGTCATTTCTCCACTAATCACCACCGGGATTAAATTGATTGGATTTAACCATAACAGTAACATTCATTATTGATAATGAGCTATTCTAACAAAGTAAGAATCTCACTGATACAATGTTAATTGAACTATGATTATGTACTAAGGAATTTTACGTTTTATTTCCCCACTTCTGCTCTCACTCCTTCATGATTGTACGTGCCTGATTACGGGTATGTACTCCCATTTTTGATGTTATAAACAATGCATACCTGCCCTGAATAATCTTGTTACTCGCACAATTGTACATTATTTTTTTATCAATTATGCTTTGATGGTTATAATTCAACCTACACCAACAATTGTATATATTTTTTCTGTTGGCGATTGAATTGTTGCAACTATATAAATAACAGCCTTGAGAACGACCGACTGGTCAAAACACATCTCAGCTGTGCATAGAATAAATCACCATTCGCATATTGGACGGCTTCATCTATATTTCTTGATTGTGTTTTGGGATTCAAAACTTGCCTTAGAGAATTGACTACTGTAACTCCAAGTCTGTTTGCGCAGTACAACTACACATTCCAATCGCTATTGTCTATTACTTTTTGAGGTACCAAGGGGAACCTCATGTGTATTTTCTGCTGCATTTTGACATGATTCTGGGAAGTTGAGTGCACAGCATACGGTTACTCCCCTACTTTTTTGGTATTCATATACAGCTATAGTAACTAAGTTAAGTTACCTTTCTATAACCAATCACATTGCATGTTAGGATTTTAAGATTGCCACGTAGGATGATGATAGTTTGTGCGCAGGTTGTACGTCAGCAATGACACATTTTTGCTATACGTATAGTCTTTATTCTAAAAGTGAAGAGAGTGAGAAGATCAAGCGGTTGCTAATGTTCGTTGTACTCCCTGTTTTATGAACTTGTCATTAAACGGACTCCCTTTTTCCAAACTATTCAGTTGTCTTAATTATTTGATGCATGAATATAAATCTGCATCCCCATCTATCTCGAGGGTACTCCTACTCATCTTAAAGGGCTGTTTGGCGATCATCCAGTTCACTTGGTAGCAGAGATTAGATGGTTTGTTTAGATAAAGATACCCATTGACCATCGACATAAGTAACTGCGGGTCCTCAGCAATATCACACGTCCTTTGCCATCCGGCTGATAGAACGAGAAGTTCCCTGTTGATAGTGGTTAGATTAATTGTAAAACCCTGCAGGTAAGATGTGACAGGTTCCTTGCTTTCCTCCAAAAACATCTCCCAATTCTACGAGTAGCGGATCGGACGAGTGGCATGGAAAGGTGGTAATGAAGGCGGTGATCCTGAGCGTCCGTAGAAGAAAGACATGCGAACGGTGAGTAAAAAAGACTGAATGTTTTGGTAAAGCATGCATGGCTTAGAAAATAAGTAAAGAGAAGGTAACGGAGGGTGGTGGGATAAATATAACATCAGAATAAGAGTATAATATATATATAAGGGGAAAGAAATTGACTCGAGTGTGGCCGAGCAATATAAAGAGTTATCGTGAGTGTGGCCCAGATAAGAGTATACGCCCAGTGCCTAGGTGCCCAGTGCCTAGGTTTTAAAGAACCCTAGCAGAAGCCCTTATCTAAAGTCCTGTTAATGGGATGACGTAGAAGTCTAGATCGATTCAAGACGATCTGAAAGAGATAGGCTTGAATTCCATGTCAGAATAAACATAGGGGTAAGATGCGTCTGAGAGAGCAGATGGCATAAAATGTATGTAGCTGGCCAGAGTTTGTCTGTTTGTTTTATGTGTTTAAGCAAACTCGTGACATCATAATTGAAAACTGTTTTTTTGTGAAAAAGGAGCATGAACATTGCAGGATTGTAGAAGGAAATTGGTGAATGACATGGATTGATGGTTGTTTTTTAGCAAGATTAAAGTAAAAATATTGTTGAAATAACGGGATTGGAGCTTGCGACGATTGGTGCTTGCTCATATTGTTTATTGTTGAGACGCAATTGTAATGAAGTGTAAAGTGAAAAAATAAGCAAGTGTTATATGATTAAGGGATAAACGAGTTAAGCATGGAAGACATCACTCTGTTAATATACATGTGCAAACAGTTGCCAAAACACGCACCTGAGCTTAAACAGTACAGTGCGGAATGGGTTAAAGGGACCGCAGACAAAATGTTTATGCCGTGGCCCCAAGGCGGATCGTTTTCTAAAACGGTCGTACAGCACATGACAACATAATTTACATGCCACATACACTGGCAAAAAGTTAGACAAGCCCCTGGATAGTTTAGAACTTTGGAAGATGTACCAGGAAGAAAGAGAGGAGGAGCCGCCGTTAGATTGTATACTGAATATATGCAAAGAGGGGGGTGAAGAGCCTCCTGCACCACCCGCCCTGTCTGAAATAAAAAACGAAGCTAGTAAAGACGAAGGATTGTACCCAGAAAGAGAACTTAAAGCAGCAACGGGATATATAACCCGTCATATGAGTCACCTATGCAAAGTAGTGACGAAAGCCCAGAGAAGGACAGGGAAAGAAATATAACCGCCAAAGTACTCAAAAGGGACGAGGGTATCAATCCCCTCTCTCGAACCACAGAAGCCGAATAGATCGACCCTCCCACCGTGGTTGGCACGGGTGCCTGATATTAATAATACAGGGAACCACGTGGCAGCCAATGGGAGGAAGACGGAGTTAGGGAAAGGGGATGGAATGCCAAAGGAAAGTTAGGGTATAGAAACATGCATCTCAATACAACAAACACTAGCAAAACCTTACACCTACAACCCTGTTCCTGTTACACTGTCCTATATCTTGTATTTATCAATCTACAAATGTAATCCTAGTGTCTATTGCACATAGCATACCCAACATTGAACAAAGAAGATTAGTGGTCATACCTTGACTGACATAACACCCCCAACCCACTCATCCTAGATATAAATTGCATAAGCAGAATGGCACAAACAAGGGAATTCCCTGTAATGACATCAACATAGACACATGGCCCCAAATGGGCAAGCGTAAGCCACAACACATGAACAGAATGTATTACATATAACTTAAAGGTTTCTCAATCACCATTCCACATGCTATAGGATATTGAACTGGCCTCAAGAGTTCATTTCCTGACTCTTTGATGAACCACTTGTGTACTTGTGCATATATCAGAACACCCGATTTTGTAGGCATATTCAGCAGGCTCTGCATATTCAGAAACTGAATATGCCCGCACCCTCAATCACCAGCCAGTCCACTTAATACATATACTCTGGCAATTATGTTACAATACACTTAACTGAATGCTTGGACGCCTCGTAAGGTCGTCCGAGCCTGAAGACATGCAGCCCCGTGTGTCTGATCGCTCATAATCACTGCCGCGGCCCAGGTTATATGAAATGCGAGAATGCCAGCACCCAGAACCCAAATGCAAAGCAGCACTTATCTCAGTGCTCGGATGCCTCGTGAGGCCATCCGAGCTCAAAAGGATGGCGCGGTGAATCCGGCCACCTCCATTCGTCACCGCCGCGACCCTGGCAATCTCCAGCACGGCTCCCGACACTGTGGAGTCTCCTACAAATGTTCAAGGAGTGATCCTGCCACGTGCGCCTCACAACTTAGTCCGTTCGCTCTGCTGCCACTGCTGCCGCCCGTGCTCCATAACTTCAATCAACAGAAGGGAGATGAGGATAGAAATGATGAGATGGCATTCACACAGAACGAATGGATGGGAGGTCAGACTTTATTGAAACTTGATGGTAAAGGCAATGAGGACATGAGACAAAAGGGAGAAAGAGATGAACAAGAAAGAAGGGATAAGGAAAAGGCAGGACGATAGAGAGATGAAGGAGAGAGAAAAAAGGATAGGCAGAAACCCGAGCAGTTATACCATGATGAACAGGCTAGAAAACAGGAAAAGGCGGAAGAACAAAGAAAACGCGATAATAAACAGAGAACAGCTGATGAACAGGAAAGAATCGAACAAAGGAGAATATAAGAAGAGGAGCAAAAGATACGAGAGAAGTGAATAAAAAGATAGAAAGATGAGGAAATATGAAGAGGAAATGAATGAAGAAATACAAGGAAAAAAGAGGAAGATAGGGTTAGAGAGGAAGCAAGGAAACCTGGAGAGTTTGATGATGACATAGAACGCAAGCAAAGACAGAGAACACGTGATCTCGAGTATCTGGAAAGGGACGTTAGAAAACCTGATCCAGTGGTAGAATGGGAAGATATAGAAGAATTATTTCCTGAGTATGATTCAGTACCAAGCACGTCTAGAGAAATTCTAGAAGATGACTTCGACACCAGAAGCATCAGAGAGAAAATCGATAGAATATATGATGAGATGGCACTAGGAAAAGTACTCCAAGGAAAAGGAAAGGATGAGCGACTTAAAAGCACTCAGTTGTACGACACTGAGGACGCTTCACGCAGCAGCAGACACAGAGAGCTGTTGTTAGATCTGCTGACTTTAAATAGAAATGAGGAAGATGAGAGAAGCTGCACGAGTTGGGCACAGGCAATATCAGACAGAACTGACAATGTTTGGACACGAGCAGGTTACCCCGGTGTGACTACAGTCAATACTGCACATGACGGAGCACCTTTTAACAATTGCAGAACCGCGGTATGGAAAGCACTTCGAGTGCTATACATGGACACTTCTGACATGAGAGCTATAATGACGCGTAAGATCCAAGAGGGAGATGATCCGTTGATTTACATTCAGAATTTCCAAGACGCATGGGTGCGGGGAAATCTATACCCGTGTTTTACCATATATTATGTCAAGAGCTGCCAGAACAGGTGCAGAAGCAGCTCCAGAAGTTAATAGGATTCAAAGCTAAGACAAGGTCATAAATACAATTGACCATTGCGCTTTATTGCAGGCTGCTGCAAGAGAAGAATCGCACGTAGAATGACGCAAGGAAAGGCGAAGAAGCCACATGAGTGCAGAAAAAAGTGTTGAAATATGCCATTGAAGGGGCAATGTTAACTAGCACAGATGGATCCAATGCGCAGCAGGTTAATAACCAAAGGTAGCTCGATCAAAGCAATAATGGGTTCAGCCCAAGAGGAAGAGGCTATCGAGGAAGGGGATGGCAAAATAATCAGTGAGGTTTTCAGAATATGCAAGGCGGAAATCAGAATATGCAAAATGGCCAAATGATCAGACCACCACCAACGTGTTTGACGTGTGGGATGACAGGGCATCTAGCGCGTATGTGCAGAAGTCAAGGGATGGTGCAAAATGATCCATTTACAAGAAGGGGATGATGAATCCATGTGCGTTCTTGCAGCAGGGTGGAGACGGATTTGTGCAGAATCAAACTGTCCAGCAAAAAGCACAGAGAGTGCAGCAAAGCTTACAGCCACAACAGACGGTGACCAATTTCCCACAAGGGCAGTCTCAACAGTATCTGATGCAATTTCTACAGACTACAGGCACAGGACAGGCATTGAACTCTAGAGCAGGAAATGCCACAGGTGATGGAGGAAATCCATTCACTAACTGTGGGACGAAATTGAACATTGACCAGGACAGCTCACTGCGAGACCTGATGTGTTCCAACCTATCAGTGACACCAAACCCTCATGAGGAACCAAGCTTAGATGTCACTATAGGGGATAAAGAATATTTGTTCCTAGTGAACACGGGTGCGGCACGCTCGTGTATACGTGAAGGCAAGTTTTCTTTATCTGGCGACGCCATGAATACCCGAAGTTTTACAGGAGCAACAAGCCGTGTTCCTTTCACAAAAGAACTTCCAGTTTCTACAGGAGAATGTGACATGAAAGTGCCACTATTAAATTCAAGACAGACGCCTGTCAATATATTGGAACGAGATTTCATGATAAAGCTAAATATGAAAATACCATTCACTGAGGAAGGCAGTGTGTGTTCAACTCCAGGAATGCATTATTTAAACATGTGCAAAATGATCAGAGCATACGCAGGACAAGTGGCTATAAGAGCTATTCCATTAGAACCTGAGATATTTGAATATGGAGTGCGCATATTAATGTCATGGCTACCAGGCCTTGCAGACAGAACAATGAGAACACCAGATGAGTTTCTGTTCAGGTAAAGAATACCTATGCATGAGGAAAAGGGACGAGTGTTTCCCTTGACGTTACCTGCAGCCATAATGCGAGGAGAGATGGCTTTGCTTGATGGCTGTGATGATGTAGGCAGACAATGGTGCGCAATAATCCCCATTGGGGAAGGTTACAGATTGACTGAAGTCACTGATGATGATCTATTTGAAGAACATATAGGTTAGGATGAGATGACATTTGAGGTTAAAATCATTTATTGGGTAAAAATGATTAAAAGAGAGGTACCCCAAAGGATGATGCTGGCACAACAACGCCCTGAATATTTTGATGACGACATGGCAAAGGTGCCTGTCTCAGTATGGACTACAGGCCCTTATGAATTAGGCCTACTAAAGGGAGTTGGAGAAGTGAAGATTAAATTGAAACCAGGAGCAAGTTTACCAAGAGTACGTCAATCTTATGTCTAGGGAGGCAGATGGCAGATAAAGGGATTTCAAGACAATTTCTGCCATGATGGGGCGAGGTATCTTAGTGACATCAGAGTCGTCATGCAATACTTCGGTTTATCCGATCAAAAAAGGGAGGGTCTTGGTGTTTAATACAAGAGTTAAGACCGATAAACCAGATAGTAGAGGCTGAGTTCCCTCTAGTCCCTAACGCAACTACAATCCTATGTAACATACCGGTTGAGGCACGTTATTTCACAGTGAATGACTTAAAAAATGCATTTTTCTCAATCTCATTGCACAAAGACTCACAATATTTGACATCTTTCACGTTCAGGCAAGTTCGTTTGAAGAGCACAAGGTTGTCGCAAGGTTATTGTGAGTCTCCTTCGATTTTCAATAGAGTCCTGCAGATGGACTTAAGCAACATTGCATTAGAGAGTGTTGTTTAGCAATACGTGGATGATATCTTAGTCTGCAGCACAACAGAGGAAGAGTGCAGACGTGATTCCATTCAGTTATTGACTACTTACTTAGAAAGGATATAAAGTTGGCAAGGAGAAGTTACAGGGGGTCATTCCGTGCTTGGAGGTAAGGTAAAAACGATGCTGGTAAAGGATTACCGGCATCGCTCACCACTACGGTCCATACCGACCGGTCAGACTGCAATTTACGGCACCGTAAACTACGATGCTGTAAATACCGGTCTTGGGTCGCGCGCGCGCCTCCATGCCGTAATTAGCGACATGGTGTAAACTGGAGCTGATCACAAGTATGGAGCACACGTAAATAATGGCCTCATCAAGGCCGTAAAGTATCTTACCGGCATGGAGTACACACATTCATCTTAGAGAAGGAGTAAAGAAAGCTGAGCAGTGGTCCACAGAGCCACAGGTGCACACAATCGGCACAGGTGGAGGCACTGGAGTGTGCCACAGCAGAAAAGGATCACACACACACCACACCCCCTCCCATGCCATGAAAATAGTGGTAGCAGCACATGAGGCAGGAGGCCCTGCCAGCAAGGTCAAAACCACTAGAACTACACCAGGAGACACAGGGGGAGACGGAGGGGGAGACAGGCCCAGCATGCAGCACCAGTGCAGCCTCCGCCACCACCCCAGCAGCCCCCATTCCCACGCAGCAGGTCCTGTCCCTCATGGAAACCCCTGAGCAGACACCCCCCCACCCGCTAGAATGTGACAGCCTCACCACCATAATTTGGTGGTGAAATTACCAGATAAGTGAGCAGCATACAAATACATACCGCTCTCCCGGCACAATTCAAGGTGGTGCCTGTGTCCCACACCCATGCCATAGGCACCTATCAGCACACAGTTGGGCCCATGCATGGCATGTCACAACCGTCCAGTACACGGACGCAGAACGAAGTGCTGGAGCACCTCCTTAGGCACACAAGGGGCTACAAATCCCTAACAAGGACAATCCAGGAGATATACGACACAAAAGATGGCCCCCATGCATTGGCAGGCATGCCAAATGATATGGGTGCCACTGACAGCACCCACGTGGATTAGGTTGACCTGCATGGCATGCATGTGGCGGATCACAACCGCAAGCAATACCATTCCCCCAACGTGCAGACGGAAAGCAAGGCAAGATACGAACATCACACTGGGGTGGTCCTGACATCCCAGAACAACTCATGACTCAATTGGCCAGCTGACCTCCACGCTACCGTGCCGCATGGGCCGACATGCAGGATGACGTTCATGGCTGCTAGGTGAGTCATCTGACTGTGCCATGCCAGTGCATTTGTGACATGAGGTGGGTGCCTGCATGAACAAACTTGGTTGAAGCGATGAAGCCACTGCACAAAGTGCACCCAACCAAACACTGTGCCACAGAACCAGTGTAACGGCACATTAGTACAGATACCCAGATCGATGGTGTAAGCCACACCACAATCACAACATTAACAAAATCTGACAAGGCCAAATCCCACAGCACATGCACCACCCATTTGCGGAACCCACTACCATAAGGTCATATAAGAAGATGCACTGCATATGCAGAATATGCCTGCTTCCAGCATTTCACCACACCGGAGAGTCATCCCTGGGAGTGGATTGAACTGAGGGCAGCAGGGATACCACGCCACATCACCGTTTCGGCACACCCATAGGAGTGGTGGAAATCACCATAGTATAGATCAGAGCAGTATGATGAATATGAGCCACTGACTAGAGCCAACACACCCAACAACGGATTCACACAGTACACAGCACTTTATGTATCTACCATCTAGACCATGAAGTGCCTTCCCTCGAGATGTGCGTGACAATGTTCATGGACCATCTCGTAGACGCTGCCCCCTGCAGCATTCCATTGCACTGGACACATATTGGGCCATGAATGGGCTAAATGCATCCATCGACATGTGCGTATGGGCATCAATGATCTGCTGCCATGTCATTGTAGTGCAGTTCTCCTACATGACAGTCCAGAGACTTACCTAAATTGGCTGCACATGCAGGTGTTGGCGGCTGTCCCTTGACACCATGGTACCGGACCCCTCTCAGAAACCCACAGACCAGGCCCAGGGAGCCCTATAAGAATGGCCATACCCGTGCATGCGTGGAGATGAAGCAGCCACCTGGCTTGTATAAGGCACATATGAGTTGCCGAAGCTGGACTGGTTCGGGACCCATCTACTGCAATATGGTGTCCAAGACCCCATGTCATGTGTACAGCTGAACAAATTGTGCATCCCTTGGAATGTGGCTCTGTCACCTGACATGGGACTGCTAGCACCAGATGAACATTGAGTGAAGGAGGAGGAGGAGGAGGAAGGGGCAAGACAGCATCGTGGAGTCGGTGAATGGGAGGGACATGTTGTGTGGCGAACACCGTTTGGACATAACAACCAAAACACAAGACAGCAGAGGCCGGCATCATATGGCCACACAGGGCCCTGGGTGTGTGCATACTTGTAGACCATGCACTGTCAGACGTCATGATACACATGCTGAATGATGAATGTCCACACAGGTTAAACTTTGCAACTCCAAGGGTGTATTTGATTTTTAAATGGATGAGTGTAAACATTTCCTCCACCCGCCCACCCCCTCCCCCCAACTCCACAACAAACCCTCACCCCCCCTCCCCCAACTCCACAACAAACCCTCACCCCCCTCCCACCTCCCCCCAACTCCACAACAGTACTCCAATGAAGTACATTAAGGCCACATGTGGCAGCAATGATGATTATTCCATGCTCCCGGGAGCAGGGGGAGGTATGTCCCGGCGCCGCATAGAACGCAGAATGCGTCGCGGAGGACTTGCCGGTGTGTCATGACTGGATGTGGCCGTGTCCTCCTGCTGATGCTGCGGATTTGAATGTGCAGCCTCAAGGCCATCAGCTATGTGTCCTAGGACGTCACACAACCTGGTAGTGCTCTCAGTGACTGTCTGACGCATTTCACAGAGTTCATTTAGCCATTCCACCCTTGCCTGGCGGTTGTCCTCCATGAACTCAGTGATGAGGTCAGTGAGCTGAGTTGCATGACGTGTGCCAAATGATGGGAGGTGAGGTGACTTGGCCCTACGTGCTCTGGCATGGACTCAACTGGTGAACTTGGCCCATGATCATCGTATCCCTGTGTCTGTTGGAGCACTACGGCCAGGTGTTGCAGGATCCCCAGTGTCACTGCATGATGCCAGGGGGACATTGCTGGGCTCTGGGGTGTGGACTGTGGGATGGAACTCTTCCTCGGACGCCCCACAGATGGATGAAGGGCTGTCCACAATCTCCTCGGGGCCCGTAGCTGCCACCTCCCCAGCAATGCTGGACTCTGCCGATGTTGGGGTAGCCATTGTGGCAGGCGCCGATGCAGGGAGGGATTGGGGTGGTGCCACCTCCACTGACCTTTCTGGAGCCGGGGTGGGTGTTTTTTTCAGTGCTGGAATGCGCCGGACCCTGCCACTGCCCATGGAGGTGTTTGGACGGCTCGTCTGGGCCTCACCGCTGTCATGATCAGTGCCTGTGGGGGTAGAAGAGAGGGCCAACATGAGTGATTGTATGATGCCCTAATAGCATACATGGCTGCATTCACATTTCAGTCATTTGGGGTTTGTGGCCTTTTGGGTGTAGCAACAGCAGTGGTACATGTGCATGAGTATGATATGTATGCAGGTTTCGGAGTGACTCATCCTGCCCTGGTAATGTGCAGTCTGGCTCACACACTGCCGAACCTGCAGCACAGTTTGCAAAATGGTATGTGCAAATCAGAGCACTACGATTGATGTGCGTTATGTACTTGCACTTGGCCCTTGAATGCGTGGCAGTTGGCTCAGCATTATTTGGATTGGGAGGAGGCAGCATGAGAGGGTGCCTTAGACGGGCCTTGGGGGACTATACATCATTTAAATGCCTTTGGCAGTGTTGACTTTGGACACTCGCCTCCATCGGCAGACGACGTAGCCCCGTACTCCACATCGCCGACGCCCTCGATTGATTCCGTCCCGATCAGTGAAGCACACGTCTCCTCCCATGGCTCCAGTCTCAATGGGGAACTTGGGCCCCCTCCAGTCTGCATTGCCTTACTCCGGTTGGTGGAGAGGAGGCTCCGCACCCGCAGATCATCCCACCGGCAGACCCCTGGGGGTGCGGGGGTGGTGCCTACTGCACTCACCCTTTGGGCGGTTTGTGCCCAGATGGTTTTTTTACGTATGATTGACTCTCGCCGCATGTTTGTGCTGAAAACAACATCAGCATGCTCCGCAAGGTGGTCTACCATTGCCTGCAGCTCTTCCGGGCTGAATCTCCTCTTGCGGAGCCGGTCCTCGGACTTCTTTGGGGCTTTCGGCATTGGTCCGGGGTGTGTGGTCCTTTCAGGTACTTCGGATTGCTCCCAAGGGTGCTGCCTGAAGAGGATGGCAATGGATTGTGTTTTTAAAGATGGCCACCGCGCTCCTTCCCGTTCCTGTGCGATGACGAAATTTCCGGTTCCGTTGTTCTGCGGTGACGGTAATTTACGGGATCCGTAAATTACGCTCATCGTTATTTACAGACGCTGCTGCTTCCAAGGCGGTGTTGTTATGTATGTGTCGCGGCATGCCGGTAGGGGGTTTTGCAGGTCATTTAGCGGCATGCCGCTAGGTACTTTTCCGGCATGGCGAAAAGCGCGTGTCCGCGAGGTCGGAATGGCTCGCAATTAGCGGTCTGACACCAGGCCGGTGTCGTACTTTCCGCCATGCCGGAAAGTACCCGTACTTACCTCCTAGCTCGGAATGAGGGCCACAGTATTGTCAACAAGAGGTGTTGTACATAGGCCAATTGATTTCACATGAGGGAAAAAAGGTTACTCCTGAAAGAGCTGAAGCTATTTTGAAAACAGCTAAACCAGACACGGTAAAAAAAATGCAAAGTAATTATGTCAGGGCATGGGTCTTTGATTACAGCTCTTATACCAGGCCCTTATTACAAGCCTTAAAGAAAGCACAGGCAACAAAAGAAATAATCGCGAGGACTAAGGCCATGGAGAAAGTGTTTGATGAACTAAAAAAGACCATTTGCAAGGCACCAGTTTTAGGGATTCCCAATTATACAGAGGAATTCTACCTGTTTTCACACACAGCACACAGATGGTGCTGTTATGACAGCAGTCCTTAAGGACAAGAAAAAGTACCCACTTAGGGAACTCCCGTCCCCTGCACTCTAATGATGGCTAAAACAAGCTCAAGGTAAGTATATTCCCAAGTCGGGAAATTAATGTGGATTTTGTCAAAGAATTACAATCTATGTAAGTACATAGTTTTCAGTAACATAGGTTTTCAGGCAAAAGGTGATAAAAAACGATTTAGGTACAATTCGAAAGTAAATTAGTTTTCCAACAAATATTTATTTTTCATAAGCATATGCCCAACGCCTTTCGAGATAATGTTCTCTTCATCAGGGGCTGTAATAGTTCATGTAATAATCAAAGAAGTTTTCTAAAGAAATATACAAAAAATATTGTCAGAATACATGGTAGTCAAACATAGTGTGTCAAAGACAAAAAATGCTTAGGCAAACATCATGGGGGATGATGTACAAGCAATGGGCTCAATATTGTTAGAAGCTAGAACCAACATTCTCAACATCTGCTTAAATGTAACAGATTCAAAATATTCTTATATATGTGAATGAATATCCCGTTAGTGTCAAAATTGCATAATTAAAGCGGAACATCATTTTAGTCAATTATACCCAGGTGTGAAAAAACCTTTCAATTCCAAGGCAAATAAAAAACAAGCCTACCATGTGTTCAATATAAGTAGGAGGCAGGTGCATTATTAGGAGAATTAGGCATCCATGAAGTAAGTCTGTAACCCCTATGGGTGTAAAAGAAGTGGGGATATAACTATGTAAAAAGTCATGTCCGTCCTTAAAGAAAATAAATGGAGAGCCAAAGTCAAGATGGGCAGACTTACTGGAAGAAGTCCAGGGAACCGCTAACACTCTTGTCCGTCCAAATGGACTGTGGAGTTCAAGACTTCAAAGGGAAGGATCTGCGGTGTATCTCCAAGGTCTAAGTGGAACCTAAACAAAGGAGCCTCGTGTTAGGGAGACTCGTGAGAGTCAAAACAATCACTGGGGTTAAAGGTAAGTATGTGTGCTCTTTAGCCACAAAAGGGCATAAAGGCACAAGGAAGTGAATGTCTGTGTACTTACTAGTGTTACAAGGAGAGGATTTCCGTCAACAACACCCAAACAGCAGTCCTTATGCAGAAAACCACATTGGGGTATACTACAGTGGGATATTAGACCCAGTAATGAAAGGTCATTCCCTGTGCGAACAAAGTTTGGCTGCCGCTGCGTTCGCCATAGAGAAAGCTACAACCATTGAAGTGGGGTAGCCAATGACGTTATTTGTAGAGCACGCATTATTTGCCATTTTAGAGTACCCGAAAGGTACGTTGACATCACAAAGAGCTTCTGCTTATGAAGTGGTCATATCAAATCTAGCGATTAAAATAATTTGATGCAGAATAGTGAACCCAGCTATGTTTATAGCAGAGCCAGTTACTGAAGGAGAACCAATAGATGATTCTGCGAACTATGAAGAATTCTATGATGAGATCCCAAGAGTAAAGGAAAATGCATTGGCAGAAGGAGAAATAGGGCCTCATTACGACCCTGGCAGAATGGGTTTAACAGTGCCGGCAGAGCTGCCGGTGCCTTTAAACCCATTCCGCCCTATTACGTGGTTCCCTCGCGGGACCCGCTCAGGACGTCTGGTCAGACCAGACGTCCTTTGTGGGTCCCGCGAGAGGAACCAGCATGCTAACAACGGGCCCGTCATTAATGGGCCCGTTGTTAGCATGCTCCCATTCCCATTGAGCCCTATGGGGGCGCAAATGGGGATGGTCCGGGTCAGGGTTCCCTGAAAGGGGAAATACCAGGCCCTCCAAAGTCAGAATGGCCCGGTATTTCCCCATTCAGGGACCACAGACCCGGACCCGATATTGGAGGAAGCCATGCACTTAGTAAGGGCATGGCTACCTCCAAACTCGTAATGAGGCCCATAGTCTTCATTGATAGTTCTTCAAGGATCGATCAAAATGATGGACAGAGATATCCAGGTGCCGCTGTGGTAAAGAATACAGCAACTGGGGATTTTCGAGTACTTATTAGTGCACATTTACCCTCTCATTACTCAGCACAGGCTGCAGAATTATTGGCATTGATACTCGCGCTTGAGAATCATGCAGCCCAGGAAGTAACGGCGTACAGTTACTCTGCCTATGTGACGTCGACAGTGCACGCAGGCTTAGTGTGCTGGAAAAGGAGGGGCTACCTCCGAGCGAACGGCACGCCAGTGCAGCACGCAGCCTTATTGGACACGCTGATTAAGGCACTAGAACTCCCAGTGGGCATAGCAGTCGTGAAATGAGCAGCCCACATGAAAGGGACAGATTTTATCTCACTCGGAAATCAAGCAGCAGATGCTGAAGCCAGGCTTGTGGCAACTGAAGATAAACTAATGATGGATGTGAAAATGCCTGATGTGCATGAGAAAATGATTGTTGTGAGAAGGGAGCCGGAGGGCTACGGTAATATTTCGAATATTCAGTTAATGGTGCTCCAAGGGGAGGCACTGCAGAAAGAAAAGAACCTTTAGAAGCGAAGAGGGTATTCTTTAAACCCCTTTGAGGCTTTATGGCGACAGGACAGCTCTGGTAAACCAGTAATGCCTATAGCCCTACTGAAAATAGCACTGGAACAGTTACACTATCCAGAGCATATAACAAGAGAGAATCTAGCAGCAACTATTGCCTTAGACTGGTTTGTACCAAACCTAGCGGAGCATGTTGCATTTTTTATGATAAATTGCATGATCTGTCAGAAATGTACAGCTGGGCATACACTACGTGTGATCAGAGGAGTCATCCCAAGGCCTAATGGTCCTTTTCAGCACTAGTACATCAACTATGTTGATATGATTCAAGTATGTAATGGGCACAGGTATCTAATTGTTGTGATGTGTCCTTTCTCTAGATGGATAGAAGCAGGTCCATGCACATGCCCAAGACTCTAACTGTGCAGCCAAATTCTTGGTGAGGGATGTGTTTCCCAGATAGGAAGTTTGTGAAGTGATGAGGTCAGATAACGGTCCTCATTTTGTTAACACAGTTTTTGAACAGATCAGCTTGTTGCTTGGTATAAAGCACATGTTTTCATCGGCATATCATCCGCAAGAGAATGGGATAAGTGAGAAGGTCAATGGCTTGTTAAAAGAAAGGATAGCCAATTTGAAGCTTACGCTGAAGAAAGGATGGTTGCACTGCCTTCCACTGGCATTGTATGCACTCAGAAACCAGCCTGGTTCTGACCACCATCTTACACCACATGAAATTGTGACGTGCAGAAGAACGCAGACGCCTTTAATGATTCGATCTAGAGCTAGATGTGATGCTCAGCCAACAGGATAAGTGCTAGGATTGGAAATGCAAAACTCTCAGCCGGAGGTGAAATTTCACTTTTAAATTCGCCTAGTTTTTTTTTCCTCAAGTGGTCCCGCAGGAGAAAACCTATGTGGAGCGAGGGCAGCTGATTACTATTTTTAGCACGTTCGGCACCTACATAGTTCTAAATTCCTGCCGAGTGCGCGAAAAGCAGTGTTACCTGTCAGTGTGCAGGACCTGCTCGCAGTCTGCCGCTGGAGCGTTCGAAAGGTGAAAGTGAAATTTCACCTCTGGCTGAGAGGTAAGAGTTCATTTTATGAAAATAGTGCCCGCCTTGGCTAAGTTGCTTTTAATCCTTTATAAGGTGACTTTCACACTAATAAGAAACCCCCTTTTTGTCTGTTTTTCAAAACAGGATCATACAGAAACTAGCCCTTGTGGCTTATATATGTTCTAAATAACAGAACCTGTGGAATTAATATACCCATAGGTAAGCTGTGTGTGTTTTTAATATTACACAGTGCATGATTAATTCTTTTCTAAATAACTGGTGTTTGAATACTCCCCTGACAACAGTCTCCCTTTCCCCTGCAGCACAGACATCATACAGTTCAGACCCCCGTCCTGATGAAGGCCATATACCAGATGTGGCATACTAAGCCCACCTAGAAATGGCTGAAACACTGTGGTGTAGACGCACTATCCCCAACTGCAGTGTATTCATGCTGCTTTACACAGAGAAAATGACTTGTATTTTTGAAATGTTTATGTGATGTTATAGATGTCCAAATGTCTATGTGTTTGCTACTTTCATGTGAACTCTGACAAATGATACTTAAAGTTGATTTTGTCTTGCACACACAAAGTGGTTGTTATACCAAGAAACTTTTGGTTCAGTGCGTTGTAAATATTTTCTGTACTTTTGGTAAAAAAAAACCCTTTTTTTTATGTTAACTCTGGAGCGTCCATTTTATGTTGAACTGTATAACCTTAGAGAAAGAATAAGATTGATTCTACACAGAGCTTGAATAAGTTATTCTTTCTTTATGCAGAGGTTGACAATGAGCAGGAGTATTCTAAGAGCACTTGTTTTTCTTGGACCTATTCAATTGTAATTATTGTTCCCTATTAACCCTCCTGGGTAGAATAGGCTCCCAACCAGGAGCCCAAGTTTTTGAATCCTCGGGTGTGGGGCAGTACAGAACACAGAAGGATATATTACAGCTGACAAGGTTCCGGAGTTACGTTTCTCTCAACTATACCCTAGGGATACCGTGTTAGTTCGGAATCACACAAGGAAAAGGTAGGACGAGCCAAGATTCCACGGTCCTTTCATTGTGGAGGACATTATGCCATCTGCAGTCAAGTTATAGGGAAGAAGAGTTTGGATTTTCCTTGGAGACATAAAGCCATATATCGGAGAGACCCCTCTGCCCGCACCCCAACCCGGAGAGACTACAGACAACGGGGAAGAACCACAGCACGTGCAGACGAGATCCATGACGAGGAAGGACGACGCATGACCAGTCAAGTGAAAAAAGCAAGGAAACCTTTGTGATAAGGTTGTGGTCCTGTTATAAGATATTTCCTTTGAGCAAAATAAAGGAAAAAGGACTCAAATACGAACACTCTATGCATCATAGTTGCAGGGTAAGAAAAGAAGAATTGCAGATATTGAGCCACAAGTAGCTTGTTGACTTTGGACTGAGGCACACTAAAGCCTTGATAAGAAAAGCTATGCCAAATTTTGATCGAGGATATATAAACTGGAAAAGAATACAATATCCTGAGTCCTTGCACACAGACTTTGTTTGGACTTACTTATGGTGTCATAAAATAGTGACCTCACTAGGCATGTACTGACCTATTTTGAATTGGTATTGAGGTCCTATCTGTCGTTGGTGGGAAGACTTACAAGCATAACTGAGATTTTGCAAGATCCTGATAACGAAAAGACAATAAGAAGACTGCTCACAGTGATTTCAGAACAGTTTCTTTTACATCCAGCGTACAGCGAGGACAAAACAAATGTCCCTATCACCAGAGAATCATAGACTGGTGAATGTAGTGTTTTTTCATTTAATTGAAGACTTTCCAGACCTTGTTGGGAGACATGCCAACGTTGATGTACTCACGTTCATCCGTGAACCAGCAAACACTACAAACATGAGCATGCTTATACATAGTATAATAGTTCAGGTTGCACTTTCTTCTCATCAAACTCACAGAAAAGTGTGGAGACTTTCATTCAAGGGATAGATTGTGGAAGTGTTGACAAGAAATACACTTTTGCTGACAGGGAAGCAACATGTCATCTGGAGTGAAGCAGATTCGAGGTATAGACTGGGAACTAGTTTATATGGAAGATGTATTATAGATTTGCCGAGGTCATCGTTCATTGTTGGAACATTACATTGCAAAGAGAACTGTTTCCAGAGATAAGAGACAGTCCATTAACCAGAATCAGAGGCCAACTGGTCCAGAACTATTGATCCGTAAAGCAGAGACAGCAGACTCCAGAAAAAAGTGAGAATAATGAAAACTTATTAAATAACCAGTTTTTGCTTCCTTTGATGATCGAGATGGGTAGCCAGAGCAGCAGCATTGTCCTCCCTCAGGAGGAGAGACATTCATATTGCCCAAGAAACAAACGCTGTAAGGTAACCTACTGATGCATTGTTTATGCATGCATTATATTCATAATCATATTACTGTCATTAACGATCAGAACTGCATTTTTTTATAGGTGCACAAAGTGTTGTTCCTGTGCACCCACCTGAGAATGCACGCTTGAAACCCACAAGAGCACCCAGACCTTGTATAGTCATTCCTGTCCCAATAAAGAATGACAGAGTGACTGAGCTTGAAATGGAGGTTGTAAGCAATGACACACACACAACACACACAACACTTGTTTTAGCAAATGAGTTGAAATGCTACACTTACACAGATAATGAGTACAAACACAGCTGGGCTAGTGTCAATGAGTTCAGAATCACATTCCAGAGAATGGGGGAAGCTTGGACAGAAAACGATGAGATGTTTCACACCAAGAGAAGTTGAGAGACAAACGAAGAAAGCTGAACTTTTAAAGAGACAAAAAGCTCAGAGAATAAGCAAAAGGAGACGACACCTGCAAGCACACCTGAACCTGCGAGATATGATATCAGGGCAGTGCCTGGAGAGAAGACCCGAACAGAAATTATAAGAGACATTTTTATGCCCATTTGGTATATTGAAAGGATAAAGCAACTTGCACAATCTCCTTCTCGAACAGTACACATGGAAACGACTGGATCACTGATGGAGATGCCTGAAAATCCTCCAGCAGGAAGGAGCTATACATAAGTATTAAGTGACATGCTTGTGAAAGCTCATATCAAAAGAATTAGAACCAAAAGAAGCACACAAGACGACAATAATGAATTGAATGATTACATAGATAGCACAGCACACTTGGGAAACAACATATGGTACCAACATATGAAGGAAGTTGGAAGACGAACTTCGGATGAAAAATGCTTTGTATGTTCACTTCTGCCCTACAGCTTGGGAAAGTCAAAAATCTTTGTAGCAATGTAGATAGATGTGCAAACAGCACACTGTCTGTCACATATAGGAATGTGCAAAACCAGAGGTCAGTTCGTGGGAATTGACGCTTCTCTCAAATGGGCGACTGAAAAAACAGATCCAGATGAAGATGATTATGTCCAAGACATAAAGACAAAAAATAATTCCAAAACCTCGAATGTTGTGATCAGACTTCAGAAGAATCTCACAGATGAAAGAACAGAGGTCAAATGCAAATCTGGAGAACAGTGCTTTCACTAGACGGATGGGAGAAAGTAGTAGTGATCTGCAGAGCATAGGTTGTTACCAGGCTACAATTGACATAGTGCAAAACGGATGCAAGCCATTATGGCCAAAGCTTGCTAAATTACTGACATGGGTGGAGGATAGAGGAGGACCCTTGCAGATAGTAACATTGGAGAGCCCAACATTCTGTTTCAGAAATAATGGCACAAGAAAAATGGGAGAGAATCGCAATTGTAGTCGAGTCTTTGACGTTCCAGGAATGGTGCATGGTACTGCAGTGATCATGGATCACTATTGGGCGTGTGGATCCCAGACATACATGAGGTTACCGAAAAAGTGGGTAGGCAAATTTACATTGGTGAATGTCCATGTTCCAGCGTTGGCAATTCCAAAAAGTGATGTGAACATTGACAGTTCCCGAAAGCAGATGGTCACCTGAGGAAGAAGAGATCTCTGGGGCTTATGAGAAGAACAAAGAGGGAATGTTATTTCTCTGCAAAATCCATAGAAGCTTTCGATGATTTCCCATACGAACAAAGGTTGTCCAGCCTGACCTCATGAGTGTTCACGACGATCCTGATGCCAAAAATTCAGGTTGGAGCAAATACTAAATGGTTGCAGATAACCAGATGGGAGTTACTGCAGATCATCAACACGACTATACAAGGATTCAATGCAATCAGAGAAGAGTTGAGAGCAATCAGACTGATGGCACTCCAGAACAGATATGTCTTAGACGTGATCACAGCTATGAATGGAGGTGTTTATGCAAAAATCGGAGAATCATGTTGCACATTTATACCTTCACACGATGACGAGAATGGAACCTTAATAGAGGCCAGAGGCCATAGACATGCTGAAAAAATGACTGAATCAGATGATATATGAAGCTGACGAAGTTGGTGATGACAGTTGGTTTGGAGCACTGTTTTCATGGATTCCACAATGGATGGCAGATGCATTCAAGTTCCTAGGAGCCCTGTTAGTGATGATATTACTTGGATTCTGTGTGATCAAATTAATAATCTCACAATGCCAGAAAACTGCAAAGATAGCCATAAGAATGAAGACCATGACTGATGTTTAGTCAGGATGGAAGCCCAAAGACCTAACTGATGAAGAAATAAGAGACTTTGTGAAAACCAGCTGCACCAGAGCGAACCAAGTTCCTGTATCCAAGAAATCATAGAAAATATGTGAGAAACTGGATCTATTGCAGTCGAAGTGGAGAATGTCAACTGAGGACATGGAACAAGGATGAGCACGAGAGAACAGCAGGATGCTTGAAAGGAGTCATAAAGATATGGACCCCAAGGAAGCATCTCTTCAGACCAAAATGTCTGGATCCAGAGGATGAAATAAAAGTGAAAGGATGAAGAAAAAGTGAATTCAAAGAAAGAAGTGAGAGTGGTCGATGAATCGCCCAGAAGGGGGCGTGAAGAGGAAGTGTTGAGTATCGTCCCCACTCCAGTTGCCCCCCTCCCATTACCTATTGAGTTCATACCAAAGTATGTGACGTGTGATGAACAGTTAAATCAGCAGAGAGCAGCATATGGGCTCTGCCCAGTACCTATCGGGATGACAGCACCTGTTAATATACCGACACCTAAGAAAACCTGGACACTTGGGTATCCATTAAAGAATCCATATCTACATTCTAAACAATGTGATGGTTGTTTGAATAAAATACCTGAAGAACCAAAGAAGATAATGAAGGAAGATCAATGGTGACATCATAAGAAATAGGGCTGACGCACATATAGAAGATCTAATGACCTGAGAATACTGACAAGAGACGAAATACCATGGATAAATGACATCTTGAGCCTAAGGTGAAGAAGTTGATGTCAAGATGAAGAAACTTATGCCACATACCTGATGAAGCTATTTAGTTAGTTTAAACGTGTACAGATGCAACTAACTGCAAGAGGCAAAGAAATCTTGAAGCTTGCATATGCTTTATAGTTGATAGATTGTGGCAAGCGCCAACATTTACAAGTATATACCTCAAGAAGCACTTTATGTATAGATGTAAGTCCATTACACATATGAGTAGAATTGAACAAAGGTTACTAAATGCCTCGGACGGATTGTGTCGCAGCAAGAAAATCGAGAATCAAGACGGAACAAACTCAGCTAAGGATGTCCATACCAAGAAGCTAAGGTCTTATCTGACTGAAATAGGCCGACAGTGGATACAATTAAGGAGGGAAGAGAAGAGAGTATCTTGTTCAGAAAGGTCAAGATAAGCCACAGACGTCAGAAGACTGGTAGAATTAAATCAAATATACGAAAAGACATGGAGAAAAGCTGATTTCATGATGTCCAGTCACGTGACAAAGGCAGGCTGAAAGGAGGAAACTTTCACACCTTCGCATGGATCCCCGCCATGCCCCGTTAGGCAGAACTATATGGCGAACCCTTTGGGAACACCATACACAATTAAGACTGCAAGTGACAGTACAAATTCACCTTTGGTACAAGCCTGTACTACACAGTAAAAGTGGTAGCGATGGCTGAGCAGCCAGACTTATCTCAAGAGCAAATGAGCTGTATCAATAGTTACACAAAGGACAGCAATCACTATGATTCAAACAAACACTGACTCAAGGTTTCTGAGTAAAAGAATATACATTTACAACAAAGAAACCAAACTTGGTTTGGCACGCAGAGAAAAACACGAAAAAGACATTTAAAAAAAATATGGTGAATAAACCCAGCCAGAACCGTAAAAAAACATATATGGTCTAGCGGGTTTAAGTTTGAGGCTACCAAGATAGCCTAAAACAATACCAAGGTTATTTAAGATAACCGCGGTAGGAAAAATAGGGTAGTTACCACTGCCACCAGCCAAGTCTTGATAAAAAGGGAGCAAAACAATGCTCCAAGAGAAACAGACAAAAAGGGATAAGTATTAACCCTTTCCTGTACTCCATGTAAGATGGTTTGTACGGGGTCTGTGGTTTTAAAAAGACTAATAAAGTCAATGGCAACTTTACATGTTCTGGGAGACAGTAGTCAGTCCCAGAAAATGGAGTCTGAGTTGGGAAGTCTAAAAGACAACCCTGTGTCACTCCACTGAAGCTGCTGTGTATCACACAGTAAAAAGATGATGCCTGTGGAGTAGGTGAGGCTCCACAGTCTATGAACACAAAAATGTTAAACACACACAGCAAAACACATGTAAGGGTGGGAAAAAAGCCTCACACTCTTACCAGGTGAAAAAAATAAATCCTATAAATCCAGCAAAGCTGCTGAGGTACTCAGTAGGTAAGGGAAATTAGCCATTTTGGAGAATTCTCCCTAACACTCGCCCCCTCCCCCCAGACTAAAGGACAGGAGGATTTAATCCACTCCTGGATGAATGTCTACTTCTGGTCGGTTAAAAACATGCTAGCGAGACCATCAGCATTTTGGTGGTGACATCCTGCTCTGTGCTCAATGGTGAAATCAAACCCTTGCAGGCAGATTGACCACCTCAGAAGTTTGGGGTTTTCCCCTTTCATTTGCATTAATCATCTCAAGGGTTGGTGGTCCGTCTGAATCACAAAAGTAGATCCATACAAGTATGGTCTAAACGTCTTCAGAGACCACACAATGGCAAAACATTCACGCTCTATGGTTGCCCACCTTGTTTCTGGTTCCTTCAGTTTCCTACTGATGAAGCAAATGGGGTGCTCCCTACCTTTCTCATCCAGTTGACTAAGGACTGCACCTATACATGTATTGGAGGCATCTGTCTGCACAATGAAGGGTTGGTGATAATCAGGAGCTCTTAGGACTGGAGCTTGACAAAGGGCGTTATTCAGGTTTTCAAAGGCTTGAGTGCACTCCTTATTCCATCTTTTAGGGAATTTTGGAGAGGAGATCAAATTCAAGGGAGAAGCGATGGTCCCATAGTTCTCTATCAAATTCCTGTAGTACCCAGTGAGACCTAGGAAAGCTCTCACTTGGGTTTGAATAGTAGGGGTGGCCCAGTTTTACACAGCTGGTACTTTGCTGGGCAATGACCTTATTTCACCTCCTCCTACCCCGTGACCAAGGTAGACCACTTTGCTCTGACCAATTTGACATTTGCTTGCCTTTATGGTCAGATGGACCTGCTCAAGAGCCTGCAAAACATATCCTAAGTGATCAATATGTTCTTTCCATGTAGGGCTGAACACTGCAATGTCAGCCAAGTATGCCATGCAGAAGTGCTCCATCCCATTCAGAACTTGATTGACCATCCTTTGGAATGTAGAAGGTGCAGTCTTTAATCCAAAAGGCATAACCTTGAACTGGTAGAGGCCTGCTGCTGGGGTTGAGAATGCTTTTTTCTCCTTGGCATGGCCTGTCAGGGCTATTTGCCAATAGCCTGATGTAAGATCAAATGTACTGAGGTACTTGGCTGAACCACGTCTGTCTATCCACCAGTTCTTCTGTCCTTAGCAAAGGATGGGCATCAGTCTTAGTGACTGCATTTAGAGCTCTATAGTCCACACAGAATATCAACTCCTTAGATCCTGTCTTTGGTACTAGAACAACTGGACCAGGCCATGAATTTGTAGAGGGCTCTATAACCCCGAGATCAAGCATCGTGTTGACCTCTCCTTTGATGTGGAATCTCACATGTTCTGACATTCTGTAACCTCTGTTTTTCACAGGTAAACAGTCACCAGTGAGAATATCATGCTAGCCCCAACGGGTCAAGCCTGGTGATAGTGAACACAGGGAGGCAAACTGATTTAACAGAACTTTGCACTACTCCTGTTATTCAGAAGTCAGTTGAGAAGAGAGATTGACTCCTTCCACTTTCTCATCTAAAGGTTGGCCTTGGAGGAGGTCAGGTAGAGGTTCACTCTCCTTCTCCTCCTGAGCTGAAGCTAGAAGCAAAGCTCCAACTTCTGGTCTCGAGACATATGCCTTCCAACGGTTGGTGTGAAAGACTCTGGGAGCCTACTTGGGTCTGCCTAAGTCCACCAAATAGTTCACCTCTCCAGGTTTGCCCACAACCTTGAAGGGTCCTATCCATTTATCCTGCAAGGTCCTCTGCCTTGTTGGCACCATAACTAATACAAGATTGTCTTGAGTAAACTCAACCATGCTAGCCTTCTGGTCATGCCAATGTTTGACCAGAGCCTGACCTGCTTTTAAGTTATCACTAGCTTTTGCCATCATGTGTGACATTCTCCTCCGGAGACCTATCACATAGTCAGTCACTCTGACTGGCTTGGGGGAAGGAGCACTCTCCAACCCATCCTTAATCAGGGCCAATGGACCTCTGACTGGATGGCCATAGAGAAGTTCAAAGGGACTGTAATCAACTCTCTCCTGAGGGACTTCTCTATAAGCAAAGAGAAGGCATGGCAGTAGAGGGTCCCACTTTCTCTTAAGGGGTTCTTCTAAAGCACCTATCATGCTCTTCAAAGTACGATTAAGCCTCTCTACCAGTCAATTTGTCTGTGGATGGTAGGCTGTAGAGAACTTGTAAGTGACACCACAGTTTTTCCACATGGCTTGCATGTAGTGTGCCATATAATTGGATCCCCTGTCGGATATCACTTCCTTAGGAAACCCTACAATGGTAAAAATACCAAGTAGAGCTTTAGCCACAGCCTGAGCCGCAACAGTTCTCATAGGTATGGCTTCTGGGTATCTTGTAGCATGGTCTACTACAACCAGGATAAACCTGTTCCCTGAAGATGTGGGAGGGTCAAGGGGACCAACAATGTTGATGCCCACCCTGTCAAAAGGAACTCCCACCACTGGGAGAGGGACCAGGGGTGCCACATTCTTGGCTCCACTCCTGCCAGAGGTTTGGCAAGTGTGACAGCTCCTACAGAACTCGTCAACTTCTGAACCCATCTTAGGCCAGTAGAAGTATAAGGAGAGCCTTTCCTTGGTTTTTTGAAACTCAAATGACCAGCCAAAGGTATCTCATGGGCCAACTGTAGGAACTGGAGTCTGTTGGCAAGGGGCACTACAATTATTTTTGCAGTACCAAGGGATAAACTCAGTCGGTTCACTGTAGAAGAGGCCATCTTCCCAGCTTAACCTATGCTTTCCAACTTTTTTCCCATCAAGTTGGTTAGCAGCCAGTTGTCGAAGACCTTCGAGAGTAGGACACTCTCTTTGGCCTCTGCTGAAGTATGCCCTGTTGGGTCCACCTTCTGCCAATAAAGGCTGCAGCTCAGGATGGTCAACAGGGTCAAGATCTCCAACCAAAATAGTGTCTTCTTCCAGATCTGATTCTGCAGGGGTGCTGTCTGACTTTTTCCTCGAGGTCTTGGGTTTCCCCTTTGCCTCATTCTTTCTAGAAATAGCAGGGAGCAACTACTGTGGAGTGGGAGTGATAGTTTCCTCTATCAACTCCTCTGGCGAGCCTCTCAAGGTCCTCTCCCTTGCAGGCCTAGTGATCTCCTGTCTCCTCTTACTGGGTGGCCTGGGGGTGCTGGACACAACTCCAAGAGTTTTCAGGTCATTACCCAACAGGACTCTCCCAGGTACTTCACTCTGCACACTAACAGGTATTTTGACAGCCATATCATTACACTGGATGAGTGCTGGTAACTGGGGAGGCATTTGCACAGGGCCTCCAGCTAACTTGGTGAGGCGTTTGGGTGCCTTAGCAACATCCCCCACCTTGAAAAATGATTCATCCACCACAGTTATGCTGGCTCCAGTGTCTCTGATGGCAGGGGTTTCCTGGCCATTCACAAGAACACTATCTTTATAATACTCTTTAGTATTATCTGGGATGGAATTATAGACATCTAAATTATGTTGTTCCCACAAGCCCAGGGACACAAAAGAAACACTAGCTGAGACTCTCATGGGTTCATCAGCCAGTAGGTGAAGGTTTCCACTTGCCATAGGTACTTCATTCTCTGGGGAGAAGGCTAAGGAGACAGTGTGGACCCCTGAAGGTTTACCCTTAAATCTAGGATCCCCTTTCACATGGTCAGTTGACCCACAAACATAACATTTCCCAAATGTCTTGATGAATGGGGGTTTGTTCTGACCTCCATTTGGTTTGGGTCCAGATGGTGCACTAGCCTGATTCGGTTTCCCTTGTGGTTGCTGTTTGTGGCCCTCTTTTGGATTAAAGGTATTAGAATTCTCCTTGTTATCTTTCTTTGGCTGCTTTCCCTCATTCTTCTTCTGAGTTGCCCCAGAATCCTTGTGAGTAGCCCTTTTGGCAATCCACAAGTCAGTAGCCTTAGCTAACTTCTTTGGATCTATCTCCTTAGAATCAACCAAGTGCTGTCTGAGCTCAGGAGAGCAGGCATCATAAATTGACTCCAACATAACAGGATTTCTCATACCTTCATAAGTGTTCACTCTGTAACCCTTAACCCAACCATCTATGTTTTTTGAATATTCACATACCCAGGTAGCCCAAGGGGTACCATCATGCTTTTTGAGGGTCCTAAACCTCTTAAGGTACTGGGAAGGGGTCTTACCAAATCTAGCAATTAAAGCTAGCTTCACACACTCATAATCCATCCTATCCACCTCCCCCAACTCCATTACAACATCAGATGCAACAGTGGGTAGCCTAGAGAAGAGCTAGGGAAGCAACTGATTCCCTGTAAGACCTTGAATCCCATGGTTATATTCAAACATTGCCAACCAATACTAAATATCAAGCTTAACCTCATAATAAATTTGTGCAGCAGCTACCCTTAGGTGAGTGTGCCCCCATTTGTGTTCGAATGTACTTTAAATTAGGGTGCCCCTGCACCAAAAAGCGCAATCCAACAGCCCCAGGCCCCGAATTCCTTCCCTACGAGCCTCGCTAGCTCCCGCTTCCTGGTGCTCACAAATCCCGCCTCCCGACCCGCCTCTGGGCCCTGATTGGTCCCACTGCCCCTGAGTGCTAACCTAGTCCTTCGCCACAACACCCGCGTCCCCTTTGTGCAGCAGCTTCCCTTAGGTGAGTGTGCCCCCATTTGTGTCCGAATTTACTTTAAATTAGGGTGCCCCTGCACCAAAAAGCACAATCCAACAGCCCCAGGCCCCGAATTCCTTCCCTACGAGCCTCGCTAGCTCCCGCTTCCTGGTGCTCACAAATCCCACCTCCCGACCCGCCTCTGGGCCCTGATTGGTCCCACTGCCCCCGAGTGCTAACCTAGTCCTTCGCCACAACACCCGCGTCCCCTTTGTGCAGCAGCTTCCCTTAGGTGAGTGTGCCCCCATTTGTGTCTGAATTTACTTTAAATTAGGGTGCCCCTGCACCAAAAAGCACAATCCAACAGCCCCAGGCCCGGAATTCCTTCCCTACGAGCCTCGCTAGCTCCTGCTTCCTCGTGCTCACAAATCCCGCCTCCCGACCCACATCTGGGCCCTGATTGGTCCCACTGCCCCTGAGTGCTAACCTAGTCCTTCGCCACAACACCCGCGTCCCCTTTGTGCAGCAGCTTCCCTTAGGTGAGTGTGCCCCCATTTGTGTTCGAATGTACTTTAAATTAGGGTGCCCCTTAACCAAAAAGCGCAATCCAACAGCCCCAGGCCCTGAATTCCTTCCCTACGAGCCTCGCTAGCTCCTGCTTCCTGGTGCTCACAAATCCCTCCTCCCGACCCGCCTCTGGGCCCTGATTGGTCCCACTGCCCCTGAGTGCTAACCTAGTCCTTCGCCACAACACCCGCGTCCCCTTTGTGCAGCAGCTTCCCTTAGGTGAGTGTGCCCCCATGTGTGTCCGAATTTACTTTAAATTAGGGTGCCCCTGCACCAAAAAGCGCAATCCAACAACCCCCATCCCCATTGCATCCATCCTCCTTCCTCCATTCCGCTGTGCGCGGCCCTCGCCACCGCTCCCCGCTTCCTGGTTCCCCAGGCCGCCTCCCTCCCCACCCACCACTCTGATTGGCCCTGACAAGAAGACTCCCATTCATAGCCAGTCCTCCCAGGGCAGCCCTCTGCCCGACAGCCCATCGGCTAAGGACCCAAGGCGAAGGACGGCTCTTTCAGTGACGGCTCCAGGCAGTATCTGCAGGAGAAGCAAGAAGCCGACAACACGTAAGTGTGGCAAGGGCGGGAACAGAAGCAATTACTTCTCACCATACTACCCTACCACTCAACCTAGAATCCCATATCTGTAATATAATTGCATTGGAAACTCAGTCCTATACATGTAAAAGCTGAATTTAGAAGTGTGCCCAACAGTCACTCATTGGAACTTGAATTTAGAAGTGTGCTCAATAGCCTCTCTTTGAATTTAAAATGTGCCCAATAACCGCTCATTGAAAGTTGAATTTAGAAGTGTTTCCAATAGCCCCTCATTGAATGTTGAATTTAGAAGTGTGCCCAATAGCCCCTTATTGAATGTTGGATTTATAAATTGGCCCAATAGCCCCTCATTGAATGTTGAATTTAGAAGTTGGCCCAATAGCCTCTCTTTGAATTTAGAAATGTGCCCAATAACCGCTCATTGGAAGTTGAATTTAGAAGTGTGCCCAATAGCCTCTAAGCGCTCATTGAAAGTTGAATTTAGAAGTGTGCCCAATAGCCTCTCTTTGAAAGTTGAAACTACAAATGTGCCCAATAGCCTCTCTTTGAAATTTGATTCTAGAAATGCGCCCAATAGCCTCTCTTTGAAAGTTGAACCTAGAAATGTGCCCAATAGCCTCTCTTTGAAAGTTGAACTTAGAAGTGTGCTCTCTTTGAATCTAGAAGTGTGCCCAATAACCGCTCATTGAAAGTTGAATTTAGAAGTTGGCCCAATAGCCTCTCTTTGAATCTTAGAAGGGTGCACATTAGCCGCTCATTGAAAGTCGAATTTAGAAGTGTATCCAACAGTCGCTCATTGAAAGTTGAATTTTGAAGTGTGCCCAATAACCCCTCATTGAATGTTGAATTTAGAAGTGTGCCCAATAGCCCCTCATTGAATGTTGGATTTATAAGTTGGCCCAATAACCCCTCATTGAATGTTGAATTTAGAAGTTTGCCCAATAGCCCCTCATTGAAAGTTGAATTTAGTAGTTGGCCCAATAGCACCTCTTTGAATGTTGAATTTAGTAGTTAGCCCAATAGTCCCTCATTGAATGTTGAATTTAGAAGTGTGCCCAATAGCCCCTCATTGAATGTTGGATTTATAAGTTGGCCCAATAACCCCTCATTGAATGTTGAATTTAGAAGTTGGCCCAATAGCCCCTCATTGAATGTTGAATTTAGTAGTTGGCCCAATAGACCCTCATTGAATGTTGAATTTAGTAGTTGGCCCAATAGTCCCTCATTGAATGTTGAATTTAGAAGTGTGCCCAATAGCCCCTCATTGAATGTTGGATTTACAAGTTGCCCAATAACCCCTCATTGAATGTGAATTTAGAAGTGTGCCCAATAGCCCCACATTGAATGTTGAATTTAGAAGTTGGCGCAATAGCCTCTCTTTGAATCTTATAAGGGTGCACAATAGCAGCTCATTGAAAGTCGAATTTAGAAGTGTGCCCAACAGTCGCTCATTGAAAGTTGAATTAGAAGTGTGCCCAATAACCCCTCATTGAACGCTGAATTTAGAAGTGTATCCAAAGCCTCTCTTTGAATTTAGAAGTGTGTCCAAAGCCGCTCACTCATTGTTGAACTTAGAAGTGTGAAAAACTCAATTTAGAAAGGTGCTCAATAAGACCTATGTGAAATTGAAACTTAGAAGTGCATTTAGAATTTGAATTTAGAAGTGTCCCAATAGCCCTTCTGTGAAAGTTGTACTAAGAAGCGCATTTAGAAGTTGAATTTAGAAGCATCCCAAACAACCCTATGCGAAAGCTGAACTTAGAAGTGCACCTAGAAGTTGAATTTAACTGTGCCCAATAGACTCTCTGTGAAAGTTGAATCTAAAAGTGTGACCAATAACCACTGTGCGAAAGTTGAATAGTGTGTCCCCACTGAATTTAGAAATACAATTAGAAAACCCTCCTAGACTGCACCTAAAAGTCCGAAATGAGTGCACCCAGTTCACCAGAGCCTGTCGGAAACAACCACCCTAGACCGCTCCCACTTACTGATCTGCCTGCCATCCCACCCTCCTTCGCACTCCCTACCATTCCCCTCTCCAAACACCAAGCCAGAGGGGCTCGATGGTGAGCCAACTACCCTAAGGCCTCACCTCCACCGAACCCCACCACCGACCAGCCAACGTTAACCATGCCTGCTCCCCTCACTATCATACCGGGCACACCCTACCCTGCATTCATCCACCCCCTGCCTTGCCCTCAAACCCCTGGCACTCTTCCCCCCCCCACACCCTTCCCCTCCCTAAAAACTTCACACCTAGCCCTAGCAAGAACGGAAGCCGCATCCCTCTCCCCCTCTGACCCACCTACCCTCTCTCACACTCCAATCCCAGGAAAAATACTAAAGAGGAAACATACCTGGTCCCCCTCAATCTCTCAGCACTCCTCACCCCCCCTGTCGAGACCTAGCACCACAGTCTCCCAAACGCCTCCTTCCCCCCTGACTTCACCCTTCCTGAAACCCCTCTACCTAGATTTCTCATCAACTGAAACTCCTAACCGCCCACACCCCTCGTTCAAATCCCCCGAGCCAATCCCGATCATCCCAACCCACGCAACCACCCAATCCCGGCCGAAACCCGGCAAATTTTCTGCTCGCCCACTATTCCGATCAATCATTACCCACCCTGCCCACCCTCCCCCTCTCCAGATTCCACTCTCCCCGCCACCACCCCCTTCCGCTCCAGCTCCGAGACCAACCTCGCCTACCAATGTGAACTGCGTCCTATTCAATGCCCGATCCGTAGCAAAAAACAGACACTGCATCTTCGACCTCCTATCCTCGGAGAAACCAGACCTGGTTTTCATCACCGAGACCTGGTTCTCCGACGACTTCGAACCAATCGCTAATGAAGCCTTCCCCCTGGACTACTCCCTCATCCCACTGAACCGTCCCTCTAGAGGAGGGGGTGTAGCATTCCTCTTCAAATCTCTCTTCCATGCCTCAATCATCAACAACCAACCGTCCATTCCTTCCTGCGAATTTCTCCTTGTTAAATGATCCCTTTCTCTGTCACTCTCACACAGCTTCCTAATAATCTACAGGCCCCGTGGCTACGATAGACAATTCGCAAACAACCTCTGTGACTCTATTGCCACCCTTCAACTAAACCATCCCAACCACACCCTTCTCGGAGATTTCAACATATGGCTCGACATCCCCACCAACCCTATGACACACTCTCTGGTTGACGGTTTAGACGCAATTAACCTCCAACTCCACATAAATGGCCCGACTCACTATAAAGGACACACTCTTGATGCCATCTTTAGCTCCAACACCATGATTCATCTAAACCCCCCCACCCCTATCATCTGGTCCGATCACTTCATTCTCTCTTTCGCTATTCGTTCACCTGACCCCCTTCCAGTCCTTCAATCTGAACCTCTGAATCTATGCAAATGCTGGAAAAACTAATAATCGTCCTGGACCTAGCCGACGCACTTCTCCAGTCTCCACCTCCAACCTGCCAACTCACAGACGCCTTTGACTCGTGGCTCAACGTATCTCTGATGGAGCTCACATCCCCTTGCAAACCAGCAAACCGCCGTGGCCTCTTCCCCAGATGGTTCACTCCTGAGCTGAAGACCACTAAACAACTATATAAATACCTAGAACGCAAATGGCAGAAAGACAAAACCCTGGAGAGCAGGGCCACCTTGGCCTGTCACCTCTATCAGTACAAGGCCGAAATCCGGAAAGCAAAAAAGCCCACTACAACTTCTGAATCCTAAACTGCAAAAACCCAACCAAAGAACTCCACAAAATCATCGCTGAATTCACCAAACCGGCTTGCAACACGACCGTCCAGACTCCCTCACAATGACTCTGCGACTCTCTCTCCCTCCACTTTTACACAACGGCTCTCGAAAGAACAAATACTCAAGCCACCAAACTGACTCTCTCACATCCTCCAGGCAATACTCCCCCCTTACCGGCCAGCCCACCAGCTGCGACCACTACGCAACCAATGTTCGAATCCTTTAGTCCGATATCACCAGAGCAATTTCTCAAATTTCTATCTGCCCGTAAACCATCTGGCTCTCCGCTAGACCCCTGCCCAGCCACAACCCTCAAAGAAATTTTTGCTCAACCTGCGCAGGAGAACAGGCAAGATCCATCATAAATGCCTCCCTTTCCTCTGGAATTTTTCCAGATGCATTCAAAACGGTTCATGTTAAACCTCTAATTAAAAAACCTTCCCTCGACCCTCTCGAGCCAAAAAACTACCAACCCATCTCAAGCACCAGGTTCCTTGCCAAACTCATTGACCGAACCACCTACTCCCAACTAAATGCCTTTGTAGAAGCCAACAATCTCCTAGACCTCGCACAATCAGGTTTCAGAGCCCGTCACGGAACTGAAACCACCCTAACCACAATCTGGGATGACCTTAAAATGACGGCAGACTGTGCGGGATGCGCAGCACTAATCCTTCTTGACCTATCCACTGCCTTTGACACTATCAATCACTCAATCCTCCTAGACTGCATCCACTCCTTAGGAATTCGTGGAACCACTCTTAAATGGATAGCTTTATTCCTCAAGGATAGATACCAAATAACAATACTCTCCACCTATACCTCCCAAGCCCGACCAGTGGACACGAGAGTCCCACAAAGAGCATGCCTATCTGCCCTCCTATTCAATCTGTACATGATCACCCTCCCACCAATAATTCGTTCACACAACATCTTGTGTTACAACTATGCCGACGACACTCAACTAATTCTAAAACTTATGAACTCAAAACCCAACTCCAGACCTGACCTGGCCTCCTGACTCCTTGACATAGAACTCTGGATGACCCAAAGCCACCTCCTGCTAAATCATGGTATGTGGCAACTCCGAACTTCTTCCACACCCACTACCATGGCCATCCACCATGGGCAACTCACAGACCCCCGCAAACTCAGTGAAAAATCTTGGATGCACCCTCGACTCTGACCTAACACTCTTGCGCCAAGCCAACAACGTCTCAAAGTCCTGCCACTACCACCTTAAAACGCTGAGGCGCATCTTTCCATATCTCTCATTTCCCAACAGACTCTCCACGGTTCAATCAATCGTTATATCAAGACTCGACTAGACAAACCCCTATACCTCAGACTCCACATGTACCAACTGAATAAACTCCAAAGGGCTCAAAACTCGGCAGCCAAAATGCTACTTGCACTCGGCCCAAGAGACCACATCTCCCCATCCCCTAAAGCCCCTGCACTGGCTTCCAGTAGCACGAAGAGTGGCCTTCAAAACCTTATGCATCTCCCATCGAGCACTGCATAAAACCGGACCTCAATTTGTTCAAGACAAGTTAAAACCCTATCACCCCCCACGCACCCTAAAATCAAGCTCAGCTGGTCTACTAGTCATACCTAAGACAAACTCAGTCATATTAGGCGGATCGTCATTCTCAGCCTTGGCCCCCATGCTGTGGAACTCACTCCCACCCCACATCCGCCTAACTGAGGATCTAATGTCTTTCCGCAAACTGCTGAAAACCTGGCTCTTCCCCTAAAACCTACCCGTACCAAGCTAACCCAACAGACCAACAACATCTCAATGACACCAATCCAACAAACTACCTGATGCAAGAAATGGCCAGCTAATAACCCATAATATAAAGTAGAAGGACACACAGAATTAAACAAGAAAAGTAGATCAAAGCAGTGAAATGGCTAATAAGAATAAATCATACGGGAACGGTAAAGAGATTTAAACTCCTGAAATGGACTTAATGCACAAGGAATGAACGAAGTGAATGGCTTGGATGCAATAGATAAAACTGAGGAAGCCTGTGGAACAGATGAATGCGCTGAGTGGAAGAATGCATGAATGGAAGAACTGATAACTATATAGTTCAAACGAGTGTGTAAATTGAATGAGTGAATAGATCAGATGAGTGTATAGAATAGATGATCAAACTGAGCGGATAAGTGTGTAGAATGGCTGGGTGTATAGAGCGGACGAGCAAGTAGAGCAGATGAGTGTGTAAATAACAGAGAAGCGAGTAAAATGGAGGAGTGCATAGAACTGATGAATGTGCAGAACGGAACAGCGTAAACCGGATTAATGTGTGGAACAGATGAGTATGTAGAGCAGATGAGTATGCAGAGCGCAGGAGTGTGGATAGCGGATTAATATGGAAGTGCTGAGAGTATGTAGATCACTGGTACAGATAAATGTACCGATCTAGCGAACGTATAGAACGGATGAGTATATAGAGCAGATGAGCGTATAGAGCGGATGAGCATACAGAGCGGATGAGTGCATAGGGCGGATGAGTGCATAAGGTGGATGAGTGTATAGGGCAGTTGAGCATTTAGGGCGGATGAGTGTATAGGGCAGTTGAGCGTTTAGGGCGGCGGATACGTGTATAAGACGGATGAGTGTAGATAGCAGATGAATATATAGAACAGGACTACTGCATATCAGCGAAGACCTTATTACTGTTGAATGAGTGGAAAACAAGAGTGCATAAAGCAGATGAGTACACAAAGTAGTTGAGTGCGGGGAGAGGATGAGTGCGGGGAGAGGATGAGTGCGGGGAGAGGATGAGTGCGGGGAGAGGATGAGTGCGGGGAGAGGATGAGCGCATAGGAGGGGTTGAGCGCATAGGAGGGGTTGAGCGCATAAGAGGGGTTGAGCGCATAAGAGGGGTTGAGCGCATAAGAGGGGTTGAGCGCATAAGAGGGGTTGAGCGCATAAGAGGGGTTTAGCACCTAGATGGGGTTGAATGCACATGAGGGGCTGGGTGCGTAGGAGGGGTTGCGTGCTACAGATGAGATGCATGCGTAGAGGGGACGAGTGCGTAGATGGGACGAGTAGAGGAGATGAGTGCGTAGAGATGTTGAATGAATAAAGCAGACGGAATGAGTGAAGAATGTAGATGGAGCCTATATGGATAGGACAAATGATATATGTAAATGGAAGTGATCACATATACGGACTGAACAGCTACCGGATGTGAATGGAACGAGTGACGCACGTTGACAGAAGAGCCGACATATGTGAATCGAACGAGTGCCGTATATTCGACGGATTGGGTGCCATAGGTGGATGATCGGGTGCCGTATACAGACGAAACAAGTGACGTGTACGGATGAAACGTTTAACTGATGTGACTGGAAAGAATGGAATATGATGAAGCTACGGATGAAAATATGCGGATGGAATGCATAAAACAACTTGGAATACACGAAACGGTTAGGGGTAAATAAAGCGCATCTGACTGCGTGCGGCAGAGAGGAGTGCTTGCATGAGACTGACTTGAGTGCATGCTTGGAGCTCACTTGAGTGCATGCTTAAAGCTGACTTGAGTGCATGCTTAGAGCTGACTTGAGTACATGCTTGGGACGGACAGGAGTGCATGCATGGAGCAGACAAGAGTCTGTAGGGCAGTCTGGAGTGCGTGGGGCTGACTCGAGTGCATAAGCGTGTCGAGTGGGCCGGAGGGCGTAGAGCCAAATTGGGTGCACGAAGGTGATAGAAATGCGTGACGTATATAGTATGGTCTGGAATGCAGAGAACGTTCAAAAGAACTTATATCACATCATAACACAACTCCACGCTTACTCTCTCCTTACACCACCACTCAACTAGAACACAGAGATACTATGACACCATTCGGTATAACTGTTCTTATACCAACATTCTGCCTCATACTCCCCATCACTCTAAATAAACACTGCTGGTTACCCACCCCCCAGCCAGGCTTTCTCTTCAGGCCTAATGCAGCCACAATTGATCTGGATAAATCCTGCCAGAATGAACACATACTCCTGACCTCTCAACCACCACACCTACCGCTAAGAAGCAGCTATTACACGAATACCGCACCAGTTGCACACATATCCGGTGCTCACATGCACCTTGAATCTCTTTATTGACCTGAACTTCGGTTCCCAAGGGCGTTCAACCTACCAGCGCCTTCAGACCATACCAATGGTATATAAGGCGCTATATAAATGCAAAGTAACATAACATAACATACCCACAATTTCTTTAGGACTGGAAGACCTAGAAGACTCTGGGAGAGAAGCATTTTCAAGAGATAACCTTTTAATTTCTAGTTCATGATTCAACTCCATTTCTCTGAGTTTAAGTTCTTGGTGCTTTTGTTCAGTTTGAGCATTTAAATGTTTGAATTCCAGTTCAAGCCTCATCTTTTCTAGAGCAATGAATTCAGGACTGAGTGTAGGACCTGATGGGGTCCCAGTGGACAAAGGTTGAGGTTGCTGAGCAGACAAGGGAGCAGTGAGGCCTACATTTGGAGACACATCTACTTCCTCTAACTCATCAATAATAGACACATTATCATCCTCATTATTTTCCACATTTGCTGGAGGGTCAGGTATTTCAGACCCACTCCCCAAACTTTGGTTCTTTAACAACTTTCAACCAATTCAGACTTTTTGCCTTTGGCAGAGAGATTCCTTTCTCTACACAGATTTTTTTAATAATCCACAGTGTAACTAAGGAGGGTCTCCTGACTGTAGCCTTCCATATCAGACAAGATTAATATTGCTTTTTAGTGATGTTAGCCTTGTGGTTAGTTGATCCAAGGTAATAGCAGCACTCTAAGTGTAAATACTATACTTGATCCTCACCGCTGTACACCAGTGTTAGGCAGAATTATATGCAGTACCATTTGGGAACACCACACACAATTAAGACTACAAGTGACAGTACAAATTCACCTTTGGTACAAGCCTGTACTACACAGTAAAAGTGGTAGTGATGGCTGAGCAGCCAGACTTATATCAAGAGCAAGTGAGCAGTATCAATAGTTACAGAAAGGACAGCAATTACTATGATTCAAACAAACACTGACTCACGGTTTCTGAGTAAAAGAATATACATTTATTTACACATCAGTTGTATAACATTTCACTAAAGTAAAACAGTTCAAAAATCACACTCTTAATACACCACACCACTCCCAATATGTCCCAGACAAGTTAAGCTCACAAAATGAAGTGAGAGCAAAATGGCACTCTAGTAATTAAAAAGGGAGGGAAAGACAAAGTTAGGCAGAAATTGAGCAGCACCAACAGGGAAGTAAGTAGGGCAATCTAGAAAGAGGAACTACAGTGATGGGATCAAATTAAAACGGCTTAGGGCCAAAGTCAATAGGACAAAAGTCTTTTGCTCAAGACCACACAGTTCAGGGTAGTTCGCGGTTAAGTCTTTGCCAAGAGTTCCAGACGAAGTTGGTCGGCAGAAAATTTAGTTCAAAGGGTAGAGAAGGACAAGCCCTAGGATTGGAGAAAGATTTCACACACTTTCCCGCGGCTGAACGAAACGAACAACCGGATTTGCGCAGTTCCTTTAAATGGAGAAGAAGCTGTAGCTGAGGCGGACGTTCCTGGCAGTTCCTGCAGGCTCACGGTTCCTGAAGCGACTGTCGGACTGACATGAAGTAAGAAGACTGGAGGGTCCTGTACTGCCCAGGGAAGAAACCAGCAGCAGAGCAAAGCAACAAATAAAAGGTGCTCTCCTTAAAACCCAAGCAGGGTCCGACCTTCCTGGGTATCTGGCCGACTATAGTTCTGTACAGTGAATTCGACCAGAAGAGGGAGTCCTGGCTTGCTGTTTGGGCAAACTGGTTGGTCCCACCAGCTCAGGGGAAGAAGATTCCTGGAGGATCTTCTCTGTCGTTGTAGTTCGAAGATTAGTACCTGCAGCAGGGCTTCACTGGGCGGTTCAGTCGTTGTAGGGGTCGTCTTCCGTCAATCATAGTGGACCATATAATCTAGGGTCCTATAGTGAGTAGAGCCAATTGGACGTTATATTTTAGTGACGTTCATAGTGGCCATTTTGAAGGGAGGGCTTAGTTGCCCCACCTGACATTTATTATCCAATCCCCTCTCCCCGTTACCATATACAGATATAGTCCGTATGTTAAGTTACCTTCCTATAACCAATCACATTGCAGGTTAGGTTTTTAAGATTGCCACGTAGGATGACGTTAGTACGTGCGCAGGTTGTACATCAGCGGTACACATTTTTGCTATAACTATTGTGTTTTTTCTAAGTGAAGAGAGCGAGAAGATCGAGCGGTTGCTGATGTTCGTTGTACTCTCTGTTTTATGAACTTGTCATTAAACAGACTCCCTTTGCCAAACTATTGAGTTGTCTTAATTATTTGATGCATGAGTATGAATCTGCATCCCCATCTATCTCGAGGGTACTGCTACTCATCTTAAAGGGCTGTTTGGAGATCATCCAGTTCACTGGTTTTCCCTTTTACTTGTTACAGTTCTGTGAACTTTCCTGAAATGGCCACTTTGCGATTTTCCATCAACACAGTTCGGTTCTTATCGCCTTTCCCTTCAACTCACCCTTCAACTCACCGGCTGTGATGAACCGCTTGGCTTTCCTTCTTTCGGAGTCAAGGCCGGTACCATGGATGCAGGAACCTCCCTCATTCCTGCTTATCATCGTAGGCTTGCCCCGTGTACCGTAGACATCTGCTGCAGGACACTTGTGCTATTGTTCATGGTTTTATGTCCTCTTCGACGATGGTTCCATGGGCTTGGGATGAAAAGGGCAAGGCCGCTTCTCTCCTTGCCACCCTCTCAATTCCTGCTGCCTTTCTCCTTCTCTTGAACGCCTGTGCCTGGTTCACTGTGCCGTTGTGCTGTCTGCCGTACTGGTACTGTGCTCTCTCGCTCCACCTTTTACCCCTGTGGGGAAGGGAAAGGGCTGTCAGGTGTGTGTAGTTCTGATCAATTGACTGACTTTGCCTGACCCTTGTATTGGGACATGTCAGGTAAAAGGCTCTGGTGTTAGTCTGTTCTCTGGCATGTTGCGTGAAAGTGTTTGTGTCCGAAAAGGGGGGGGGCCTGCAGTGGTTTAGAATGTCCTATGTGGTAGGATGGGGAAAAGATGTGGAAAGAAGGTGGATACTGCGTCTCATCCGTCGGTGTCGCACTCCCACTCCCCAAGGACCCCCCATCCAGGTGATCCTCCCGCACTGGTCCACCCCCAGGAACTGGATCCAACTGCAACTGGATCCACTGGAACTGGATGGATTCATCCTCCCCCTTCTTTCCTATGAGCTCTCTTTCCTACTACCCACCTTACTCCCTACACTCTCTCCCTCATCCTTCCTTCACCCATCCCCTTCCCCTCCTCCTCCTTCTCATATGCAAATTGTTCTACATATTGTTTTTTGGTTTGATTCATGTATATTGTTTGCTTCTACTGTTCCATGTTTGATGTACTCTTGTTGTTAAACTGTAAAGCGCCTTGGATTAAGGCATTATATAAATACAATAAATACAAATACAAAAGTGATGGCCGTGTCCTGCCCACCTGGATGACAGATCCCCAGGGACTATTTTATTTATATTTATATAGTGCGCAAACAGCCTGGGTGCATCAAGGCACTGTTACATGAGAAGCTTAGTTACATATTGCGGCAGACACTGTTGGAATAAGGAAGTTTAGTTACATACATACAGAGTGCATTTTATAAAACAGTATATGTGCATTGTAATCAGAATATTTGGCATCTGGGTGATGAAAAAGAAGTGTTTAGGTAAAAAGTAAGGTCCTTTTGCATTGTGGAAGGCCCTGTGTGAGTTTTCACCCCTGAGTGCTGAGGGGAGGGCGTTCCAGTGCTGGGCTGCGAGGTATGGGAAACTGGTTGCTCCTGCTCTGACTCTCTTAATTCTGGGAACTGTTAGCATGTTGGAATAAGCAGTATATGTGCATTGTAATCAGAATATTTGGCATCTGGGTGCTGTAAAAGAAGTGTTTAGGTAAAGAGTAAGGTCTTTATTGCATTGTAGAAGGCCCTGTGTGAGTTTTCACCCCTGAGTGCTGAGGGGAGGGCGTTCCAGTGCTGGGCTGCGAGGTATGGGAAACTGGTTGCTCCTGCTCTGACTCTCTTAATTCTGGGAACTGTTAGCATGTTGGAATAAGCAGTCCTGGTAGGTCTTCTGGACGTGAGTTGGAGTATTTTCTGACTCAGGTAAGGGGGGCGGTTTGGAGGACACATTTGTGCGTAAGTGCAAGGGTCTTGAAGAGGATGCACGGTTTAATGGGCAGCCAGTGTACCTGTTTCCTGGCTGCAGTGATGTGTTCCCTTTTGGGTATTCTAAGTGCTGCACGTAGTGCGCTATTTCGAATGAACTGCAGCTTTTCAATGTTTTGTCTGACGTGCCCAAGAATAGGGCATTGCAATAATCAAGTCTTGACCCTGTAATGGCTCTGGCTATGGTTAGGCAGTTTTATTTGGATAAGAATGATCTGACTGTATGTGGTAGTTTAGCATGGTAGGCGGCAGCCGATGCAATGGCATTGACATGCCTAGTCATCGATAGCTTGGAGTCAAGGTATACTCCTAGAGTTTTAACTGAGTCTGAAACTGGGATTAGGTTATTGTCAATAGAGAAATGACTGAATTTGAGGTCAAGGTTCTTGACGGTTTCTGACGACCCAATTAGGAGGAGCTCTGTTTTATTACTGTTGAGACAAAGACTGTTGAAGGTCATCCAGGCTTGGATAGATTCATAGATGGTGTTTAGGCTTTTGGTGTCGGATTCATAGTCCCCTATCAGTGGAAGGAGGACTTGTGTGCCGTCCGCATAGTTCGTGTATGCAATCCAAAGTGGGTCTAGTATGTGGAAGAGGGGCCTAGTGAAAATATTGTATAGTGTGGGTGAGATGCATGATCCTTGTGGAACCCCGCACAAGATAAGTGTGGGGCAAGCTGATGCTAAATTGGAGAAGACTTGCATGGATCTGCTTTGTAGGAATGACGTGACCCAGGCAGTGATGTTTTGCGAGAAGTTTGCTGTGGCGATGAGGTGCTGGCAGAGGACATTGTGATCGACAAGGTTGAATGCCGCATAGAGGTCTAAGGGTAGGAGTAGCGCAGGGTTGCCTGCGTCTCTCGCTTCATCCATTAGATTTTTGAGATCAAGCAATGCTGCCTCAGTGCCATGGCCTGGTCAGAACCCGGATTGTCGCAGTCCAAGAATTTTGTTCTTTTTAGTGAAGACTTGGATTTGCGAATAATCAACTTTGTCAAACATTTTAAGCAAGAATGGAGCTGTCGTGATGTGTCTGTAGTTATTAGGTAACTGAGGATCCATGGTAGGTTTTTTCAGAAGCGGGCAGACCCAAGTTTCTTTGAGGCAGGTGGGAACTATTTTAGCGGAGAAGGAAGCGTTCATGAAGGCTGTCAGGAAGGGGACGAGGGCATTGGCGCATTCCTCGATGACAGATGCCGGGCAGCTGTCTCCTTCACACTTAGATGGTTTAATTGATTTGATGATGTTTAATATATTGCGCTCTTTGATTTCTTTGAAGGTAAAAATGGGAGCGAACTCCCTGGTTGGAGGAGATTCAGTGAGGGGATGGTTAAACAGTGTTTGTTGAGTAGCTTTGATTTTAGCTTGTAGGGTGTCCAGTTTCTTAAGCATGGATGCTTCGCACCAAGTTTTGTCTTTGGTGATATTTTGAGGGTTGTGGAAGGTGTTTCAAGGTCTCTAAAGATGGAGAAGATTTCTTTGGTATTGGAGTTAGCATTTGAAATCCTTGCTTTGAAGGATGTGGCCTTGGCCTGAGTGATGGCTTTTATGTAGATTTTGGATTGGAGTTTAAAATTCTATTTGGCTGCTTCTGACTGGGTGGTCGGAAAGAGCAGTACGTTTCTTGGCACGAAGTTCAAGAATGTAATCGGTAAACCAGGCATTTGTGTGCGTGGTGGGTTTGGCTTTCCTCGCCTTGAGGGGTGCAATGTCGTCAACCACTTTCTTCAAGGCGGTGTTGTATGCTGAAGCTAGGATTTCAGGATCCTTGGAGAAGGGAGGTCTGAAGGCTGGGCCTTAGAGGTGTGGGAGTAGTCACTCAGCAGTGAGTTGACGAGAGCTTCTGGTAATCGCTGGAGGTAGGGTGGGTGTGGTGTGGTGTGGTGGGTTTTGTGAGAGGGGAGATGTTGAATTTAATAACATTGTGGTCTTTGCTCCTCTGTGTTGGCGGTGATCGAGACAGGGCAGTTGCATTGGGCTACCCAATCCAAAGTGCGACCTAAGGAATGTGTGTTTTTGGTGATGGTGTTAGGAGGGCAGTGTTGACGGCCTTTGCAGCTTGATCCTTAGGGTAGTTGAGGCCTAGGTTCAGGTCTCCTAGCAGGATGGCTTGGGTAGATTCTTTCAGATTGTCTGAGAGGAGGTGGGTAAGTGTGGACTGGAAGTCTCCTAATGGGCCTGGGGGTTGGTAAACCAGGTGAATGGAGTGCAGTTGTGGTAGGGGTCAAGTTTGATAAGGAGATAATCACTGTTATTGTCCATGGTTTTCTCTGATTTTCTAATGGTAAGGCTGTCTCGAGCTATGATGGTGACTCCACCTCCCTTGGTGGCTCTGTCGTGTCTCAAAATGGTGTACCCTGTAGGAAGAGTGAGGGAGAGGGAAGGGCCTGAGGCTTCATGTAGCCAGGTTTCAGTTATCATGAGGGGATCCACGTTTTTTGTGGTGATGAGGTTGTGGATGTCCAGGGCATGGGCGTTGATTGACTGAGCTTTGATGAGGCCGCCCCTCAAAGGCGTATTCTGTGTAGGGAGGGTGGTGGCTCTGGCAGTGGGCTCTGGCATATTAACATCACAGGCATGTATACAATATGTGGACAATGCATTAGCTATGGTAGTGGGCACAGGCATAGTTACATCACAGACATGTATACAAGTAGTGGACAATGCATTAGCTATGGTAGTGGGCACAGGCATAGTTACATTAAAGGTGTATCTGAAGTCTAGGATTAACATTGTATGTTTTGATGGTAGACAGAGCATTGCTGACTATGGCAGAGGGTGGGGACGCAACGTAAGCCGGTATGCATAATGTGGAGTAGACCATATCTGTGACTAGCGATAGGTTAACTTGTGCACCATGAATACATATGAAGGTGTTGTCGTCATGCCTTTTGGCGGAAGGTGTGGGCAGGCATTTCACAGGCATATTAGTAATGTTTCGTTTAGGACTAGCCTAGACAGGGAGACACCTTCATGTTTCTCACAATGCAATGAAATCCAATGAGGCCAGCAAAATAATTCAGGATTTCATTAAGGAGGATTCCGCTGCATCCAGTTAATACAATGGGAAATGTATGTGGACATGAAAGAGTTCTGCTCCTTCAACGGTTAATCCTACTGCCTTCTAGAGATATCGGTGCAGACGTGTGTTCCTAACCCAATTAAATCCACACTGTTTATCAGCATTCTGTTTGAATTAAGGTCAACTTGCACCTGAATAGAATTTGGCAGGATGTGAGAGTTACATAAACTTGCACTGAAACTGCAATAAGCAAGTATGTGAGTAAAACTCTGCTTCTGTGTGCCAATCCTGAAACTCAATTCTGTCAGTAAGCATGTACATACATATTTAAAAAGGAGTCACTCTAACTATAGCAGGCGGTGCAGCTAATGTGAGACCTGTTTTTTCCTGTGTGCTCTCTGCAGTACATTTAACTTTTCTTTATTTTAACTCACTTACAATTACATTTCAACCTTCCTTCTTTTAATCCATTTCGTACAACTGCATTGTTCCTCCACAGCTTGTATACTCCTACAGCATGGAGGCGTGACAATGACTGCAGTCTGCAAATCAACCCAGACAAGATGGGAAGAAACCGGCTGTTATCTGAAAGTTGACCAACTAAGCCCACAATAGTGAGCGTTGCCTTAACCAGCAATAGATGATACCACCCTGGAAAAGTGGATGACTTTAGTGGGCACCCCTCAGTAAATGTGAGTTCGTTATGATATGAAGCAGTCATACAGCAATGCCCAGGAACTGTTGCAGAACAGAGAACTTGGATTTGGAACCACTGCCCAACCTCAGAAAAGGGTCTGCATATTGTTAGGCAGAATCATATGCAGTACCCTTTGGGAACACCACACAAAATTAAGACTACAAGTGACAGTACAATTTCACCTTTGGTACAAGCCTGTACTACAAGTTAAAGTGGTAGCAGTAGCAGAGCAGCCAGAGTTATCTCAAGAGTAAGTGAGCAGTATCAAATAGTTACACAAAGGACAGCAATTACTATGATTCAGGCAAACACTGACTCAAGGTTTCTAAGTAAACGAATATATATTCATTTACTCAACAGCTGTATAACATTTCACTATTATAAGGAAGTTAAAAATCACAATCATAAATACACCACACAACTTCCCTTAAATTCAAGACAAGTTAAGCTCACTAAATGAAGTGGGAGCAAAACGGCACTCCAGCAATTTAGAAGGGAGGGAAAGACAACATTATCAGAAAATTAGGCAAACCAACAGGTAAGTGCTCAGGGCAATTGAACAAGAGGAACTTCAGTGAGGAGATCAGCTAGAAAAGGCTTAGGGCCAAAGTCAATGGGTCAAAAGTCTTTTGCTCAAGATCACACAGTTCAGGGTAGTTTGCGGTAAAGTTCGTGGCATAGATTCCGGACGAGGTTGATTGGTAGAAAAGTTAGTTCAAAGAGAAGAGAAGGACAAGCCCTCGGATTGGCAAAAGATTTGAAACACTTTTACCGCGGTTGAACGAGATGAGCAACCGGATTTGCACAGTACCTTGAAACGGAGAGGGAGCTGTAGCTGAGGCGGATGTCCTGGTGGTTCCTGCAGGCTCACGGTTCCTGAAGCGACTGTCAGACTGACATGAAGTAGGAAGGTGTCCAGCCAAAGGATCGAAAATAAAGGATCAAATGCCCTTTTGTTTGAATCCAAAAGGACCAAAAAAAGTGTCAAATGGTTTTTTATTTATTTATTTATATATTTTTAAAGTTTAGTATGCATAAAAAGTTTTTTATAAAAAGAAAACGGGGGATCTGGGGGGAACCCCCCCCATAAAAAATAAATAAAGAAAGAAAAAAATTCGACCCTTTTTTTCGGTCCTTTTGGTGTCGAAAAAAAGGCATTCAAGCCTTTTGTTTTCGATCCTTTGACCTATAACCAAGTAGGAAGACTGGAGGGATCTGCGCCACCCAGGGAAGAAACCAGCAGCAGAGCAAAACAACGAATGAAAGGTGCACTCCTTAAAACCCAAGCAGGGTCTGACCTTCCTGGCTATCCGGCCCACTGTAGCTCTGTACAGCGAATTCGACCAGAGGAGGGGTCCTGGCTTGCAGTTTGGGTGAACTGGTTGGTCCCACCAGCTCAAGGGAAGAAGGTTCCTGGAGGATCTTCTCTGTCATCAGATTCAGGAGATTTGGACCTGCAGCAGGGCTTAACCGGGCGGTTCAGTCGTTGTAGGGGTCCTCTACTTCCAATTCCTCGTTGGTTCTTTCGTTCCAGTGGCGACTCTGCCTTTCCAGTCCCAGAGACCTGCTTTTTATGCAGTTTTCCCCCATTCACACAGCCTGGCTGTCAATCACACAGCAGGGTGGTTACCCTGGCAAGGACAGTCCCCTTAGCCAATCAAACAGGAGTACGACTTGGGTTACCAAGGGAACCCATGGCAGGGCTCCGAAGACCCCTCCCTCACATCCTGTCTACCTAGACTTTCAGGCGCCTTAAGGAGGGCTTCTGTGCAGAAGCCCGCGAAAAGACAACAAACAAAGGAATCATCCCCGGTTTGAGGCGCAGAAAAAAACACGAGAAAGACTTTAACAAAAAGAAATGGCAAATAATCCCAGTCGGAACCAAAATAAAATGTATTTGGTCAAGCGGGTTTATGTTCGGGGCTGATATAATAACCTAAAACATTACCACGTTTATTTAAGATAATCGCGGTAGAAAAGTTAGGGTAGTAACCACTGCCACCAGCCAAGTCTTAATGTTAAGGGAGCGAAACAAGGCTCCAAGAGACACAGACAAGAAGGGATACTAATTAACCCTTTCCAGTACTCCATGCAAGATGGGGTGTACTGGGTCTGTTGTTTAAAGTGACTATATAAAGTTAATGGCAACTTTGCATGTATCTGGGGGACAGTAGTCAGCCACAGAAATGTTTTGTCAGGGGGAAGTCTAAAAGGCAAGGCTGTGTCACTGCACTGAAGGTGCTGTGTAACACACACAAAAGTGGTACTCATGGAGTAGGTGAGGCTCCAGAGACCAAGAACACACAAATGGTAAAACACACATGGCAAAACACATGTAAGAGTGGGAAAAAGGCTCACACTCTTACCAGGTGAAAAAAGTAAAGACTAGAAATCCACCAAAGTTGCTGAGGGACTTATTAGGTAAGGGAAATCAGCCATTTATGAGAATTCTCTCTAACACATACCAATGTCACTGAATTGTGTTTTCCTTAAACCGTTAAATGTTTTTATTCAGGCATATCACTGTTCTGTTAGAGTTGTTATCTTTTAGACACTGTATGACCTACTCCGTACTCTGTTTGTGAAATATATTAATCACCTAGATAGGATTGTGAGTGTTCGCATGCACCACTCTTAGATGGGATTCTTAACTTTAGCCTATGTCGCATCTAGATAGAAATGTGAATGTTAGCATGCATACGCCACACTTAAATGAAATTGTGAATGTCACAAAGTGCCACACACAGATGGAATCATGATCACTAGCCTGCCTCACATCTAGATAGGATATTGAAGATTAGCAAGTGCACACTCAGATGGAATAGTGAATGATAGCAAGCATCACACCTAGACATAATTGCAAGGACAGCAATGCCAATTAACGGATCCACTAACAATTTCACCCCTCTGCATACACCTCTCAAACTCTAACCAAACACAACCACAAGCCTACAACACAACAATCCGCACAAACTTCACTACACTGCAACAACAAAACAAACCACACATAGACTCGCACAACAGCATACGACGACTACCGACTGTAAAACACCCCACACCCAACCAACGGACCCACCGTGCTGAGGCTGCCAACAGCACATCACTGCTCTCTTGCACTTTTCCAGATTATTCCCACTAACTCACCCCCCCTTCCCTTTTTCAGAGCCGCCAGCTTGCCAGGGGACCACTCCGGTGCTGATAAAGCGCGGTACAAATATCCTTTAACATTAACAAGATAGACACAACCTGGGGATCAAGAGTCTGTCATTGATCTCTCAGCCTCTGATATATGATGTCAGAAATGGGATCACAGGTCTGGAACCAAAAGATGCCACACACTTCCCGAAAATGGAAGAGTAGAAAATGGCATGGTGAATCAGACAACTTAGATTTACACCTCAGTTCTTATGTTTTTTCATGTTATCTGATATTTATATTATACCCATCACCAACATAATGGTTAATGGCACCTGTGCATGTCTGAGACGTAGCATATTGCGTCCCTGCCAGGGTGTCGCCAGGACTTACTCTGTGGATAGCAAGGGTTGGGGAAAGAGGAAAGGTGGCAATAGAAAAGGGGGATTAGCCAATATTGTCAATTAAATCAGACTAAAACAAGTAGGATGAGGTAAGGTAATATGGTTGTGATAGAGCTGCATGTTTAACTGTGATTAGTTATCATGTGAGATCTTTTCAGGAATGTGCAATTTGGTTTAAAGCAAAGGCTTTTCTGAGATGGAAAAACGTAGACCAGAAAATGTATGGTGCAAGATGTAGATGGTGTACTCTGCAAACAAGTATCAACATCCACAATCTCCAGCAGACATGGTGTACACTGCAAACAAGTATCAAAATCCACAATCTCTAGCAGAAATGGTATACACTGCAAACAAGTATCAACAGCCACAATCTCTAGCAGAAATGATGTACACTGCAAACAAGTATCAACATCCACAATCTCCAGCAGAAATGGTATACACTGCAAACAAGTATCAACAGCCACAATCTCTAGCAGAAATGATGTACACTGCAAACAAGTATCAACATCCACAATCTCCAGCAGACATGGTGTACACTGCAAACAAGTATCAACATCCACAATCTCTAGCAGAAATGGTATACACTGCAAACAAGTATCAACAGCCACAATCTCTAGCAGAAATGATGTACACTGCAAACAAGTATCAACATCCACAATCTCCAGCAGACATGGTGTACACTGCAAACAAGTATCAACAGCCACAATCTCTAGCAGAAATGATGTACACTGCAAACAAGTATCAACATCCACAATCTCCAGCAGAAATGGTATACACTGCAAACAAGTATCAACAGCCACAATCTCTAGCAGAAATGATGTACACTGCAAACAAGTATCAACATCCACAATCTCCAGCAGAAATGGTGTACACTGCAAACAAGTATCAACATCCACAATCTCCAGCAGAAGAAAATGATTTTCAATTATGCAGGTTGAAATGAAAAATGTATTTATTTAAAACCCGTCTACTGACAAACACAAATTCAATATACTTTGTCTTATTTTACTACAGACAACTAAATAGATATCAACAGTATTCAACGGTCTGCTTTCAATAAATCCATTGAATTGAAAACAAAAGTCACGTAATACTAAAAAGTGTATTACAAAATGTACGTCTGAGCCCTTGTGAACTGCAAGCCAGTATTGAAATGTTATTTAGTTGTGTACAATTTGTTAGGCTATTGTTAATGCACATCACTTGCCTAAATAAGGGTTTGCAGTCAATAAGATGCGTAGATGTTTTTAAACATAATATAAAAAAGCATAATAGGGAACATGTGTAGCATGGCCAGAATGTCAGCTTCTTGCTTTGGTAATGTATACCTGGTCATACTGAGGGGCCAAATCCTAATGTCTGTGCAATTATAAACACATGCCATGTTAGTACTCCCAAGTACAATAAAGTCAGGCTGCAGCCTGTGTCAGCACACTATATTCAAACCTGCTTCTTGTACACATGAGCACAAAACCCCATGTAGCTAACATTTTTATTTTCCATAAAGGCCCCTTAACCCACTTCACTAGTGCCAAGTATGGTCCAGGTAACACAGATTAACCGTTTATATAATGCCAGTGGCAGGTCACATTTTCAATTTGACTTATGCACCTTTCAGAATACATTATGAATTGAAATAAATACCCTTCTATCACATATTATCATTTTCTATAATGGCCCAGGAAGCACATATCTGTTTCCATAATGGCCAAGGAACCACACCTTATCACCCCCACTTGCAATAAGGTCAGATGTGTCGCTGCATCTTGTCTGGAGTGCCCACCCACCTCCTCTGGTTCCAACTGCACCCTCTACTCATCGGGTGCCCATTGTCTGCTAGACTCACATCAAGTTCCCAAACTCTCCCTCCACTCATTTAGGTCTCAGTGCTCACTTACTCATTAAAGCAACAGCACCCACAAATGTCTTCAGATTCTCAGTAGCCATATTTCCGAAAGCAGATTCCCTCGGCAAAACTACAGCAGTCTATTACATCAGATGCCAGATCCCACTGGCACCACCCTCCAACCCTCCAAACTCAGGATTGCAATGCCCCTCCTTCATTAGATACCTCTCCACCCTCACTGCGTTAGGTTAGCAGTGTCCAGTCTCCACTACCCTAGTCTCAGTAACACCCCCTCCATCACTTTTCGCAATTCCCCCTATCAGTTCCAATGATGCCAATAACTACCCTCGCTCTGTCAGGTCTTCGGCTTCCACATTCCCATTAAGTCCCATTGGCCTCTTCCTCACATCAGTCTCCCATCTACAACATGATCCATTGCGGATCTGCCAATGTATCCCTTCCCCATCTGTTCCCTTTGCTATCTCTCCCTTAACTGGTACCCATTCAGCATCAATGCTCCATTAGTGCCAAGTGACCACCTAATCCCAAGGGATTTGCTGTGAACACAGCTCTCAACAGGTTTCCAAGCCACCTCCCTCCCAGTTACTTACTCAACAAGTATTAACCTACACACTGAACAATTCAATTACTCATTCACCTGCACTAAACAACTAAACCATTCAATTTCTCCCTCACTCAGACATTAATGACATTACTCACATACAAACTCAGAAACTCACTATAGCTAGAATAACACATTCTATTTTGATATGGAAGCACAACAACCGTCAGCTAAATAGCCGGCAAAGGGGAATCTTTCTTCTATGCTTGTAGCCAAAGGCATATGTCTAAAGCACTTACAGGCCCATTTCTAGTATTCAAAATGCAAGCCTGTGCTTTGAGCTTCAGAAACAGAGTTACAAAAGCTGTCTGTTAGTATTACATCCGCTATCAGCTTCATCTCGTAAGAGTTAGGGACTTAATGAAAGGAAACATGATTAGGGTCACTGAGATAGGTATCCTCATCAGGTAAGAATGACAGAGAATTTCATATGAACATTTCTAGAAAGCTGCTGATGAGATGGCTATCCCAAAAGTTTCAGAATTGGCTATGAATGTGTCTTCTTTTGTTCATTTCTGGCTTCAGAATTATGATGTAGCATTTTGGGAAGAATATGCAGAGCAGTAACCCAGCACTGGAGGCCAGAATGGCAAATATCTCCACTGAGACCATGAGCTTCCCTTTAGTGCTCAGGTATGCCGGGATGAAGGATGTCCAGACGCTGAGGAACACCATCATGCTGAAGGTGATCAGCTTGGTCTCATTAAAGCTGTCGGGCAACTTTCTTGCCTGAAAGGCCACGAGGAAGCTCAGGCAGGCCAATAAACCCAGGAAGCCCAGCATGCTGTAGAAGGCAGCTTGTGAGTTCTCGTTACATGTAAGTATGATCTTTCCGATGGAAGATCCCATGTTCACTTCCAGGAAAGGGGGTGACAGTGACAGCCAGGTAATGCAAATAATAACCTGAAGCAAAAAGCAAACAAAGATAATCACTGTGGGCACTTGGATTCCCAGCAAACCCCTGAATTTACTGTCTGGCCTTGTGGCTTTAAAGGCAATCACAACCAGAAGTGTTTTAGCAAGGATGCACCCAACACAAAAAGAAAATGTCACACCAAAGAGCACTTGTCGAATGAGGCAGCTTGTCTTCCCCGGGCGTCCAATAAATATCAAGGAGCACAGGAAGCAGAGCATGAGCGAGGACAGGAGCAGGTAGCTTAAGGTACGGTTGTTAGCTCGGACCATAGGGCTGTCCCTGTGCTTGATGAATATCATTAATGTTATGATGGTGAGGAGAGAAAACAGGACTGCGATGGCAGCTAGACCTGCTCCCAGGGGCTCAGCGAAAGAGAGAAACTCCAGTTCTTTCTTGGTGCACTCGTTCCTCTCTGAGTTAGGCCAGTGATCCTCTGGACACTTAAAACACGAAGCCGTATCTGTAACAGGTAGCACAGAAGAATTGGTTAACAACATATGATATGATATGATAGTTTATGATATGATAGTTTATTTATATAGCGCCTATACACAATGTGTTTCAAAGCGCTTCAAGGCAAGGGAGGGAACAAGGGAAAATACAATGACATTTTTACAGGCCGTGAACAATAAGGATGTGAAATTAACTATCGTACTCGGCCTGACGACATTTCAGATTGTGCAAGAGCTAAGACATAGGAAATGCAAACAGACAGGCCACTACCGTACTAGGCCTGACACCATTTCTAGTAGAGCCGGAGAAGACAAAAGGTGAGGGAGAGGATTGCAGAAAGGGAGGGGGGACTGTCAATTCCTTAATTGACATTCTTAGAGTACATTCATTCCAGTATCATGACCACATTCTCCCCATACGTCATTGTGCTCATCTTGTTCTTGTTGGGTTACAGTAGTTTTGTTCATTGTACACATTCACATGCACACTCTAATACACTCAGTATTGAAGCATTCAAATGATGAAGCCCACGTTCAGGCTGGAGTCCTATTAGAGATCCACTGCAAACCCCATTGGTGACATTCCCCTGACCTGGATTTCCTCAGGTTTTCCTTTGTCTAGCAGATGCAAATAAAGCCTGTACAATAAGTGCCTTCGGCTACTAGTAATATCTGCATAGGAATATCTGCATATGGTGTTTGTTTAATAAAATAAGACATGTAAAGAATTATGAAAATGTGGACACTCAAGTAGAGACTCATTCTGATGCCTGCTGTTGTATCTAGCAAAATAGTCTGCAAGATTGCATGGCAGAAAGGTCACTCTTTCCCACAATTCCGATCTATTTCCATTTATATCAAGGACAGACCAGGGATTCACCTCATGGATACCATGCAAGCCACTGGTGTACACAAACTACACAAACACCACGCTCATGCTGTGATTTTGAGGGGATGTCTACCCTTCACAATACAGCATATGTAACAGGTCCCCACCAACCAATTACAGGGACTTCGAAAATGTGCCCCATAAAAACTCAACTTCCATGCATTTTCCTTACATCCACATACAATAGAATGAGGGTGTCACTGACCCACAAAGTTGCTAATATTATTTGCTTTTGCATTTACAGCATCCTGTAGGGATATTTGGGTGCTAGTTCATGCAAAAAACAGCATATGTATACAGATTCCAAGGGAAGCAACGTGGGTGTTTATTGGCAGTATTTAAAAACAGCCATTTTGAAATGGGTGCAAATGGCAGCTTTTCTCAGATGCAGCAAGTAAAATGGATGTTCCTTTTTAAAAACACTCAGCAAAATGTTTTCAGTTTTTCTCTGTTTGCAGCCAGCAATATGGGTACTTATTTTCAAAAGCACTCAGCAAAATGTGCAGTCATTTGAAAATGCAGATGGGTACATGTGGGACAATGTAGGGGTACAGATTAGCAGGCTAATGGGGATAACCTGAAGGTAGGAAAGAGATGGGAAGTTACATGAAGCAGGTAAAATGCCACATTAGGTTTTACATAAAAAAAACAAAATACAGAATGCAGAAAAAGACAGGGTTTCAATGTGCATATTTACAAATTAGGTGTTTCTATCTGTGACAAACTGTATTGTGGAAATAACCTATATAGAACAGAATATACTTACCAAAAGCCCTGTAACCAACTAATTGTCCCAAATGAACATTGTAATGCAGTTGGTAAACACAGAGGAAAATTAATTTGGTTTTAGTGCTCTTCTATGGAGAATAGAAAATATGCACAGTAGGAAACTAAATGAATAGCTGTTTCTTGTGCAACTGAAAACTCCTATTGTTCTCGTAGGAAGTGAATAGTTACATGCAGGCCCTTGTAATGTGATTGGTAGAAGTCTGGTGGTGTTAGAACCACGTCAGGGAAGGCTGAGTTAATTTGTGATGGACAGACAGAGGAAATATAAGCAGCTGAAAAGGGTGGTGTAGTCAGTCAGTCTGAGATTCGGTTCCTATCTGCACATTGTGGGATGGTGTGCTCTGGGGGCTGCAGCTTGAAGACAGGGCAGAGGGAGTGTCGTGCTGCTGGCATCGGAGTGACTGGAATTCCGAAGACTGTGCCCATGGGCTGCGTGAGGTTCACACAGATAAGCCGGCAGCAAGAGATCCAGGCTCCGCTAACTCTTGTAAGTTAAGTTATACTGAGGAGTACGGGAGAATGAATGTAATGCATTGTGTTTAGTGGCAGACAGTGTAGTGAGTTAGGTAGAAAACAAGTGTCATATTTTTCTTTCTGCATTTCTGCACCGGGTAAAAAGTGCTGCACACCATGTTCAAAATATCTCCCATTTTGTGATGTGTTTGTTTTCTGTTATCTTTTAGAGGCTCAAAGCTGTATCCACTGTTGGTAAGAGCATGTAATTGTAATATCATGTAATGTAAAATTATTATTTTTGGTTGTGTAATACAGGATGTAAGGCAAATAATAACAGCATCTAGAATTACCGAAATAAGACTGGGGTTTGATTTGTGTGCCTCATTTCATGCGTCTGTTGGTCAGTATTTCAAGGGGAAAAAATAACAGGGAGGTACTGATGTTTACACACGGTAGTAAATGCTTTACTGCTTTTGCTACCGCCCAAGGTAAAGTTAGTTATGTTTACACCACGGTAGTAAAAGCTTTACTGCTTTTGCTACCGCCCAAGGTAAAGTTAGGCAAGATAGAAAGTTGTGTGTGTGGATGGGCGTTTCTCTGCATGCTGAAGAGAAAGCGGGGCCCTCCAAGGCACATAGGTTACTATTGTAAATAAATCAGTAACATGAGCTACCTGCAATAAGTGGCTTTTTGTATAATCTTACTGGGTTCTCCGAAAGTGTACCAGGTCCAAAAGTTCTTTATCGTCAGCCAAAGGTGGGTCATAATTATAAAGAGATAAGGTTTGTCTTATCATAGGGCTGTATGCAAAAATAAGATACTACTAAAAATTACCACCAGAACAAGATAGTTCTGAACTATTACCAAAATAGGGTAATACTTAAATACCACCAATGGTAAGGCCAATTTACTGCCAAAATACCAAAATACTAAATTACTGCCAAATCAGGAATTAGCCCAAAAAAACAAAAACTCCAACAATCCTGACCTTTATATTTCTATTAGTTACTTTCCAGCCAGACATGTTGCAACCCTTTTAGGCAATGTTGTTGATGATTTCATTGTTGTGCTCCAAATGTATCATATCTGTGCTTAGTCACCTGGATATGTTGTGGTTAAATAACAGAGCCCAGGCAAAGTTTAGCACAGTTTCACATTGATCGTATTGTCGAGCACATTAACAGAGTGGCTAAATATATATGTTGCAGGTGTCAGTCACATTTAAAAACAAGTACTAGCAAATGCAACGGTTTTGGCTGTTGTGTAGGTATGGGATAGGCATTTGCCAGGCACTGCTATAATGGAACAACCTGGCCATAAAACGGCAAAAGCTGGAAAATGGTTTAGGGCCCAGGGTTTATGATAGCAGTGCCTGGAAAATGCCCATAGACAAATCAAAACTGCTGGCCTTACCAATGCTTGATTTCAACTGTATATTTTTTCTACACCAGTAGCACATTTACAGCTGTGATTAATCCATTCACTCTCGGAAGACTGCTTTGAAGTAACACTGGCAGGCCTTTCAATGAACAAAGTTTGATTATTACAGCTTGATAGAGCTGGGGCCAAAAATATCTTTGGGGAATTGTTATGGGAGGAAGGGGCAGGTAGTAGGTGAGCATGACCATAGAGACTAGCATGGCCATATGCAGTCAATGAGTGGGTAAATAAAAATACAACACCCAGAGGCTGTCTGCCCCTCCTCAAATGTCATCTCTCGCCTATCTTCACTTCCCATGGCAATAGTTTTGGTCTATAGGCAGTGCTTCCATCTCCACTGTATAGCCAAATGAATAACATTTTCCCATTTCCATACACGTTTGATTATTTAATGTCGATATTTTCATTTTACTGTCACACATTTTGGTGTAGACAATGCAGGTTCATTCCTATTGTGTTGAATGTTTTCCCTGGACCTATCAGATCTATAGAAAGCCCCTTGCATTTAAACAAGAAGCTAAAAACCTTCCTCATCAGGAAATCATATAGACTAGATTCCGAGCATGAGGAACTGTCAGGCTACCCTGCACAGCACCCTCAATGACTCTCATGATGCCGCTTCACTGATGTATGTGAAAGTTGTTCCTTTGACTTTATCTGTAATATACATCTATTTTGAAGATTTTTGTACAGAGAGATGTCTCCAGACCTAATACCCTGCACCATGACAAGCCCACCCCATAATTGGGGGACTAGAAACCAGAATATTCGGTTGTCTTTAAAATAATGAATCAAAATAATGGAAGGTAGTATCCTAACTATGCATGCTGGGAAAGTCACCTGCAATATTGTATAAAATAGAGAGAGCTTGTCTACAGATGAAAAACACAACCTGCACGCTATTATTTCACTAATGTTTCCATTGACAATACACACAAATATCTATTGTATAAAAGGAACTTTGAATAAATATTCTAGACACAATATGCAACCTTCTGGGATAAGAGCATTCAAATCATCGCTGCTTATAATCATCTCATTTCAATATTCTCATCAGAAATGTACAATATATATTTCACTTTCCCACACCATTGTATATCATACATTTCACTTAATTTTCTCTAATCCCTTTGACAAACGCTGGCAACAGAGAAAAACATTGGATTCACATACTTTCTTATTTTACGGGTAATTCTATTCTAGATGTAGGACACTGTTGGTTTCTAATTTGGGCATGTATATAAAATACTGGCTATGGTATGTTGGGCTATTTAGTTTACAGTCTTGGGTTTAAGACAGCAGCTTTTACTTTGTAGAGCAAACATTCTTGATTCATTTAAAGAGTGACACAAAGATGAGAGTATACGTTTGAGGTAGCAAAGGAAATAACACTTCATTTTACTTTACATTGGGAATCCACTTAAGGCAGAGTCCTTTCTTTTCTGCTGTTATTTGGAAAATAACATTATTTCTTTAAATTGACAATATTTTTGCGGGAATAAAGTGGACAAAGTGAGCTTTTTTCCATTCCACTTTAAGGGGTATAGCTCTATTCAGGATTTCTCCTTTTATGTAAACTATTGTTTTCACTGCTCAAGAAGTCTAGAAAGAAAACCCAGGAATTATTTATTTGGCTATTGGCAGTGAATATGATGTGCCCTGCATAATTCTGGGGCATACTATTTTAAATGTTGTGGGATGTTTGAACCCACACATCCAAGCCCTACAACATCATTGTGCATTACTGACAGCTGAAACATCATAATGGCCGCCGGAAAGTATGCTGCTGGCCAGAAATCACCAAAAAGTGTGCAGCGGAAACCTGACAGATAGGCCACCATCCACTTTTGCCTCTGTCAGTGTTAATACAGGAGACCATTGCCAGCCCCATCCTTTGGCTGCCCACAGAGCAAAATCAGTACAAAGCAATATAGTGCTGTTCAAAATCTGTTATAATTGATGTCAAAAATTGCTAAAATCACGGCTCACAAAACCACTAAAAAGATCCCACCTCCTTGTTAGGGGGTCAACATCATTCTCCCGCAAGAATCTACATGAATCTGAGGTCCACATAGGTGCATCTATATTTGAACAAAGTATATTTTGAGGATTGCTTACTGGTAAGGTAGCTGTCAAAAATGGGTGCAATACTGGTGCTTGACACTGACCGGCGCTAGCGATCTAAATTCTGACAGGAGACCTGTATTTCTGAAGCTAAATTATAACCAGAGTTACCAGAAGCTTTCACACCTAGCCTTCCCAGCAACAGCACAGGAAGTCACACAGTCATGTTAACCAGATGCACAGTGGCACCCTGGTCTGCTGACCTCAGTCAAGACAATAGACTCTTTCAGATGAATAGTATATGCTGATTTGGGTGTGCCTGAACAACTGCTCTGGGGAAGGCAAGACATCTGATCTCTGAGTCAGAGCCAAACTTCTGGAGGCGGGGACAAACCAATGGGGGTACTGAATTGAGAGCAAATGTATGTTTTACTAAATTGCTTATAAAATGTTATACCAAGCGGACAAAAATGTACAATTTGGAGACTCTTAATATGAAAAATTCACCCACAATTTGAGACTAAGCCGGAGGCTGTGGGATGTTCTGAGGCCAAACCCCATAATTATTAATATTGTCACTGCTCTGTTTATGCTAGAGACCTAAGAACTTACTGTCATATGCACAGAGAGGGGGTGTACCTCCGTGTAGGATTTCGTGAAAAACCAATATGGCAAAACCCACTAAAAGCGCAAAATGTTGTCATTTCTGAACCCAAGCTCGTAGAAACATGTGACTTGAACCGAACTGTGCCTTAAGCAATCTGTCATGCAATTTAGGTAATATTAACAAGTTGTGTATATTGTAATTGTGTTTTATGAAAAAGAAGATATGCTGTACGGACACAACGGGGAGTGTCCTTTCCTGTAGCCATAAACATGACCCCTGGTGACTCATTCTGACTCACAATTCCCTTCTCCAGTCAGAGGACAGTAAATCCTTTAACCTATCAGGATCCTCAGTGGGTTGGGCGTAGAAAGTCAGCCTCCACACCCCATTTGAGAACACATAAAAAGAGACTGCTGAAACCCAAATACACACTTCATTTTCCACTCTTCAATCGATTTCTGCGCAGCACTTTGCCGGACGACTTCAAACCCAGATAGATCTAGAGACCAGACTTTAGAACCCAGCTCTAGAACCTTAAGCAGGGGCCTAACCCAAAAAGCTGAACTCTTCTCAGCAGGCCTCAGAATAAAGCAACCTAACCAAACTATTAAACAGTCAGGCGAGCTGTTTGATTCTGGCTAGAACCCTGTATCCAGAACCCGTCAGACCCAGACCAGACCGCTGTGCCGTGCCGATAGCAGACAAGAGGCCACGCTGTGAGCAGAACCAATGCCAGAGACCATCCGGTGGCGGGAGTGCAGTCCAGGCCCATTCCAGTCCAAAACTAGGAGTGAGTATCCAGCCAAGAACTGTGCATAGTCATCTCTTAGTCTAAAGTAATCTCATCCCATCCATTTCAACCTGCCCAGAACTGCATAGAAATCGTATGTCCATTCTGTGATTTCAAATCTGTAAAAGCTTCATCTGTCATTCTGAAATCTTGATTTCATTTCTGAAAATCTACCTCCACAAAAACGTCTGTATCTTTTGAACCGTACGTCCTAGAAGCGAGATTTAACTTCCATTTTAAAGCTAAGATCCTCAGCTTTCCAACAAACCTAAAAGGACACCCCATCTAGTTTTTCCGTAATTGCGCTTTACGCACTCAGAAAAAGTGCTGCGAATTGCAATTTAGCTCAATTTCACCACTTGTAAAAATAGCTGCTTCTTGCTTGCAACTGCTGAATTTCGTTTTCAACCTGATAATCACTCATGAATCATTGCTAGTGTTGACCTGTCCCAATTCAAAGTCACTGTCACCTACCCTGAATCTCCTATAGGGAATTAAAATCATTTTTAGCATATTTTTCACTTCATTGCAATCACATTTAAAAGTATTTGGCCTGTGTTTTGAAATCATCCCTGTTTCTCTAAGCTTTCTGGCTGGGGGAACTGAACTGCTTTTGATTGTATCCTGAAAACCTGTGTGCCCTCCTTTCCATCTCTCCATATTGCATAGGGGGGTAGTGAGTAGTCACAGGGGAAAAAGTGATTATATTATCTTCTGATTGAATTAAGTTTATTTCTGTGTTGCATTCTTTACCATTATTGCATTTCCTCGAAACCATACAGAGTATTCTCTGTTACCTTATCCTTTCTATACCAACCCCTCATTGATTAAGGAGAGTGCTATTGTAATATTACCCATTGTTGATCACTATCATATTCATAAGTGCGCTATCAAATATTAATTTATTCATAAAAGTGTGATATATATATATTGTTTAATTCTTCAAATAAATCTTTTAATGTGCAAAACAAACCTACTTCTTGGTTCAGTGAGCTCAGGGGGATTCAAAGAGAGGGGCGTTATATAAGGGTCAAAGAACTTGACATAAAACTATATAAATAAGGGCTTCCATTGGGCATCCCAGACTAGGCATTGACTTAGTTGGATTGCTGGATTGAAGTCACTTACAATGTGCCTTCACAAAATGTCCCTTACAGACCAGACCACATTCAGTGGCATAACTTGAAAAGGATCCCCCTAAAATGACTTACATTTCTCTCAGGGGTTCAACCTATTCTTGGGACATATATCTGAATTCGCAGGGGTTTATTGCACTCACCTTTTGTTCCTAGTTTAAAGGAGGATAGATGGGCACAACAACATCTTCAGGCATCTACCATAAGTAAACTCTGCCAGTGTGTCTCCTGCTTTCAAAATCCCTCTTTGGCAATCAGGTCTGTCTTATGCAAAGCTTCTGCAGGAGCTTCTTAAGGAGGATTTCTATCAGGTACATTAAAGTGGAACACCAATTCAGCACTTCTCCAGTCGGACAAGCTCCCTTTGACTGCAGATTTCTGCCAATTTCCTATGTGTTTGGCCTTAAAACCTTGATAAACTTCACCCATGCAGCATCTTGTATGCAGCCTTTTCTTACTGGGCACGACCTATGATAAGTTCTCCTCAGATATCAACACACCCAATTATCCTCCCCTTTGTATTGATTGGCCCTATATACAAGGTGAGGTGTTTATTTCTTCCCGTCTGGAGTTATGATAACATTCAAATTAAATCTATTTTCTGTAATAAATTCTGTTATGGACCTAAACCATTAATGAGGCCTGTATATTTGAAATAACAAGAACATTCTAAATCCTTAGACATTCTTCGTGATCCAATAACTTGTAATATGAGGAAGTCATTGAAATGTGTACATGTATTAATAATTCACACATAACATATCACATTTACTAGGGTATGATCACAGTATTTGCATCAACATAATGTCTACTTGGCAGGCATCTGAGCACTTAATGTACAAAACAGTCCTGCTGGTTGGCACCAACAAAAGTTACAACCTCCATTACTGCCAAAATCATGTGTTTAAAGAATGACTTACTTAAGGGCCTCAGCATAAAATTAATACAGAAATAGTGGAAGGTTTGCAAAGGGCACTTTCTCAGATTCCTGAACGTAGATCCAAACAGCCCAATAGCCCCTAGTTTTCATTCTACCCATGCATGGTCATGTTGAGTGATGAAGCATCTCCATGTAAATCTAACATCCATTTGTGTGGCAGTGATAGGAGTGGAACACTGCACAGTACATGTGCCATTGTAACATTACTATGCAAACTCATAGAATGCTAGCAGTACCACTGCAAATTCTAGTTGGTGTGTACTCGGGCATGTGGATCTTCATTGAGAAAAAACACATCATGTGTGTGGGCCCTGCGTCAAGAGTTCATCCTATGGGATCTATCAAAGAAGGCCTGAAAGAATCTGACTTTCAACAGTGCCACATGTCCGCCTTTCGAAGGATAAATATGTGTGTCAAATACAAATTCGTTCTGCACACTAAAAGTCTTAACTGAGACCATGCATCTGTACATGTGCATCTGACACGCGTACCATGCAATCTCTTCAGTGCATTTTGATGAGACTATATAAGTGTGTCTCATCGTGTATGCCGTCATACTTGTCTGATCCTACCTTTTTGTCCATTTCATGTGTAATGCCCTGAGGTACATCTCTGAAATCAGCATCATTTCTGATGAGCACTTGGTTATATGACATGTGAGTGTGCCTTACCACATCCCCATCATCAGCCTTTAAGTGACTGCCATATACATTTGATGTAAAAGTGAGAAATGTATTGTGTCACCTATGTGTGTAGTTGTTTGGTCTGTTCAAATTAACTTCCAAAGTATAGTAAGCCTTTTCCTATGTCTGATTTGTTACTTACACTGTCATAGCGTTATGCCTGGATAGGTATACCCTGGGTAATGACAGTATATGTACTTTGTTTACATTACATATTGGATGTTCCTACCATGTTCCTTCTCTTAGGTATGCTGAAGTGCCTTCCTGTTTTGTTTTACTCGAGCATAGGCGACATTCATAGGAAGATGGCAACACTGTTTTGGTAAGTGTGATGCTGGAAATGCATTGGAGGGACAGGGCCTCCCTGTCCTTGTTCTGTAGTCCTTCTTCATATGTATTCTGTATTGCTTTCTGCCCAGGAGTCCACGTGGGACTCCTGGCAGTGCAGCTCTTCCTATTTTTGGTTTGGTGTATAGACACTTGGGATACCCTTAAGGCACCCATGGGTGGGGGTTTAACCCTGTTCCCCTAGTGTATGTGTTCGGGCACCTGTGTGTGGCCCACAGAGCATGGTATGGGCTGGTGCAGCTCCATGCTGTATTTGACAGCTGCTCTGAGTAGCCTCCATTTTGAGATACCCTGACTCTGCCATTGGAATCAGTTGATTCCTGATTGGAGACAAGATGGCGCCTGTCGCCTTGTGCTTTCTATTGCCTGTTACTTTGTTTTCCCAAAGTCCTGGGAAGCTCTGACTCTGTCCCTTCTCCCATGACTGGCTGTTGGGTGGAAGTTCCATATATGGTATTTTGGGAAGTTCAGGCCAGACTGGCTGGAGTCTTCCCAGTGACTGTATGTTGTGGGTACACCCTTGGGGTGGGACCTGGGTGAATGGAGTGTGTGCCCAATATGCACGTCATGTAACTTACACGCTTAGGTCCTTTCCTCTGATTACATGCTAACGCGCTGTTTTCGCACATGCAGAGTTACTCTCTTTCCGGCTGGCCATGCGAATCAACACGGAAGACCCACGCTCCTGCCCACAAGGCCATTTACCAGCCTCAAACGCCCCGAGCAGCCTCCAACGAGCCACCTGCTGCTGCCAGCCCACTCTGTGTGCCTGGTGCCTACATGCCATGCAATTTGGTGCCTGCTCATCAGTCATTGTCAGTGATCCTGTTGCTGAGACCACCTCTGCTGACCCAGAAGACTCCTGACTGCGATTCCATCACTCCACAGCCCAGCTCCAGGACCACCTGCCAACCCACACCTGCCTCGGGGGTTGCCATGTCTGACCCATCTCCATCTGAGGCAAGTGACAACCCTCCGGCGAGAGGCATAGGGCTGTCAGCTTCTCCTCCAGAGAAGTTGGCATCCTGGTGGAGCAAGTCCTGGGGCATTATGATGCCCCCTTCACTGGACTATCCTGCGTCGACGAGGAAGGACAGAGTAAGATCTGGGCGGACATCATGGGTGCCATCAACGTGGAGAGGGTGGAACCCCGCGACTACCGACATGTCCGTAGCACTGGGAAGACTTCAGGTCCAGGACCCTCAACCATGCCCAGTGCCTCCTCAAGGCTGCTGATGATGGAGCGAGGCGCTGGGGCCGGTTGTCCACCAATGAGATGCGGGTCCTGGAGCGCATTGACCCAGTGCTGCACGCCCAGGTCTTCGAGTTAGTGCTCCTTCTGGAGTAGACTGGTAAGTGTTCATGTGTTCTTGTCCAGCGTAGTTCATGTTAGGTTGTTGCTGGAGTGTGCACCTTGGCCTCATGTCTGGCATGCCTCATGTACAGATGTCTGTGTGCATGTCCATGACAGTGCTGCATGTGAGTCCAATCAAGCGTGTTCCACATCAATGGTTGTCTCTGTTGCAATGCGTGATGTGCACCAGCATGTGATGGCGCACACATGTTTGCATACCTGTGTCTAGGCTTGGCCATGAGAGGGGTGTGAAACATAGATGCTTATGTCACCATAATGGACATGCATGGTGTACATGTGCGTGTGTCTGAGTAGTTAGTGTGTGACTGGCCAACCCCATGGATGCATAACACATGAGCATCTCAATGCGTGATTGACTCATGCGGTCCAGTTGTCCACAAGTGCACTGTGACGGGAGGTCCACATGGCCTGATACATGACTGTCAGGTGATGTGCATGTACCATGATGCATATGTGGCTCAGCCCCTCTTCTGATGTGCCCACAGTGCCTTGTACATGGATGTGAATGTTTGTTGCACATGGCATGCATGTTTGTGCATGTGTGTTGCTTGCACTGACCTGTGTGTTGTGGAGGGTGATGATGTGCTTAACAGTGCCACTCATATTCATTTGCTTTGTGTCAATCAGATATTTGTTTGGTACACTGATGCTTGTGTTCAATGTCTCCCGATCCACAGTGGCGATGGAGGAAGAGGGCGAAGATGGCGCTGTGGAGCACCGCAGGAGGGATGCCTCCACCAGGCAGAGATACAAGGCACAGTCATTCTCCCAGGTAACAACATCTTCCGGGAGCGAGGGGACTGGTGCTGCGTCTGCAACAATGGCTGCAGCTGCTGAGGGGAGGCCCAAGAAGGTGAAGTTGGTCCTGGGCTCCTTGGCAGTGGGAGGATCAGGTGAGCCCCCACAGGGGCAATCCGATGCAGGAGACAGTGGGGAGTCATCCAGGTTGGTGGTGGACGAGGAGGAGGCCACATCAGCCCAGCACATGGGGCCTGGCGGTGCAACAGATGCAGTCCAGGCTTAGGGGCAGGAGGCAGTTCAGGTCACCGTGAAGGGGCCTGTGCCTAATCCTGTCCCTGACACTGCGCCTACATCAGTATGCACCTGCGGGCATGCCTCAGGCCAGACCCATCCGCAGGTAGCAGATGTATCCACATCAACTGATCTTCCACTACCTGCAGACGAGGCAATTCATGACAAGGTGGAGCCCATGCTAGCTGGGATCGCAAGGCGGACAGGCACCATTCGGCATGACGTGCGGGCTTCCAACTGGGGGTTTTTACATCATCACAAAGAGGTCTGTCACCTCATGAACTGACTAGCTCAGTTAAATGTCGCGAATTTACTATGTGTGCAGGCCACTGATGCAACCCCCTCCTCCTCTTCCTCCACTGTGCGCCAGCCATCCTCCCTGCCGTCTTCCGGCCCAGATGACACCAGGGCCCCCTGTGGACCTGTCCTAACCATGGCAGCCATTCTGGTGGAGACAACATCCCTGCCAGTCGGGAGTCGGAGGATCATCAGAGGTGGTCACCCCAGCAACAGGACCAGTGGCAATGGAGGTAGTGCAGGCACCTTGGAGCAGGGCACATGCACGACTGCCCCAGGGGTTGTCGTCATCCTGGAGGTGCAGACACAGGGCTTATTGCCGGCAGGATCAGGCTCGATGTAGGAGGCAACATGACTCGGGGCCCTCAACCTCACAGGGGCAGGTGTCAGCCATCGGGCAGGAGGGTAACATGGACCTTGGAACAAGGATGTGTTCCGTGTTGCAGCAAATTGTCCAGAAAATCGGAGCAGAGCGGCAGCGGGCAGAGGGGACACAACTCACCATGGCCAGGGCAGAGAACACCCTGTGTCGGGCAGGGGGCGGGCAGAGTTCCTCAAGGAGACTCGCAGGGAGTTTTAGCGGAGCACGGAGGAGTCCCCGCAGGTCCTCGAGGGTAGGGCACAGGCCCGCCTCCGGGAAATAGATGCAGAGTTTGATGATGCCCTGGCCGGAACTCTTGGGTGTAATGTTGAGTCGTACGACTAGTCCACTGCCTTTGTAAATAGTTATTTAGTGGTAGGTTTACTTTTTTATGATTTGGAGTTCATGGACTTTGCTCCACATCTTGTGTATAGTTCTTTTTTAGGGTTTTTTAGGATGTATATTTGGATTTTGGGATCATGGACCTTTCAGCCTTGCACATAGTTGGACATGTTTGAATTTATTTGGATTTTTGTTCACCATGGAGTAATGGTTTTTTTTAATGATTTTGGTTTGCAATTGGAGGACAATCATTGGACATGGACCACTTTTTGGAGAACGTTTTTAAGATCACATTTCTTTTTGTTTTAAATTTCATTTTCATTTGCATTCCATTCATTATCATTTTCCTGGTTAGCTTTCAGTTGGTGTGATTTTTGGTACTTCATACATTTTTATTCCTTACAATCAAAGTGGTGTCAATGGTTTGGTGCATGTGTCACTCTTCATTGGCTCTGTTACGTGTCCTTGCTGTTGAGCAATGTTGGTCATGTGTTTGCAAACATACATGTGTGCATTTGGGATTCACATGCCATGGGGCATGTAATGGGGTGTAGGATCAATGGATGGGTGTTGAGTTGCACTGTGGGGGGGGGGGCAGTGAGTGGGGCATTTTGGTGCACGTTTTCTACATGGTTGCATGGTGTGCAAATGTGGGGGGTGGGGGGACATGAGTCTGGGCCTGCCTGCAGGTTGCCTTCACTGGTGGGGGGACATGAGTCGGGGCCTGCCTGCAGGTTGCCGTCACTGCATGTGTGCATTTGGGATTCACATGTCATGGGGCATGTACTGGGGAGTAGGACTAATGGATGGGTGTTGAGTTGCACTGTGGGTGGCAGCGTGTGGTGGCATTTTGGTGGACATTTGCTACATGGTTGCATGGTGTGCAAATGTGGGGGGTGGGGGGACATGAGTCGGGGCCTGCCTGCAGATTGCCGTCACTGGTCGGGTTGGGGGGACATGAATCGGGGCCTTCCTGCAGGTTGCCGTCACTGGTGGGGGTGGGGGGACATGAGTCAGGGCCTGCCTGCAGGTTGCCGTCACTGGTGGTGGTGGGGAGGTCATGAATCAGGGCCTGCCTGCAGGTTGCCGTCACTGGTGGGGGGACACTGAAACACCTTTGTATAGGCGTGTTATAAATGCCATATCATATCATATGAGTCGGGGCCTGCCTGCAGAGTATGGTCCCATGTGGGCTTCCTGTGGAGTATGGTCACGGGTGATGGGGGGGTCCTATGTGGTGTGGGCTGCCTGTGCAGTATGGTAACATGTGGGCTGCCTGGGGGGTATGGTCACGGGTGAGGGGGTGGGTCCCTTGTGGTGATGGCTGCCTGTGGGGTAGGGTCCCATGTGGGCTGCCTGTGGGCTATGGTCATGGGTGATGGGGGGGGTCCCATGTGGTGTGGGCTGCTTGCTGTGTATGGTAATGGGTGTTGGGGGGGCTCCTTGTGGTGTGGGCTGCCTGCAGGGTATGGGAACGGGTGATGGGGGGTCTCATGTAGTGTGGGCTGCCTGCGGGTTATGGTCCCATGTGAACTGCCTGTGGGGTATGGTCACGGGTGTTGCAGCGGTCGTTTGTGGTGTGGGCTGCCTGCGGGTTATGGTCCCATGTGGGCTGCCTGTGGGGTATGGTCACGGGTGATGGGGGGATCCAATGTGGTGGGGGCTGTCTGCCGGGTATGGACACGGGTGTTGAGGGAGGTGCCTTGTGGTGTGGGCTGCCTGCGGGGTATGATCCCATGTGAGCTGCCTGTGGGGTATGGTCATGGGTGATGGGGAGAACCCTTGTGGTGTGGGCTGCCTGCGGGGTCTGTTGGACAGCACGCGTGGCCCTTTTCACGTGATTTGGCTGGCACGAGCAGGGTACACGAGTCCCTTTCCACATGATTTGGCTGGCACGAGCCCGGAACGCGATTTTGCGGGAGTACGCAAGGCCCTTTTCATGCGGTTTGGCCGCCGTGAGCGGGATACGCGATTTCACGGGGGTACGCAAGGCCCTTTTCACGTGATTTAGCTGGCATGAGCGGGTACGTGATTTCATGGGGGTACGCAAGGCCCTTTTCATGCGATTTGACTGCCGTGAGAGGGGTACGCGATTTCGCAGGGGTACGTGAGGCCCTTTTCACATGATTTGACTGGTGCGAGCGGGGTACGCTCTGATTTTTCACGCAATTGCGATGGAGGGGCCTGTGTGCTGAGCCACGTATGGCGCGGGGCCTTACACCGTATTGGACATTTCACTGGCTTTTTACTGAGCAAGGGGCGGAATTGGGGGCATTACTGGCACAGATGGATGTTCACTGCGCCACGGCTGTTAATGGCTGGGGAAATCCATGAATACGCGTGGCGCGCAGATGCTGCTTTGCGTCCCGGCTGGAGCACGCGTGGCACACGCTCCCTCTTGGCGCGCGGCGCTGCTCCTGCGCTGGTTTCTGTGAATTGGGCCCTTAGAATTCTATTTTCCTTATTTCTGCTGTGCAGAAAAAGGTTTATGACCCAACCCAGCTCATGAGAAATGGATGTGGCTTTTTAGAATAAGATATATCAGGTGTTTAAGTTCCAACCCAGCCTCAACCTTTTGACTTATGACTCAATTGTAACAATACCATCTGTGCACGTTTGTTTTCAATATATGGATCTCAAAGGGACTAACTCAGACTTTTTAAGTTAATGGTTGATTCACTGAGAACATCCAATGCACAGAAATAAAAACATTTAAATGCTGTGTTCTTTTAATATAGCACAAAGTGGAATTACTTTATCAACCTTAACTTCACAACGCTTTGTTTAGACATCGAAAACAGATTTGTAGTTGGCATAGCATTCCCCATATAATAAATATAAACATGATATAGCAATATATATAATGTATTCAAAAAGTACATATTTCACATTTCGAGCTACGGGGCAATGCTGTGTGTCAATGGATTCATAATGAATTTTAATTTGTCTCAAAAATATAAGCTTCAATAATGGGATAAGTTCATAACAGACATTTTAAGAGAAACATTAATTTGCGTCTAAACTGATCCAAAACTCCTGAAGGGAAGGGCTGAACCTCCAGTGTCACATGATTAAATACATTGGACCAATCCAAATAGATGGCAGTAGAATTGGGAGTATCAGTATCTGAAGAGAACCAATGATAAAATCCATCAAATGAAAAATGGTTGCATCAAATGATGTTGTATGGGTGAAATGTACAAGAAATTTAAGCCCAAATACATAGAGAAAAGAGAGAGTTGTTGGAATGTTTGCAGAGGAAGGACTTGACCAATGGAGGAGGTGCTGAGTGGGATTATATCTTGGATGTAATTGATGTGAATTCCCTTAAAAATACCTTTTTCACAGGAAGCCTGCTGCAGAAATCCTGCCCGAGACAGGAACAGATTTGCGAGGTATACTGAAAGCAGTTGATGGACTGAGACCAGAGTTACCTAGAGAGATTGTCTGAAGCTTTTCCTATCCTTACGTGGCCTGGGCCTTCATAAGACAAACCAAACGTGAGCATAAAAATGCCTGTACATTACATATATGCCCCTAGAACTCGTCAACCCCCTGATAGCAATTTACACTCCTTCACCAGATTCCTTTACCAGCTACGCCCCTGGATGGGGACTAGGCTGTAAGGGACCACAGGATAAATGTATTTAAGAATAGACTGACCTAGAATTCTCTGAGTGAAATCCATATATATTATCTGTGACTATAGCCAAATTAATTCCTGTGTGTTCACAGGTGTTTTTTAAGACTGGATCTGTGAAATGGTGTAAATCATATTCCCAGATTTGCAGGAGATTTTAAAATGTCTTGACACGTGGAAACCATAGTACATAAAAATAGACATCCTGGGTGAAGGTATATCCTTATAGTGAAATGTGAAGGAGATTAGTTTGTCCACTTAATTTAGAAGAAGATAATGCTAATTTAAATGAGCAATTTAAATTTCCAAAAAACAGTACACATAGAAGAAGATACTCTGCACTAAGCAGACTTCAAGTGTCAAGTAGAGCTGGATGGTTAAATACTGTTTTAGAACAAAATTATATTTTTTTGCTTGTGCGATTGTTTTTATGCTCCCCAAAAATGAAAACCTCTATTATATATATATATATATATATATATATATATATATATATATATATATATATATATATATATCCTATTCCCTTGGCGCCCAGGTAAGTGTGCTGACACATGTCAGGTACAGTTTCCATCGGGACACCAGTGGGAACATATGAAGGTAGGACATGTGATGTTGCCGGCGAGTTTCGCTGGTTTCCTTGTGGCAAATGTCTTAAAACTGTGTTTGAGTTTGCCAGGCATTCTGGGTAATACATTTGAGCGTGATTGGCAAAGGTTAGACCACCTGGCATTCCGCTGGGTGTCTCCTTTTCAGAAATCTATGAGGTTTCTCATTTTCCTTGGTGGCTGTGACACCTCAGGCCCAAATCTGTGGGTTGTCCATAACACCAAATACCATAATAATCCTCTCCCTAGGCCCTTTGGTGTACTAGTAGTTTAGCCTTTTCTCTTTGAACCCAGGTAATTTCACAGACACATGTGAGGTACTGTTTTTTTCGTGACACCAGTGGGAACGTAGGAAATAGGAAATATCTTTTTGCCACTGCTTCAGTGGTTTCCTGATGGCAAATGTCTGAGAATTGTGTTTTTTTCTCCACTTTTTGGAGTTTGCCGGGTCTTGTGGTTAATACATTCAAGGGCAAATGTAAAAGTCAGACCTCTTTGGATTCCCCCGGGAGTCTTATTTTCAGAAATGTATGGCGTTCCCCGTTTTCCTTGGTGGCTGCGACATGCCAGGCACAAATCTGTGGGTTGTCCACAACACCAAACACAAAAGAATTTCCTCTTCCTAGGCCTCTTAGTGTACCAATGGCTTAGCCTTTTCCCTTTGCGCCCAAGTAAGTGCATCGACACATGTGAGGTACCGTTTTTGTTGGGACACCAGTTGGAATGTTGGAAGGTAGGACATATGTTGTTGCCTGTGTGTTTCAGTGGTTTCCTGGTGGCAACTGTCTGAAAAGTGTGTTTTTTTCCCTCCACTTTTTGGAGTTTGCTGGGCCTTGTGGGTAAAATATTCTACGTCGATTGGCAAAAATCAGACCTCTTTGGTTTCCCCCGGGTGTCTTCTTTTCAGAAATGTATCGGGTTCCCTATTTTCCTTGGTGACTGTGACACCCCAGGCCCACATCTGTGGGTTGCACACAACACCAAATACGATAAGAATTTCCTCTTCCTAGGCCCTTTGTAGTACCAGTGGTTTAGCCTTTTCCCTTTGTGCCCAGGTAAGTGCACCGACTCATGTGAAGTACCATTTTCATCAGGACACCAGTGGAAACATGGGAAGGTAGGACATGTGTTATTGCCGGCATGTTTCAGTGGTTTCATGGTGGCAAATGCATGGAAATTGTTGTTTTTTTCTCCACTTTATGGCGTTTGCTAGGCCTTGTGGTTAATGCATTCTAGGGTGATTGGCAAAAGTGAGGCCCCTTTGGATTTTCGCTGGGTGCCTTCTTTCAGAAATGTATGGGGTTCACTATTTTCCTTTGTGGCTGCGGCATCCCAGACTCAATCTGTGGGTTGTCCATAAGGCAATATCCAGTCTTTCCCAAGGCGTTTGACATACCAGTGGTTTAGCCTTTTCCCTTTGTGCCCCGGTAAGAGCACCCATACATGTGAGGTACCATTTTTGTTGGGCCACCTCACCTGTAGGAATGTGGGAAGTTAGGATATGTGTTGTTGCCAGCGTGTTTCTGTGGTTTCCTGGTGGCAAATGTCTGAAAATTGTGTTTTTTCAGACTTTTTGGAGTTTGCCGGGACTTGTGGGTAATAAATCCTACGGCGATTGGCAAAAGTCAGACCTCTTAGAAGTCCCACTGTGTCATTTTTTCAGAAACGTATGGGGTACCCCATTTTCCTTTCCCGCTCCGAGGTCCCAGTCCCAAATCTGTGGGTTGTACACAACACCAAATGCCATAAGAATTTCCTCTTCCTAGGACTCTTGGTGTACCAGTGGTTTAGCCTTTTCACTTTGAGTACATGTGATGTACTGTTTCCATTGGGAGACCATCAAGGTCTCTAAGGATACCAAAACATTACGTATTTACATTGACTCCACTCTATCGCTAGCCAGCCAAACTAATGCAGTCGCCTCTACAGCTGCCTACACCTGCAAGTTAATCACTGCCAGTCGTCCTTTCTTATCTCCAGCCAACTGCACTACACTAGCCAGGACACTGGTGCTGTCAAAAATCGATTACTGTAATGCTCTCTATCTTGGCACCAACATTTTTAACTTAAACAAGTTACAAATTATCCAAAACAATGCCATTAGAGCTGCATTAAATATCCCCAGGAACCAACATATCTCAGACACCAGACGTAGCGTACGCTGGCTCTCAGTATCGCATCGAATCTCCCTGAAAACACCTGCTCTCACTCACAAATGCCTCTCTAACCAAGCACCCAGCCACCTGGCCAACAGATTCTCTATCCTCAACTCCAACAGACCCCGCTGAACTGCTCAAACTAATTTCCCAACTATACCATGCTTCAACCTTCAGAGATCTGGCGGGTCCGGTTTCCCAGTAATAGCCGCCAAACTCTGGAACTCGCTCCCTAACCCGCTCAGAGTGGAACCCTCCTTTCAGAGATTCAAAAAAATGGCCAAAACTTGGCTTTTTGCCCAAGACTCACCCCTGACCACTCGGCAGCCTCCATCCTTGCTATAGCCGCCAGCCTCATCATTGTGTAAATAGGTTACTGTTTATCCTGTAATTTTCTGTTTATGTATATAGCTGCAACTTACTGTAATGATATGTATGCTTTCACTATGCTGTAACCTAAGTGATGCACCTGGATGCCCTTGGGCCTGGTATGCTTTATAAATAAATAAATATAAATACAAATACAAACATGGAAAGGTAGGATATGTGTTGTTGCTGGCATATTTCGGTGGTTTCATGGTTGCAAATATCCCGACATTTTTTGTCTCCACTTTTTGGAGTTTGCTGGTTCTTTTGGGTAATAAATCCTAGGGTGATTGGCAAAAGTCAGACCGCTTTGGATTCCCCAGGGTGTCTTCTTTTCAGAAATGGATGGGGTCCCCTGTTTTCCTTGGTGGATTCTCGCATTTTCCTAGGTGGCTGTGACACTTCAGGCCCAAATATGTGGGTTGTCCACAACACCAAATACCATAAGAATGTCGTCTTCCTTTGCCCTTTAGTGTAACAGTGCTTTAGTCTTTGTGCCCAGGTAAGTGCACTGACACATGCGAGGTAGGAATTGTGTTTTTGCTGGAGTGTTTGTGGTTTCGTGGGGGCAAATGCATGGAAATTATTATTTTTTTCTCCACTTTATGGAGTTTGTCACGCCTTGTGTGTAACAAATTCTAGGGAGATATGGATTCCCCCGGTGTTCCACTTTCAAAAATGGATGGGGTACCCTGTTTTCCTTGCTGGCTGCAACACCTCAAGCCCAAATCTGTGGGTTGTCTGCAACACCAGATACCATAAGAATGGCCTCTTCCTAGGCCCTTTGGTGGACCCGAGGTTTAGCCTTTTCCCTTTGTGCCCAGGTAAGTGCACCGACTCATCTGAAGTACCATTTTCGTCAGGACACCAGTGGAAACATGGGAAGGTAGGACATGAGTTATTGCCGGCATGTTTCAGTGGTTTCCTGATGGCAATTGCACAGAAATTGTGTTTTTTTGCCACTTTATGGAGTTTGCTAGGCCTTGTGGGTAATACTTTCTTGGGCAATTGGCAAAAGTCAGGCCCCTTTGGATTTCCTGGGCTGTCTTCTTTTCAGAAACGTATGTGGTTCTCTTTTTATCTTGGTGGCTGTGCCGCCCCAGGACCAAATCTGTGGGTTGTACAGATGGCAAAATCCAGTCTTCTCCAAGGCGTTTGACATATCAGTAGTTTCGCTTTTTTCCTTTGTGCCAAGGTAAGAGCACTCACACATTTGACTTACCGTTTTCTTTGGGACACCTCTGCGAATGTGGGAAGGTAGGAAATGTGGTGTTGCTGGCGTGTTTCGGTGGTTTTCTGATGGCAAATGTCTGAAAACTGTGTTTTTTTCTCCACTTTTTGGAGTTTGCCGAGACTTGTGGGTAATAAATCCTAGGGCGATTAGCGAAAGTCAAACTGCATTGGATTCCTCTGCCTGTCTTCTTTCAGAAATGTGTGGGGGGCCACATTCTCCTTGGTGGTTGTGACACCCCAGGCCCAAATCTGTTGGTTGTCCACAACACCAAATACCATAAGAATTTCTTCTTCCTAGGCCCTTTGTAGTGCCAATGGTCTAGCCTTTTCCCTTTGCGCCCAGGTAAGTGCACTGACACTGGCAAGGTACAGTTTCTGTCAGGACTGTAAAGGCTGGAGGGTGGTTATCTGTACTCCTGCCCTCTATATGGCAGATTACAGGCACATAGCACCCCAGCCAAGATTCTCTATTGTTGGAAGCAATGGACGAGCAATCAAGACTTGGCTCTCAGAAGGTGACGCAGGGCTGGTTCTCAAGAACAGTGTAGTCCCCGAGAACCAACAAAGGAATGTCCAGACACTATATTAGTGTTAACACAGTTTGTTATATAAATAGGCTCAAGTTATGTACACAATAACACACTTTGTGCTCAAGTTAATCTAAAATTGTAAATATATACAGTTTCTATGTGGTACCACAATTACTCTTTAATTCCATTAAAATGCATTAACTGTACTCAGTTGAAATGTCTTTCAAATTAGTAAATAATGTGAATCAGCAATAGATTTAGGAGGAAAAGCAGTTGGTTAAACAATAGGCAGAATACTGGCACTGTGACCTAGACACAGTTCTGTGTGAGGATCCCCTAACCTGGGCAACCTGTAAGTAAAGATAAAATACAAGCCCAGTCCATATATTGTTTATATGAGTCTTATTTCCCTCTAAAAAGGTTCTACCACCCCAATGTACCTGGAATAGCAGAATTCGATGTTGGGTCGACGGATCCTTCTTGAGCGACTCCCTTTAAGGCAGGAGCCACGGATTGTCAAGATCACTCGAGGAAATGGCGAACAAAGGTGTCAAGGTGGCAGCTTCTGTCCTGGCGGTGCTTGTCCATGATCGGTCGTGGACGTCGTGTGAAGTGGAGGCGTCCGGTGCACCTCGATGACGATAGTTTGTTGCCGCAAAGAGTTTATGAAGAACTTTGGCCCAGCAAGGGCGTCGAGTCATCGGCGTCTCTGCAAACTTTGGGTGGCGGGAAACCTACCGGCGGATGCTCCTTGGCGCATCGGTGGCCTCGACTTTCTCCGGCGTGACAAAGCGATCCGTGGTGCTGGAGAGAGCGTCCTTAAATTCAAAGTGTCTTAATCAATGGAGCATTGCTGCTCCTGTCGTCAGCGGCACGTTGTCAAGCTGTCCCCGCTTCTGGGCAACTGTGATGCTGGAAATGCTTTGGACGGACAGGGCCTCCATATACTTGTCCTTTATTGCTTTATCATGCATGTTCTGACTTGTTTTCCGCGCAGGAGTTCATGTGGGACTCCTGGCGGTGCTGCTCTTCCTCTTTTTGGTTTTGTGAACAGACGCTTGGGATACCCTTATGGCACCCATGGGTGGGAGTATGACCCCGTACTCCTAGTATATGTTTTTGCGCACCTGTGTGTGACCAACAGAGCAGGGTATGGGCTGGTGGCAGCTCTGTGCTGAATTGACAGGTGCCCTGCACATCCTCCATTTTGGGATGCCCAGGCCCGTCATTGGAATCAGTGGATTCCTGATAGGAAACAAAATGGCCCCTTTGGCCTATTGCTTTCTATCGCCTGTTACCTTACTTTTCCCAAAGTCTTGGGAAGCCCTGACTCTGTCTCTTCCCCCTGACTGGCTGTTGTGTGGAAGTTCCATTTATGGTGTTGTGGGGAAGTCAAGGTCAGACTGGCTGGAGCCTTCCCAATGACTGTATGTTGTGGGTACGCCCAAGGGGTGTGACCTGGGTGAATGGAGTTTGTGACAAATACGCATTCCCTGTTATGGGTGTCTAGCAACTGGTAGTTGGCACAATGACTGAGACAGCCCTGCCCGAATCTGGTCTGAATGCAGTGTGGACTGTTGAATGGCGTGATACTTGTCTGAATCCGCATCCCATGTTGTGAGTGTCTGGATGGAGAAGAATGGCCTGAATGCACTGTGAGTCTGATTGGCTGCCTGACTGCCTGAATGCCCTTCTGAATGATTGGTTGCCTGAGTGTGACCAAGCAGAGTGAATGGGAGATCAACAGTATATATGGGGGCCTCTCACTGCTAGAAATCGTTCAGAAGCTGAAGTAGAAACTGACATCGAAACTGACGTTGTTCAGAAGCTGAAGTTGAAACTGATGTTTATCATTGAAGCCCACTGGAAGAAGAACAACTGCTGCTTCTGTCCTTCGCTAATCTGAAAGCTGCTGTGCCTTCAAGGAACTGATCCAAGAGAGGACCTGGCTAGGAGACCTCTTCCCGAGCTATGAGGGACTATTGTGCACCAGCTCATATTTGCCAAAGCTCCCTGGTAGGCAGACCTACAAAAGGCTGCCGACCGGAAAATGGGACTGCCGAGGGGAACAAAGAGCACCGGACAGCCGTCCACCGTCGTCGTCCACCGTTGCCGACCGGAGCCGCAATGCTCCCTTTGCCTGAGAACATTTTGATCCAAGGACTCCCTTACTCATCCTTGTCAACCGCTTTCGTCCGGCCGGAGAAAGTCAAGGCCGCCAATGACCGAAGAGAATCTCCGGTGGGTTTCCCGCCACCCGAAGACAGCAGTGGCGCTGGACGACTCGATGCCCTTGATAGGCCAACGTTTTTCATTCACTCTTTTGCGGCAATGAACACTCATCGTCGAGGTGCACCGTATGCCTCAGTTTGCAGGATGTTTTTGACCGATCATCAACGAGCACCGCAAGAACCGAAGCTGCTGCCGCAACGACAGTGTTCACCGTTTTTCCTCTTGGGATCTTGACAATCCGTGGCTCCTGCCTTAAAGGGAGCCTTTCAAGAAGGATCCGTTGACAACCGACGTCGAACTCTGCTATTCCAGGTACATTGGGGTTGTAGAACTATTTAGAAGCAAATAAGACTCTTGTGAACAATATATGGACTGGGCTTGTACGATAGATCTTTATTTACAGGTTGCCCAGGTGGGGGGATCCTTATACACAGCTGTACCTGGTGGTCAGGGCTCAGTATTCTGCCAATTGTTCTAACCAACTGCTTTCCTCCTATGTCTATTGTTGGTTTTCTTTATTACTTGAATTGTGTGACATTTAAACGAAGTACAGTTGATGCACTTTAATGATTGTGTATATAACCTTGAACCTGAATTATATAAAGAACTGTGTTTTCACTAATACAGTGTGTGGACATTCCTTTGTGAGGGCTTGGGGACTACACTGTACTTAAGAACCAGCCTGCCTCACCTCCCGAAAGCTAGACCTTGATTGCTCGCCATGTTTTACCAATATAGAGAATCTTGGCTGGAGTCTTCTATGCCTCTCCTCTGCCATATAGAGAGCTGGAGTACAGACCCCCCCCCCCCACCAGTCTTTGCACTGGTGGCAGTGACAGGATTTTTATGGTTTTAAGAATCAGTGTGTAACCTTGCCACTTACAAAATTGAGGTTTACTTGTATACAAGATAACTACATTACAAGCAATGGAATCTACTGAGAATGGTAAATTGACTCGGGTGAGCTTAGGGGATCTCAAGAGTGCTTGTGAAGCCAGGGAGTTAGACTTTGAAGGTAAGTCTAGGGCTGAGCTGATTGCTGCCCTGGTGGACTACCAGACTAATTGTGAAGCTCTTGAAGGGGGGGATGTAACCAATGAGGGCCCTACCACTGGGATGTTGTTGAATCTGATTCTGGGAATGCCACCATTCTTGCTCCCTCTGTTCCAACCTCCAGCAATGTTTCTTCAGGGAATTCCTTGGAACTTGAATTATCTTTGAATATAGAAAGTTGGAAACTGAAGCTAAACTTAAGAAAGAGGAGTTGGCACAGCAAGTGATCATTAAAGCCAGGGATCTGGAACTAAAGGATAAGGACCTTAAACTTAAAAACTAGGACACTGGGCCTCATTACACGGAAGGCAGTAAGGGTTAACAGTCACCGGTAAGGGTACCGGTGACCGTTAACCCTTACCGCCTTACTACGAGGTCCCTTTGCGGGTCCCTACTTTACCAGCCGTTAAAGTAGGGACCCGCAAAGGGACCTTGAAGGTAATTACGGTACCGCAATTTGCAGTACTGTAATTACCACCTTCCCCATTCCCATTGAGCCCTATGGGGCAAAAATGGGAATGGGGAAGGGCCATGGAGAACGGAGGAATTACCGCCCCACCAACCTTGGAATGGGGTGGTAATTCCCCTTTCCTCCATGATGGTACCGGTATGGTACCGGCGGCAACCATGGTGCTAACAGCACCATGGTTTACCGCCTTTCCGTGTAATGAGGCCCACTGAATGTCAGCAAATCCAGCTAGAGAAAGCGAGAGTGGAGGCTTCAATGAAACCAGATGAGAGTGTCAGTTCCCCCCACCACAAAGTTTATGAAAGATATGGTTGGTGTGTATGTGGAGGGTTCTGATATCCTCCAATGGACTGAAGCGTTTAAAATGGTTTGTGCAATTCATGATGTTGATTAGAGATTGGGCTAAGTGTTTGTTAAGCAGAGTGCCTCATATTGGATATGACTGTTTTCTGAAACTGAGTGTGGAAGAAAGAGGTCAGTATAAGTACATGACGTCTGCTTTGATTGCCAAGTTTGGCAAGGCCTCTACCCAATACCTTAAAAGGTTCAGGGATTTTAAGAAACGAGAGAATGTGTCTTGGATTAACTGGGTGAGTGCTGCACATATGCATATGATGGGGTGGATTGATGGTTACAAAGTGAACACGTTTGTTGAATTGTCCATCCTTTTGTTTTTTTTTAGCATTTCTCTGAAGCCTGTTCACCAGAGCTGCATCAGTATGTTGCTGACCAGAACATTTTAGATCCCTTTAAGCTGGCCAGGCTGGCTGACAAGTGAGTCTCCCACCAGGTGTCCCCTAAGGATTCCAGTGGGAAGGACAAGGACAAGGACAAAGGAAACGGGACATCCCAGAATGCTGAGGAGTCCCAGAAGCAGTCACAGTTGAGTAAACCAAAACCTTCCTCTCTTAAGACCCAGAAATCTAGTGGGGATAAGTCCTATGTGGGTGGGAGTAAGAGTAGTGGTCCATCTGCTGCAAAGCAGGCTCCCAGCACCGTACCCCGCATTCCTGGCACTTGTTGGAACTGTGACGTTCTGGATCACAAGAAGAGTGACCCCAAGTGTAAAGGTAAGGCACTTGGAGTCTAGGCTGTCAGCCTGACCTACCCTTATCCAATGACTGAGGTGGAGGCCACTGTCCTCCCCTCCTCTTCATATTTGGTGCTCCTGTAGAGATTTTCCTACTGTCCCTTGGGGCCTGGGACCAGTACGCAGAAGTACTGACAACAATCCCACAGAACACCCGTAGGTTTTTGAGAAGTGTCCTCTTGAATGGCCAGCCTTCTGCTGGCTTGAAAGACATTGGGGCAAGCATAACAGTGGTGGACAGGACCCTGCTCAAGCCAGAGGACTATGTAGGTGCTCCTCTGAGAACCAACAGGTTAGCTGGTGGGCCGCCCAAATTATCTCCTGTAGCCTTTGTCACACTCATGATTGGAGACAAGACAGCAAAGCTTCCTGTCCTGGCTGAGGACAATGTGCCTGCTAACATTTTGTTAGGAAATTATTTGGCAGAAATGGGGATGATCTCGGATGGTCTACCAATGGCTACTGCAGCGGTCACCCGATCACATGTCACACCAGGTCCGTCTGCGAGTCCGGTACCCTCGCCGACGAGGAAACCCAAGGCAAGAAGAAGGAAGAGCAAGAAGGCCGCCTCTGTGAAAGGGAACCCTTCTATTCCTGCTACTTCAGCAGCACCCACTGGGATTCATGCTCTGGACGGGCTGGGTCCAGTGGTAAACCCAAACTCAACTCCTGAGGGCGATGAGGCAGTAAACCCTTCTGTGGGAGAGGTGCTCAACCCGGAGGACCACCCCGACCTTCAATGCCTGTTGGCTGAAGGGGGACCCTCCCGGATGGACTTCTGTAGGGGTCAGAGAGAGTGCCACTCTCTCGAGGGTCTGAGGAAACAGGCCCTGCCCCAGGCACAGGGAGAAGTGCCTAGGACGTTCCAGATATATTGGGAGGGTGAGCTCCTTGTTAGTGAGCCCACTGAACCTGAACCTGGTGCCCTCAAGAGGTTGGTGGTACCCCAGGTGTACAGACCCTTCCTACTTCAGTTGGCCCATCAGGTGCACTTAGCTGGTCATCTTGGGACCAAGAAGACACAGCAAAGGCTCTTTGCCCATTTACACTGGCACGGGATGGGAGTAGAAGTGGAGTCCCACTGCAGGACCTGCCCAACTTGTCAGTTGTCTGGCAAGACTGGAGACATTGTCATTGCCCTACTGCAGCCGTTGCCAGTGGTGGGCACACCATTTGAGAGGGTGGGCATCAACATTGTCGGTCCCCTTGACCCTCCCACTTCAGGTGGACATTGGTTCATCCTAGTCTTGGTAGATCATGCCATCAGGTACCCAGAGGCTATACCCCTTCGAACTATTACTGCCAAGGTGGTTGCCAGGGCTCTCCTGGGCATTTTTCCCCTTGTTGGATTCCCCAAGGAGGTTGTTTCTGACAGAGGATCCAACTTCATGTCGAGTTACAATGAAGACCATGTGGAAAGAGTGCAGGGTAACCTACAAGGTCTCCACCTCTTACCACCCCAGACCAACAGTCTGGTTGCGAGATTTAATAAAACTCTCAAGAGCATGCTAGGTGTTTTGGAAGAGCCCCTAAGGAGGAAATGGGATCTCCTCCTGCCATGCCTGCTGTTCGCTTCCAGAGAGGTACCTCAAGAGGGTGTTGGTTTTGGTCCCTTTGAGTTAATCTTTGGCCATCCAGTGAGGGGGCCCCTTGCCTTGATCAGAGAAGGTTTGGAAGCCACCCGTCCAGGTCCTGCCAAGCAAGTGGGGGCTATGTGTTAGGCCTCAGACGGAGGATGACACAGATGATGGGTCAGGAGGCAGAGAATCTCAAGGCCAGCCAGGAATCCTGAACGGCATCTGAACGGCGTCAATACTGGCCTGTCCTTAAAGCCTCACAAGTGGATTGGACTCTAGGACAGTAGATCCTCGTGATGGAGCCTACCAAGCCTAAAACTTTGGCAGATAGGTGGACTGGACCCTTCAGGATAATCTCCAAGATGGGCAAAGTCAATTATCTGGTTGACATGGGAGTCCCTGGTAATCCATGTTAACAGGCTCAAGATTTTCCACGTGTGAGCAGAAGTCTCATGTCTATTGCTGGCTTCAGAGCAAGAAGAGGATGAGAGTGAGCACCTTCCTGATTTGCATAGCAACCCTCAGGATGGCTCAGTGGAGTCAGTGCATCTCTCTCCAGATCTGACAGAACAGCAGAGGGCCTGCAGAACTTTGCTCCAGCGGTATGCCTCTCTGTTCTCACTGACACCAGGCCTTACACCGTGGTGTAGGCACACAATTGACAGTGATGAGAGTGTGCCTGTCAAAAGCAGGTGGTACCATATGTCAGATAGAGTTAAGAACCACATCCAGGCTGAGGTCGACAAGATTTTGGATCTGTGTGTTATTGAACCCTTAACCAGTGCCTGGTCCAGTCCAGTGGTACTTGTCCCCAAGGCAAGTTCCAAGGCAGGTACCAATGATTGGCGGTTCTGTGTGGTCTACAGAGGAGTCAATGCCATCACCAAAACTGATGCACACCCATTGCCCAGGGCTGATGAGCTTGTGAACACCGTAGGTGCTGACAAATTTGTGAGCACCTTTGACCTTACTTCAGGCTATTGGCAAATAGCTTTGATGTACCATGCCAAAGAAAAGACTGCATTCTCAACACCTGAGGGACTCTACTAGTTTATAGTCATGCCTTTTGGATTGAAAAATGCACCTGCCACTTTCCAACGTTTAGTCAATCATGCACTCATTGGGCTGAGGCCTTTTGTGTGGCCTACTTAGACTACATAGCCATCTACAGTTCCACTTGGGAGAAGCATTTGACTCACTTGCATAAAGTGTTGCAGGCCTTGAAAAGGGCTAACCTCACTATCGAGGCCACCAAGTGCCAGATAGCTGAGGGGAAAGTCACGTATCTTGGCCATGAGGTAGGAGGGAGTCAAATCCAACCCCTCCCCAGTAAGGTACAGGATGTACATGACTGGGAGACTACCACTACTCAAACCCAGGTGAGAGCCTTTTTGGGTCCCACTGGGTATTATCGCAACTTCATGGCGGACTATGGAACCATAGCTGCGCCTCTGACAGCTCTGACTTTGCCCAAACAATCAAGGAAAGTTAATTGGACAGAAGACTGTCAGAGGGCCTTTGTTGGCTTGAAAGAAAGTCTGTGTAGGGCACCTGCGTTGTGTGCACCTGATTACAGCAAACTCTTTATCGTCCAGAGGATGCCTGCAACACCTGTATTGAAGCTATCTTGTCCCAGTAAGATCACAAAGGGAGGGAACATACAATCATATTCATCCGTAGACAACTCAAGGGTAGAGAATTTAGGTGGGCTACTGTTGAAATGGAATGTTTCAGTATAGTTTGGAGCGTTAGGCATTTTAGGTCCTCCCTTACAGGGTCTACCTTCAAGGTCCAAACAGACCACAAGCCCTTAAAGTGGGTTATGCAGATGAAGGGTGAACACCCGAAACTGCTCAGGTGGTCCATTAGCCTGAAAGGGCTAGACTTCAAAATAATGTTCATGATAATACAGATGGCCTTTCCAGAAGGTATGTTGACCGTCTGGATGAGGGTGTACATCTTGGGGGAGATTCAATGCCCTAACCTCAGTCTGGGGGAGGCAACTGTGATGATGGAAATGCATTGGAGGGACAGGGCCTCCATATCCTTGTCCTTTATTGCTTTATCATGTATGTTCTGTCTTGTTTTACGTGCAGGGGTACATGTGGGACTCCTGGCGGTGTGGCTCTTCCTCTTTTTGGTTGTGGTGAACAGACCCTTGTGATACCCTTTTGGCATCCATGGGTAGGGGTACAAACCTGTACTCCTAGTGTATGTTTTTGGGCACCTGTGTGTGGCCTACAGAGCAGGGTACGGGCTGGTGGCAGCTCCATGCTGAAATTGACAGGTGCTCTGAGTATCCTCCATTGTGGGCTACCCAGGCCCTGCCATTGGAATCAGTTGATTCCTGATAGGGGACAAGACGGCCCCTGTGGCCTCTTGCTTTCCATTGGCTGTTACCTTGTTTTTCCCAAAGTCCTGGGACGCCCTGGCCCTGGCTCTGTCCCTTCCCCCTGACTGGCTGTTGGGTGGAAGTTCCATATATGGTAGTGTGGGGGAAGTCCAGGCCAGACTGGCTGGAGCCTTCTCAATCACTGTATGTTGTGGATACACTCGTGGGGTGGGACCTGGGTGAATTAAGTATGTGACAAATACACATTTCATGTTATGGGTGTCTAGTATCTGGTGTTTGACACAATGATTGAGACAGCCCTGTCCAAAACTGGTATGAATGCAGTGTGAAGTGCTGAATGGCAGCGTGCTTATCCGAATCCACATTCCATGCTGTGAGTGTCTGGATGGGGAAGAATGGCCTGAATGCACTTTAAGCCTGATTGGCTGCCTGAATGCCCTTCTGAATGATTGGTTGCCTGAGTGTGACCAAGCAGAGTGAATGGGAGATCAACAGTATATCTGGAGGCCTCTCACTGTTGGAAATTGTTCAGAAGCTGAAGTTGATGCTTAAACTTGAAGCCCACTGGAAGAAGAATAATTGCTGCTGCTGTCCTTCGCAAATCTGAAAGTTGCGTGACTGTCAAGGAACTGATCCAAGAGAGGACCTGGCTAGGAGACCTCTTCCCGAGCTGTGAGGGACTATTTTGCACTAGCTGATCTTAGCCAAAGCTCCCTGGATGTCAGACCCTTGAAAGGCTGCCGACCGGAGGCCAGGACCACCGCGGTATCACAAAGTGAAGCACCCAGACATTGAAGTCCATCACCGTCGACGACCGCCATCGCCAACCAGAGCCGCAGTGCTCCTTTGCCTGAGACATTTGAATTTAGGACTCCCTTGCTCGTCACTTTTGACCGCTTTTGTCCTGCCGAAGAAAGTCAAGGCCACCGACAACCGAGGAGAATCCACTGGTGGGTTTCCCACCACCCGAAGACCGCAGAGACGCTGACGACCCGACTCCCTTGCTGGGCCAAAGTTCATCATTGACTCCTTGCGGCAACGAACACTCGTCGTCGAGGTGCACCGCACGCCTCAGCTGGCAGGACGTTTTCGACCAATCGTCAACGAGCACAGCAAGAACCGAAGCTGCTGCCGCAATTATAGTGTTCAAGCTTTTTCTTCACCTACTCTCGACGACCCGTGGCTCTTGCCTGTCATGGTCATGAAGTCAGGGGCGCAGGCATGCAGGGGTCGCATGCACAGGAGACCTGGGTGGACATTGTCCTGGCGCCTTTGGCGCCAGGCTCATGAACAAAAGTAAACAAGAACATCCATTTAACACCCAAAAGCTTTTATTATGGACATAGCACTTCAGATGCATTAACCTTGAACATTTCATCCATTAAGCAGGATGCATTAACCTTGAACATTCCATCCATTAAGCAGCCCCAAGTGAATTCTTGGGTGTGGCTGCTAATGGATTGCCTTTGCACGTGCTCACTCTCTAGGAGTGGCAGGGTGTGGCTGTTAAGCCGGCTCTAATGGGCATGCCCACGATCTCAGCTATATAAGCTGCCCGATCCTCAAGGCAGACGCTTTGTATTATTCTGCACTTGCAATCAGCGTAATGCTCACTGTCGCCTGAGGTCAGACTTACCTCTGAAGATCCTGTTTCCTGGACATCCTGCTTCCTGCCAGCATACTTACCAACTGGGTGAAGCTGTTCTTACCTGTACATCTCTTTGGCAAACCAAGTATTCATCTTTACACTTTCCAGAATGCCGAAATCATCTTGGCAGCGCAGCACGACACGCTCCATCGTCAAAATCATTGCCTGCAAGGAAAAAACAGAAGACAAGGTTAGACATTGAAAAAACAGTCAGTTTAAGTTTGCACCTCGTCATACTTCGCGCTTTTCCTTAAACCATCACTTACCTGCTGTTGAACATTGTGGTAGCAGCCATCTTCCATCCGGCCGCGTCTCACAGCTGCATTGAGGCCGCATTTCCATCTAAGGGAAGAAAACAGAAGAGAGACATTATTGCATAAATAGGAGCAACATATAAAGACATTAAACAGAACGAACAGCATCACAAGAGCTCAAGAAAGACTTACCAATCATAAGGAGAAGCATAGTCGCAGCTGAACTGGACTAATCCTTATCAGGGATCAGTGAAGGCACTAGATTCCATTTGACGCGACCCTGCCAGAAGTAGCAGGATGGAGACCTTACCTTCCATAATTCACAGGAGCAGTATCACCACTCACCACCGCTCACATCTTTTCTACTGAGGGAGAGGCCTGATGAGGGTGATTCAAGTTCAGGGAGGGCTGCAACCGTTCCCCAATGCCTCTGCAGAGACCAGGTGAGCGTAACACTGCCTTAAAGGGAGAGCACTCAAGAAGGGCCCGTCGACGGCTCATCGAAGAATTCTATGAAACCAGCTACTTTGGGGTTGTGGAACCTTTTGGAAGGACTCAAGACTATATTGAGCATAATTGGACTGGGCTTGTCAAATACGCTTTATTTACAGGTTGCCCAGGTGGGGGGATCCTCGCACAGAACTGTCTCTAGGTAGACGGGGGACTGTTCTGCCATTGCTTGATTTAACCTGCTTTATCTCTTTTTGTATCGTTGATTCATCTTATAATCTGATTCATATTCCATATGAACTGTTAGCAGTTGATGCATTTCAAGGGAATCGACAGTTAAGAGTGGTACCACGTAGACCTGTATATAGTTGCCATTATCGTATTGCCAGAGTACAAAGTGTGTTATTGTGATTGTGTGCATAACCTTGGACCTTATTTATATAAAGACTGTGTTTTCACTAACATAGTGTGTGGACATTCCTTTGTGGGTGCTTGGGGGCTACACTGTACTTAGAACCAGGCTGCATCACCTCCGGAGAGCTTACGCCTTGATTGCTCAACCATATCTACCGCATAGAGAATCTTGGTTGGTGTGCTCTGTGCCTCTCCTCTGCCATATAGAGAGCAGGAGAACAGACGCCCCCTCCGGTGCTTTACAGCAACACGGCTTTGACAGGCCTCCAGCGGTTATAGCAAACCTGCGAACCCTGGTTGGCGACGGTGAACGGCTGTCCAGGTGCTTTTCTTCAGATTCCTCGGCGGTCCCAGTCTCCAATCGACAGTCTTTCGAGGGCTGACTTCCAGGGCGCTTCGGTGAAGGTTAGCATTGCACGATAGTCCCTCGTAGCTCGGGAAGAGGTCTCCTAGCCTGGACCTCTCTAGCATCACTTTCTCTGCGACACAGCAGCTTTCGGATTGCGTCGAAGGTAACAGCAGTCAACCTTCTTCTTCGGGCTCGGCTTCGAGATAAAGCATCAGTTTCAACTTCAGCTTCTGAACGATTTCCATCGGTGAGAGGTCCCCAGATTTACTGTTTGGTCTCTCATTCACTCTGCTGGGTCACACTCAGGCAACCAATTATTCAGAAGGGCATTCATGCTGGCAGGCAGCCAATCAGGCTCACAGTGCATTCAGGCAATTCTGCTCCCTACAGAGACTCAAAACATGAAATGTGTATTGGGGCAAGTAACCAGCCATTCAGCACTCCACACTGCATTCATACCAGTTTCGGGCAGGGCTGTCTCAGTCTTTGTGTCACATACCAGAAACCAGACACCCATAACAAGAAGTGCATATTGGTCACACACTCCATTCACCCAGGTCTCACCACAAGGGCGTACCCACAACATACAGTCACTGGGAAGGCTCCAACCAGTCTGGTCTGGACTTCTCCACCATACCATATATGGAACTTCCATCCAACAGCCAGTCAGGGGGAAGGGGCAGAGGCAGGGCTTCCCAGGACTTTGGGAAAACAAGCTAACCGGCAATAGAAAGCAAGAGGCCACAGGGGCAATCTTGCCTCCTAGCAGGAATCAACTGATTCCAATGGCAGGACCTGGGTATCCCAAAATGGAGGATAGTCAGAGCACCTGTCAAATTCAGCATGGGGCTACCACCAGCCCATACCCTGCTCATACAATAGGGTTGAAGGGTTGTACCCCCAGCCATGGGTGCCATAAGGGACTCCTGGGCAGAAAACAATACAGAATACACATGAAAAAGTACTACAGAACAAGGACATGGAGGCCCTGTCCCTCCAATGCATTTCCAGCATCACAAGGACACCTTTGGGAACGTGGGAAAGTAAGACATGTATTGTTGCTGGCATGTTTTGGTGGTTTCCTGCTGGCAAATGTATGGAAATTGTTTTTTTAAAATCACTTTTTGGAGTTTGCCAGGCCTTGTGGTTAATACATTCTAGGGAGATTGGCAAAAGTGAGGCCCCTTTGTATTCCCCTGGGTGCCTTCTTTTCAGAAATGTATGGGGTTCATCATTTTCCTTGGTGGCTCCGACACCCCAGACCCAAATCTGTGGGTTGTCCAGAAGGCAATATCCAGTCTTCCCCACAGCGTATGACGTACCAGTGGTTTAGCCTTTTCCCTCTGTGCCCAGGTAAGAACACCCACACATTTAAGGTACCGTTTTCGTTGGGACACCTCTAGGAACCTGGAAAGGTAGGATATGTTTTGTTGCCAGAGTGTTTTGATAGTTTTCTGGTGGCAAATGTCTGAAAATTGTGTTTTTCCCCACTTTTTGGAATTTGCTGGGCCTTGTGGGTAATAGATCTTGTGGCTATTGGCAAAAGTCAGACCTCTTTGGAGTCCCCCTGTGTCTTCTTTTCAGAAACGTATGGGGTTCCCCATTTTCCTTGGGGGCTGCAACACCCCAGTCACAAATCTGTGGGTTGGCCACAAAACCAAATGCTCCACTTTTTGGAGTTTGGTGGGCCTTGTAGGTAATAAATCCTAGGGCGATTGGCAAAAGTCAGACCTCTTCATTACCCGGGAGTCTTCTTTTCAGAAATGTATAGGGTTCCCTGTTTTCCTTGGTGGCTTCCCCGTTTTTGTTAGTGGCTGTGACACCCCAGGTCCAAATATGTGGGTTGTCCACAACACCAAATGCCATAAGAACGTTGTCTTCTTTTGCCCTTTGGTGTAACATTGCTTTAGCCTTTTCCCTTTGTGCCCAGGTAAGTGCACTGACACATGTGAGGTACCAGTTTTGTCGAGACACTTGTTGGAACATGGGAAGGTAGGACATGTGTTGTTGCTGGAGTGTTTATGTGGTTTCCTGGTGGCGAATGCCTGAAAATTGTTTTTTTTTCTCCACTTTTTTGGAGTTTGCCATGCCTTGTGGGTAACGAATTCTAAGCCGATTGGCAAAAGTATGACCTCTATGGATTCCCCCGGTGTTCACCTTTCAGAAATGTATGGGGTTCCCCATTTTCCTTGGTGGCTGCAACACCCCAGGCACAAATCTGTTCCTCTTCCTAAACCCTTTGCTTTGCCAGGTAAGTTCACCGACACATGTGAGGTACCATTTTCATCAGGACATCAGTGAAAACAGGAATGTCCTAGGCACTTCACCTTGTGCCTGGGACAGGGCCTGTTTCCTCAGATGCTCGAGAGAGTGGCACTCTCTCTTTCCCTTGCAGAAGTCACCCCCTTCAGCCAGCAGGCATTGAAAGTCTGGGTGATCCTCTGGGTTGAGCACCTCTCGAGCAGGAGAGTCTTTTTTCCTCTTCTCCCTCAGGAGTTGAGTTTGGGTTTACCACTGGACCCAGCCCGTCCGGAACGTGAATCCCAGTGGGTGCTGCTGAAGCAGCAGGAAGAGAAGGGTCCCCCTTTGCAGAGGTGGCCTTCTTACTCTTCCGTCTTCGCGCCTTGGGTTTCCCCGTCGGCTTGGGTACCGGACTCTCAACCGGACCCGGTGTGACCTGTGATCGGGTGACTGCCGCAGTAGTCATGCGTAGACCTTCCGCAATCATCCACAATTCCACCAAATCATTGCCTAACAAAATGTTAGCAGGTACATTGTCCTGAACCAGGACAGGAAGCTTTGCTGTCTTGTCTCCAATCGTGATGTTGACGAAGGCTACGGGCGATAATTTGGGGGGTCCACCAGCTAACCTGGTGGTTCTTAGAGGAGCACCTACATAGTCCTCTGGCTTGAGCAGGGTCCTGTCCACCACTGTCATCCTTGCCCCAGTGTCTCTCAAACCAGTAGAAGGCTGGCCCTTCAAGAGGGCACTTTTCAAAAACCTAAAGGTGTTTACGTGGGATTGTAGCCAGTACTTCTGCGTACTGGTCCCAGGCCCCAAGGGATACTAGGAAAAGCTCTACAGCAGCACCAAATGTGATCCCTGTAGAGGAGGGGAGGACAGTGGCCTCCACCACAGGGATGGGGTAAGGGTAGGTCAGGCTGACAGCCTGGACTCCAAGTGCCTTAACCTTGGGGTCACCCTTCTTGTGATCCAGAGCCCCACAGTCCCAACAAGTGCCAGAAATTTGGAGTACTGTATTGGAACCACTAGGAGCCTTTAGTCTTAGGAGAGGAAGGCTTTGGTTTACTCGATTGTGATTGCTTCTGGGACTCTCAGCCTTCTGAGAGGGCCCCTTTTCTTCGTCCTTGTCCTTCTCACTGGAGTCCTTAGGGGACACCCGGTGGGAGACCCATATGTCAACCAGCCTGGCCAGCTTAAAGGGATCTAAAATGTTCTGGTCAGCAACATACTGACGCAGGTCTAGTGAACTGGCTTCAGAAAAATGCTCAAAAAACAAAAGGTGGATCAATTCAACAAAAGTTTTCACCTTGTAGCCATCAATCCACCCTATCATGTTCATATGTGCAGCACTCGCCCAGTCAATCCAAGACACATTCTCTCTTTTCTTAAATTCCCTGAACCTTTTAAGGTATTGGGTAGGTGTCTTGCCAAACTTGGCATTCAAAGCAGACTCCATTCACTCACACTGACCCATTTCTGCCACACTCAGTTTCAGAATACAGCCATATCCAGTCTGAGGCACTCTGCTTATCAAACACTTAGCCCAGTCTCTTTTATCAACATCATGGATTCCACAAGCCATCTCAAATGCTTCAACCCATTGGGGGATATCAGAACCCTCCACATGCACACTGACAAAATCTTTCATAAACATCGTGGGGACCTGACACTCTCAACTGGTTTCGCTGAAGTCTCCACTGTAGCTTTCTCTAGCTAGATTTTCTGACATTCAGTGTCCATGTTTTTAAGTTCAGGATCCTTTTCTTTGAGTATCACTTGTTGTGTCAACTCCTCTTTCTTAAGTTCAGCTTCAGTTTCCAGCTTTCTATATTCAAAGGCAAATTTTATCCTTAATAATTCAAGTTCCAAGGAATTCCCTAAAGAAACATTGCTGGAGGTCGGAATAGAGGCAGCAGGAGAGGTGACATTCCCAGAATCAGATTCAATAACAACCCCAGGGGCAGGACCCTCAATGGTTGCATCCCCCCCTTCAACAAGAGCTTCACAATCAGCCTGGTAGTCCACCAGGGCGGCTATCAGCCCAGCCCTATGTAAAGACTGGAGGGGGGTGTCTGCACTCCTGCTCTCTATATGGCAGAGGCGGGGCACAGAGGACCCCAGCCAAGATTCTCTGTTCAGTAGCTATGGTCAAGCAATCGAGGCCTAGCTTCACAGGAGGGGATGCAGGCTGGTTCTTAAGTACAGTGTAGTCCCCAAACACCCACAAAGGAATGTCCACACAGTGTATTAGTAAAAACACAGTTCTTTATATAAATAAGGTTCAAGGTTATATACACAATCACAATAACTCACTTTGTGCACAGTTAATCTACAATGGGAAATATATACACAGTTCTACATGGTACCACAATTACCATCATATTTCATTAAAGTGCATCAACTGGACTTAGTTTAAATGTCACACAAATCAAGTAATAAATAGAACCAACAATAGACTTAGGAGGAAAGCAGTTGGATAGAATAATAGGCAGAATACTGGCCCTTACAACTAGACACAGCTCTGTGTGGAGATCCCCCCACATGGGCAACCTGTAAATAAAGATATATCGTACAAGCCCAGTCCATATATTGTTCACAAGAGTCTTATTTCCTTCTAAATAGTTCTACAACCCCAATGTACCTGGAATAGCAGAGTTCGACGTTGGGTCATCGACGGATCCTTCTTGAGCGGCTCCCTTTAAGACAGGAGCCACGAGTGTCTGGAGTGTCTGGATGGAGAAGAATGGCCTGAATGCACTGTGAGTCTGATTGGCTGCCTGACTGCCTGAATGTACTTCTGAGTGATTGGTTGCCTGAGTGTGACCCAGGAGAGTGAATGGGAGATCAAAAGTATATCTGGGGGCCTCTCACTGCTAGAAATCATTCAGAAGCTGAAGTCAAAACCTGACGCTTATCTTTGTAGCCCACTGGAAGAAGAAGAACTGCTGCTGCTGTCCTTCGCTAATCTGAAAGCTGCTGTGCCTTCAAGGAACTGATCCAAGAGAGGACCTGGCAGGAGACCTCTTCCCGAGCTACAAGGGACCATTGTGCACCAGCTGATCTTTGGAAAAAGCTCTGTGGTAGACAGACCTACGACAGGGTGCCGACCGGAGAAGGGGACCACTGAGGAGAATGAAGAGAAGTACTGGGCAGCCCTCCCGCATCCATGACCGCCGTCGCCGACCGGAGCCGCAGTGCTCCCTTTGCCTAAGAACATTTTGATCCAAGGACTCCCTTGCTCATCCTCGTCGAATGCTTTCATCCTACTGGAGAAAGTCAAGTCCGCCGACGACCGAGGAGAATTCACCAGTGGGTTTCCCGCCACCTGAAGACCTCAGAGATACCGATGAAGCAACTGAAGGCAGCCGTGGCCACGTCCCGTTCGCTGATGCCAGACGCCAACGACCCAATGCCCTTGCTGGGCCAAAGCTCTTCATTTACTCTTTGCTGCAACAAACACTCATTGTCGAGGTGCACCGTATGCCTCTTGGGCCAAAGCTCTTCATTTACTCTTTGCTGCAACGAACACTCATTGTCGAGGTGCACCGTATGCCTCTTCTTCAAAGTACGTTGACAAGCTTTCGTCAACGAGCACTGCGAAGGTCAAAACTGCTACCTCAATGAGCACCGTTCACATCTTTCTTCACCGAAACTCGATGACCTGCAGCTCCTGCCTTAAAGGGAGTGTGCTCAAGAAGGGCCTGTCGACGACTCACCGAAGAACTCTACGAAACCAGGTACTTTGGGGTAGTAGAACTTATTTTATAGAAGGAGATAAGACTCCAATAGACGATATATGGGCTTGTAGTGCATCTTCATTTACAGGTTACAGGTTGCCCAGGTGGGGGGCTCCTCATACAGAACTGTGTCTAGGTATCGGGGCCAGTATTCTGCCAACTGACTAACCAACTTGTCTTCCTCCTAAGTCTATGGTTGATATCATTTTCCTCCTTTTTCTGTGTTGATTCATATGCTATTTGAACTGAGTACAGTTGATGCATTTTAATGGAATCAGAGTAATAGTGGAACCACCTATAACTGTATATATTTACCATTTTAGAATTGTCGGAGCACAAAGTGTGTTATTGTGATTGTGTATATAACGTGAACCTTAGCCAGTCAGGGGGAAGGGACAGAGTCAGGACATCTGGAAAAATAAGGTAACAGGTGATAGAAAGCAAGAGGCTAAAGGGGCCATCGTGTTTCCCATCAGGAATCCACCGATTTCAATGTCAGGGCCTGGGCATCCCAAAATGGAGAATGCGCAGGGCACCTGTCAATTTAGCACAGAGCAGCCACCAACCTGTACCCTGCTCTGTGGGCCACACACAGGTGCCCAAAAACATACCCTAGGAGTGCATGGTTGTACTCCCACCCATGGGTGCCATGAGGGTATTTCAAGGGTCTGTTGTCAAAACCAAAAAGAGGAAGAGCTGCACCGCCAGGTGTCCCACATGAGCTCCTATGCGGAAAACAAGACATAAAATACATGATGAAGCAATGAAGGACAAGGATATGGAGGCGCTGCCCCTTCAATGCCTTTCTAGCATCACAGTAGCCCCCCCCCCCAGACTGAGGTTAGGGTGTCTAATCTCCCACGAGATTGACACCCTCATCCACGGTCAACATACCTTCTGGAAAGGTCATCTGTGTTATCATGACTCTTCCCTGGTCTATGCTTTATGGTGAAGTCTAGCACTTGCAGGCTAATGGACCAGCTGAACAGTTTGGGGTTTTCACCCTTCATCGGCATAATCCACTTTAAGGGCTTCTGGTCTGTTTGGACCTTGAAGGTAGACCATGTAAGGTAGGGCCTGAAATGCCTAAGGCTCCAAACTATACTGAAACATTCCTTTTCAACAGTAGCCCACCTAAGTTCTCTACCCTAGCCATACTGATGAAGATGATCGGATGTTCCCTCCTTTTGTCATCTAACTGGGACAAGACAGCTCCAATTCCAGTCTCGCAGGCATCCATCTGGACGATAAAGGGCTTGCTGTAATCAGACTCACACAACACAGGTGCCCTACTAAGACATTATTTCAAGACAACAAAGGCCCTCTGACAGTCTTCTGTCCAATTAACCTTCCCTGGTTGTTTGGGCAAAGTCAGAGCTGTCAGAGGGGCAGCTGTGGTTCCATAGTCACCATGAAGTTGCAATAATACAGAGTGAGCCCCAAAAAGGCTCTGAACTGGGGTGAGCAGTGGGAGTCTCCCAGTCATGTACATCCTGCATGTTACTGGGGAGAGGTTGGATTTGACCCCCTCCTACCACATGACCAAGATACGTGACTTTCCCCTGAGCTATCTGGCACTTGGTGGCCTTTATAGTGAGGTTAGCCCTTTTCAAGGCCTGGAACACTTTATCAAAGTGAGTCAAATGCTTCTACCAAGTGGAACTGTAGACAGCAATGTCGTCTAGGTAGGCCACACAAAGGCCCCCCAACCCACTGAGTGCATGATTGACTAAACGTTGGAAAGTGGCAGGTGCATTTTTCAACCCAAAAGGCATGACTCTAAACTGGTAGAACCCCCCAGGTGTCGAGAATGAAGTGTTTTCCTTGGCATGGTCCATCAGAGCTATTTGCCAATAGCCTGTGGTAAGGTCAAAGGTGCTCAAAAATTTGGCAGCACCTATGGTGTCCATGAGCTCATTAGCCTGGGCAATCGGTGCGTGTCAGTTTTGGTGCTGTCATTGACCCCTCTGTAGTCCACACAGAACCTCCAATCCTTGGCACCTGCCTGGGAACTTGCCTTGGGGACACGGACACCGGGTCTGGACCAGGGACTGGTTGAGGGTTCAATAACACCCAGATCCAACATCTTAGCGACCTCAGCCTGAATGTGGTGCTTAACTGTATCTGACATACGGTAGCACCTGTTTTTGACAGGCACACTGTCACCAGTGTCAATTTCGTACCTACACCACAGTGTAAGGCCTGGTTTCAGTGAGAACAGAGAGGCATGCTGCCGGAGCAAAGCCCTGCAGGCCCTCTGCTGTTCTGTCGCCAGATTTGGAGAGAGATGCACTCCCTCCACTGAGCCATCCTGAGGGTTGCTATGCAGCAAATCAGGAAGGGGCTCACTCTCATCCTCTTATTGCTCTGAAGCCAGCAAGAGACATGAGACTTCTGTTTGCCTGTGAAAAGACTTGAGCCTGTTAACATGGAACACCTGAGGGGCTACCCCAGGGACTACCATGTCAACCAGAGAGTTGACTTCGCCCATCTTGGAGATTATCCTGAAGGGTCCAGTCCACTTGTCTGCCAAAGCCCTAGGCTTGGTAGGCTCCATCACAGGCCTCTCCTGTCCTGGAGTCCAATCAACTTGTGATGCTTTAAGGTCATGACAGTATTATTCAATTCCTAGCTGGCCTTAAGATTCTCTATCACCTGACCCATCATCTGTGTCATCCTCTGCCTGAGGCCTAATACATAGTCCCTCACTTGCTTGGCAGGACCTGGAGGGATGGCTTCCAAACCTTCTTGGATCAATGCAAGGGGCCCCCTCACCGGATGGCCAAAGAGTAATTCAAAGGGGCTGAAACCAACACCCTCTTCCGGTACCTCTCTGTAAGCGAACTGCAGGCATTGCAAGAGGAGATCCCATTTCCTCCTTAGGAGCTCTTCCAAAGCGCCTAGCATGTCTTTGAGAGTTTTATTAAATCTCTCAACCAGACCATTGGTCTTGGGATAGTAAGTGGTGGAGAACTGGTAGGTTACCCCACACTCTTTCTACATGGTTTTCATGTAACTCAACATGAAGTTGGATACTCTGTCAGAGACAACCTCTTTAGGGAATCCAACCCTGGTGAAAATGCCCAGGAGAGCCCTGGCAACCACCTTGGCAGTAATAGTCTGAAGGGGGATCATCTCAGGGTACCTGGTGGATGATCAACCAAGACTAGGATGAACCGATGTCCACCTGAAGTGGGAGGGTCAAGGGGACTGACAATGTTGATGCCCACCCTCTCAAATGGTATGCCCACCACTGGCAATGGCTGCAGTGAGGCAATGACACTGCCTTCAGTCTTGCCAGACAACTGACAAGTTGGGCAGGTCCTGCAGTGGGACTCCACTTCTACTCCCATCCAGGGCCAGTAGAAATGGGCAGAGAGCCTTTGCTTGGTCTTCTTGGTCCCAAGATGAGCAACCAAGGGCTCCTCATGTGCCAACTGTAGTAGGAAGGGCCTGTAAACCTGTGGTATTACCAACCTTTTGAGGGCACCAGGTTCAGGCTTAGTGGGCTCACTAACAAGCTCACCCTCCCAAAATATCCGGAATGTCCTAGGCACTTCTCCATGTGCCTGGGACAGGGCCTGTTTCCTCAGACCCTCAAGAGAGTGGCACTCTCTCTGACCCCTACAGATGTCCGCCCGGGAGGGTCGCCCTTCATCCAACAGGCTTTGAAAGTCAGTGTGGTCCTCTGGGTTGAGCCCTTCTGCCTCAGGAGAGTCTTCTTCCTCTTCTCCCTTGGGAGTTGAGTTTGGGTTTACCACTGGAACCTCCCCATTCGGAGCATGAAACCTAGTGGGTGCTGCTGAAGCAGCAGGAAGAGAAGGGGTCCCTTTCGCAGAGGCATCCTTCTTGCTCTTCCTTCTTCGTGCCTTGGGTTTCCCCGTCCCCGGGGGTACCAGACTCGCAGCCGGACCCGGTGTGACCTGTGATCGGCTGACCGCCGCAGCAGCCATAGGTAGACCATCCGTGATCATCCCCATTTCCACCAAATCATTTCCTAACAAAATGTTAGCAGGCACGTCGTCCTGAACCAGGACAGGAAGCGTTGGTGTCTTGTCTCCAATTGTAATGTTGACTAAGGCTACAGGCGATAATTTGGAGGGCTCACCAGCTAACCTGGTGTTTCTCGGACGAGCATCTACATAGTCCTCTGGCTTGAGCAGGGTCCTGTGCACCACTGTCATGCTTGCTCCAGAGTCTCTCAAGCTAGTAGAAGGCTGGCCATTCAAGAGGACACTTCTCGAAAACCTACAGGTATTCTGTGGGATTGTGTCAAGTTCTTCTGTGTACTGGTACCAGGTCCCAAGGGACACTACGGAAATCTCTACAGGAGCACCGAACGTGATCCCTGTAGAGGAAGGGAGGACAGTGGCCTCTACCTCAGGCATGGGGTAAGGGTAGGTCAGACTGACAGCCTGGACTCCAAGTGCTTACCCTTACACTTGGGGTCACCCTGTATGTGATCCAGAACCCCACAGTCCCAACAAGTGCCAGGAATGCGGGGTATGGTACTGGAACCACTGGGAGCCTGCTTTGCAGCAGGTGGACCACTACTCTTACTCCCACCCACAAAGGACTTATCCCCACTAGATTTTTGGGTCTTAGGCGAGGAATAGTTTGGTTTCATGGACTGTGACAACCTTCTGAGAGGTCCTCTTTTCTTTGTCCTTGTCCTTCCCACTGGAGTCCTTAGGGGACACCCGGTGGGAGACCCACTTTTCAGCCAGCCTGGCTAGCTTACAGGGATCTAAAATGTTCTAAAAATGTTCTGGTCAGCAACATACTAACGCAGCTCTGGTGAACAGGCTTCCAAAAATGCTCAAAAAGCAAAAGGTGGGGCAATTCAACAAAGGTTTTCAATTTGTAACCATCAATCCACCACATCATGTTCATATGTGCAGCACTCACCCAGTCAATTCAAGATACATTGTTACGGAGAAATCTCCAGAATGGCTAATTTCCCTTACCTACTGAGTCCCTCAGCAGCTTTCCTGGATTTCTAGGATTTATTTTTTTCACCTGGTAAGAGTGTGAGCCTTTTTTCCCACTCTTACATGTGTTTTCCTGTGTGTGTTTAACATTTTCTTGTGTTCATAGACTGTGGACATTCCCCTACTCCATAGGCATCATCTTTTTACTGTGTGTTACACAGCACCTTCAGTGCAGTGACACAGGGTTGTCTTTTTTCTCAACTCATACACCATTTTCTGGGACTGACTACTCTCCCAGAACGTGTGAAGTTGCCATTTACTTCATTAGTCTTTTTAAACTCACAGACCCAGTACAAACTATCTTATATAGAGTTCTGGAAAGGGTTTATACTTATCTCTTTTTGTCTGTTTCTCATGGAACATTGTTTGTTCCCTTTTCATTAAGATTTGGCTGGTGGCAGTGGTAACTACCCTATGTTTCCTACCAGGGTTATTTTAAATAGCCTTGGTATTGTTTTAGGCTATCTTGGTAGCCTCGAACTTAAACCCGCTGGACCATATACGTTTTTATACGGTTCCAGCTGGGTTAATTCACCATTTTTATTTTTGCAAAAGTCTTTCTCGTGTTTTACTCTGTGCGCCAAACCAGGTTTGGTTCCTTTGTTCACTGTCCTTTCACGGGCCTCTGCACAGAAGCCCTCCTTAGGTGCCTGAATGTCTGAAATGGACAGGATGTGAAGGAGGGGTTTGAGAATCCCTGCACAGGGTCTCCTTGGAGACCTATGTCACACTCTGGTATGATTGGCTGTGGTGATTGTCCTAGCGGGACAGCCACTCTGCTGTGTGATTGACAGCCAGTCTGTGTGAATGGGGGAAAACTACATATAAAGCAGGTCTCTACGGCTGGAAAGGCAGAGTCGCCAGTGGATCAAGAGAACCGTAGAGAAGCTGACAGAAAAGGACCTCTACCACGACTGAACCTCCCGGTGAAGCCCTGCTGCGGGTCCGAATCTTCAAACTTCGACGAGAGGGAAGATCTGCAAGGAATCTTCTCCCCTTGAGCAGGTCGGAACAACCTGTTTGCCAAACTGCAAGCCTGGCCTCCCTCCTCTGGTCGAATTTGTTGTACAGAGCTACAGTGAACCGGATAGACAGGAGGAACAGACCCTGCTTGTGTTTTAAGGAATGCACCTTTTATTCGTCGCTTTGCTCTGCTGCTGGTTTCTTCCCTGGACAGTACAGGACCCTCCAGTCTTCCTCCTTCTTGTCAGTCCGACGGTCGCTTCAGGAACCGTGAGCCTGCAGGACCTGCCAGGAAGGTCTGCCTCAGCTACAGCATTCTTCTGCTCTAAAGGTGCTGTGCTAACTCGGTTGTTTTTTTCGTCCGACCGCGGTGAAAGTGTGTGAAATCTTTCGCCAATCCGAGGGCTTCTCCTTCTCTATTCTTTAAAGTAACTTTTCGTATGACCAACTTCGTTCTGAACTCTTGGCAAAGACTTAACCGCGAACTACCCTGAACTGTGTGATCCTCTACAAAGTCTTTGGTCCACTGACTTTGGCTAAGGCCTTTTGATTTGATTTCCTCACTGTAGTTCCTTTTTCTAGATTGCCCTCCTTACTTACTTGTTGGTGCTGCTCAACCTCTGTCTAACTTTGTCTTTCCCTCCCTTTTGAATTACTGGAGTGCATTTTGCTCACACTTCATTTTGAGCCTAAATTGTCCAGAATCTATTGAGTGTGGTGTAGTGTATTTGAATCGTGATTTTCCAACTGTTTAATATTAGTGCAATGTTTAATAACTGATGTGTAAATAAATGCATATTCTTTTACTCAGAAACCATGAGCCAGTGTTTGTTTGAATCATAGTAATTGCTGTCCTTTGTGTAACTATTGATACTGCTCACTTAAATCTTGAGAAAAATCTGGCTGCTCAGCCATTGCTACCACTTTTCTGTGTAGTACAGGCTTGTACCAAAGGTGAATTTGTACTGTCACTTGTAGTCCTAATTGTGTGTGGTGTTCCCAAAGGGTACTGCATATAGTTCTGCCTAACACACATTGGGCCTCATTACACGGACGGCGGTAAGGGTTAACGGTCACCGTTAATGGCAACGGTGACTGTTAACCCTTACCGCCGTACTACGAGGTCCCTTTGCGGGTTGGAGGATTTAACGCCTGCTTTTTGCAGGCGTTAAAAACCAACCCGCTAAGGGACCTCGGAGCTAATTACGGCACCGCAAAATTGCGGTGCCGTAATTAGCGCCTTCCCCATTCCCATAGAGCCCTATGGGGCAGAAATGGGAATGGGGAAGGGCAATGGCGGAAGGGGGATTTACCGCCCCACCGACCTTGGAATGGGGCGGTAAATCCCCTTTCCGCCAAGGCGGTGCCGGTAATTTACCGGCATGGTCCAGGGTGCTAATAGCACCCTGGATCACCGCCTTCCGTGTAATGAGGCCCATTATCTCTTTTCTTAAAATCCCTGAATCTTTTAATGTATTGGGTCGGTGTCTTGCCAAACTTGGCAATCAAAGCAGAATTCATGCACTCATAATGACCCCTTTCTTCCACACTCAGTTTCAGAATACAGTCATACCCAGTCTGAGGCACTCTGCTTAACAAACACATAGCCCAATCACTTTTATCAAAATCATGGATTTCACAAGCCATCTCAAATGCTTCAATCCATTGGAGGATATCTGAACCCTCCACATACACACCAACCAAATCTTTGATAAACTTGGTGGCTGGGGACCTGACACTCTCAACTGACTTTGCTGAAGTTTCCACTTTAGCTTTCTCTAGCTGGATTCGCTGACATTCAGTGTCCTTGTTTTTAAGTTCAAGATCCTTATCCTTTAGTTCCAGATCCCTGGCTTTAAGGAACACTTGCTGTGCCAACTCCTCTTTCTTAAGTTCAGCTTCTATTTCCAACTTTCTATGTTCAAAGGTCAATTTCATCCTTAATAATTCAAGTTCCAAGGAATTCCCTGGAGAAACATTGCTGGATGTCAGAACAGATGCATCAGGAATGGTGACGTTCCCAGAATCAGATTCAATAACATCCCCAGGGGTAGTGCCCTCATTGGTTCCATCCCCCCCTTCGAGAGCTTCACAATTGATATGGTTGTCCACCAGAGCAGCTATCAGCTCCGCCCGAGACCTATCCTCAATGTCTAACTCCCTGGCTTCACAAGCACTCTGGAGAGCCTCTAAGCTCATCCTAGTCAATTTACCATTTGCAACAGACTCCATTGCTTGCAATGCAGTTATCCTGTATACAACTAAACCTCAATTTAACAAAGTGTAGATAATTTTGTAAGTGGCAAGGTTACACACTGATTCTTTAAACCATAAACATCCAACTGCTGCCACCAGCGTAAAGACTGGAGGGGGGTGTCTGTACTCCTGCTCTTTATGTAGCAGAGGAGAGCACAGAGGTCCCCAGCCAAGATTCTCTATTCGGTAGCTAAGGTCGCGCAATCAAGGCCTAGATTCTCAGCAGGTGGTGCAGGCTGGTTCTTAAGAACAGTGTAGTCCCCAAACACCCACAAAGGAATATTCACACACTGTGTTAGTGAAAAAAGAGTTCTTTCTATAAATAAGGTTCAATGTTATGTACACAATCACAATAACTCACTTTGTGCTCAGTTAGTCTAGAATGGCAAATATATTCACAGTTCTACGTGGTACCACAATTACTATCAGATTTCATTAAAGTGCATCAACTGGACTTAGTTAATATGTCACACAAATCAAGTAAAAAAAAGAACCAACAATAGAATTAGGAGGAAAGCAGTTGGTTAGGACAATAGGCAGAATACTGACCCCTACCACTAGACAGAGCTCTGTGTGGAGATCCCCCCACCTGGGCAACCTGTAAATAAAGATATATCGTACAAGCCCAGTCAATTTATTGTTCATAAGAGTTTTATTTCCTTCTCAATAGTTTTACAACCCCAATGTACCTGGAATAGCAGAGTTCGACGTCAGGGTCATCAACGGATCCTTCTTCAGTGGCTCCCTTTAAGGCAGGAGCCACACTTCGTCGAGATCCCACAAGGAAAAAGGGTGGACACTGTCGTTGTGGCAGCAGCTTCGGTTCTTGCGGTGCTAGTTGACGATCGGTCGAAAATGCCTTGCAAGCTGAGACGTGCGGTGCACCTCGAAGACGAGTGTTTGTTGCCACAAAGAGTCAATGAAGAAATTTTGCCCAACAAGGGCGCCAGGTCATCTGTGTCTGGCGTCGGCGAACGGACGGAGTAACGGCTGGCTTCAGTAGCCTCGTCGGCATCTCTGAGGTCTTCGGGTTGCGGGAAACCCACCAGCAGATTCTCCTCGGTCATCAGCGGCCTTGGCTTTTTCCAGCCGGACGAAAGAGGTCGACGAGGATGAGCAAGGTAGTCCTTGCTTCAATGTTCTCAGGCAAAGGAGCTCTGCGGCTCCGGTCGGCGACGGCGGTCGGCAATGGTGGATGGCTGTCCGGTGCTTCTCCTCGTTCTCCTCGGCGGTCCCCTTCTCCGGTCAGCAGCCTTTCATAGGTCTGTCTACCAGGGAGATTTGGCAAAGATCAGCTGGTGCACGATGGTCCCTCGTAGCTCGGGAAGAGGTCTCCTAGTCAGGTCTTCTCTTGCATCAGTTCCTTGAAGGCACAGCAGCTTTCAGATTGGTGAAGGACAGCAGCAGCAGTTCTTCTTCTTCCAGTGGGCTTCAAAGTTAAGCATCTGTTTCAACTTCAGCTTCTGAACGATTTCATGAATGAGAGGCCCCCAGATATACTGTTGATCTCCCATTCACTTTGCTGTGTCACACTCAGGCAACCAATCACTCAGAAGGGCATTCCGGTAGTCAGGCAGCCAATCATGCGCACAGTGCATTCAGGCCATTCTTCTCCATCCAGACACTCACAACACAGAATGTGGATTCAGACAATCACACTGCCATTCAGCACTACACACTGCGTTCATACCAGTTTCGGACAGGGCTGTCTCAGTCATTGTGTCAACCACCAGATACTAGACACCCACAACACAGAATGCTTATAAGTCACACACTCCGTTCACCCAGGTCCCACCCCAAGGGCATACCCACAGCATACAGTCATTGGGAAGGATCCAGCCAGTCTGGCCTGGACTTCCCCACAACACCATTTATGGAACGTCCACCCAACGGCCAGTCAGGGGGAAGGGACAGAGTCAGGGCTTCCCGGGACTTCGGGAAAAGTAAGGTAACAGGCGATAGAAAGCAAGAGGCCACTGTTAGGCAGAATTGTATGCAGTACCCTTTGGGAACACCACACACAATTAAGACTACAAGTGACGGTACAAATTCACCTTTGGTAGAAGCCTGTACTACACAGTAAAAGTGGTAGCGATGGCTGAGCAGCCAGACTTATCTCAAGAGCAAGTGAGCACTATCAATATTTACACAAAGGACAGCAATTACTATTATTCAAACAAACACTGACTCAAGGTTTCTGAGCAAAAGAATATACATTTATTTACACATCAGTTGTATAACATTTCACTAAAGTAAAGCAGTTGAAAATCACACTCTTAATACACTACACCACACCCAATAGATTCTGGACAAGTTAGGCTCAAAATGAAGTGTGAGCAAAATGGCACTCGAGCAATTTGAAAGGGAGGGAAAGACAAAGTTAGACTAAAATTGAATAACACCAACAGGTAAGTAAGCAGTGCAATCTAGAAAGCGGAACTGCAGTGATTGAATCAAATCAAAAAGGCTTAGGGCCAAAGTCAATAGGACAAAAGTCTTTTGCTCAAGACCACACGGTTCAGGGTATTTCACGGTTAAGTCTTTGCCAAGAGTCCGGACAAAGTTAGTCGGCAGAAAAAGTTTGTTTAAAGAGTAGAGAAGGACAAGCCCTTGGATCGAACAACCAGATTTGCACAGTACCTTTAAATGGAGAAGAAGCTGCAGCTGAGGCGGACGTTCCTGGCAGTTCCTGCAGGCTCACGGTTCCTGAAGCGACTGTCAGGCTGACATGAACTAGGAAGACTGGAGGGTTCTGCACTGCCCAAGGAAGAAACCTGCAGCAGAGCAAAGCAACAAATAAAAGGTTCACTCCTTAAAACCCAAGCAGGGTCCGACCTTCCTGGTTATCCAGTGCACTGTAGCTCTGTACAGCAAATTCAACCAGAGAAGGGGTCATGGCTTGAAGTTTGGGCAAACTGGTTAGTCCCACCAGCTCAAGGGAAGAAGATTCCTGGTAGATCTTCTCTGTCGTTGGAGCTTGAAGTTTCGGACCTGCAGTAGGGCTTCAGCGGGCGGTTCAGTCGTTGTAGGGGTCCTCTTCCATCAGCTCCTCGTCGGTTCTTTTGTTCCAGTGGTGACTCTGCCTTTCCAGACCCAGAGATCTGCTTTTTATGCAGTTTTTCCCCATTCACACAGCCTGGCTTTCAGTCACACAGCAGGGTGGCTGTCCCGCCGGGACAGTCACCACTGCCAATCAGATCAGAGTGCGACATGGGTCTCCAAGGAGACCCTGTGCAGGGAGTCCTAAACCCTTCCCTCACATCCTGTCCCCCCCCAGACATACAGGCGCCTAAGTAGGGCTTCTCTGTAGAAGCCTGTGAAAAGACTGTGAACAAAGGAACCAAACCTGGTTTGGCACGCGGAGTAAAAAACGAGAAAGACATTTTCAAAAAGAAATGGCGAATAAACCCAGCCGGAACGATATAAAAACCTATATGGTCTAGCGGGTTTAAGTTTGAGGCTACCAAGATAGCCTAAAAAATTACCAAGGTTATTTAAGATAATCGCGGTAGGAAAAATAGGGCAGTTACCACTTCCACCACCCAAGTCTTGATGAAAAGGGAGCGAAACAATGCTTCAGGAGAAACAGACAAAAGGGATAAGTATTAACCCTTTCCAGTACTCCATGTAAGATAGGTTGTAATGGGTCTGTGGAGTTTAAAGCAACTAATAAAGCTAATGGCAACTTTACATGTTCTGGGAGACAGTAGTCAGTCCCAGAAAATGGAGTCTGAGTTGGGAAGTCTAAAAGACAACCCTGTGTCACTGCACTGAGGGTGCTGTGTAACACGTAGTAAAAAGATGATGCCTGTGGAGTAGGTGAGGCTCCACAGTCTATGAACACAAGAAAATGTTAAACACACCCAGCTAAACACATGTAAGAGTGGGAAAAAGGGCTCACACTCTTACCAGGTGAAAAAAATAAATCCTAGAAATCCAGCAAAGCTGCTGAAGGATTCAGTAGGTAAGGGAAATTAGCCATTTTGGAGAATTCTCCCTAACAGCCACAGGGACCATCTTGTTTCCCATCAGGAATCCACTGATTCCAATGACAGGGCCTGGGCATCCCAAAATGGAGGGTGTGCATGGCACCTGTCAATTCAGCACAGAGCTGCCACCAGCCCGTACCCTGCTCTGTGGTCCACACACAGTTACCCAAAAACATACATGAGGAGTACAGGGTTATACCGCCACCCATGGGTGACATAAGGGTATCCCAGTGGTCTGTTCCCAAAACCAAAAACCGGAAGAGTCGCACCGCCAGGAGTCCCACATGAACTCCTACGTGGAAAATAAAACAGAACATACATGATAAAGCCTTAAAGGACAAGGATATGGAGGCTCTGTCCCTCCAATGCATTTGCAGCATCATACCCTAGACCTATCCTCAAAGTCTAACTCCTTGGCTTCACAAGCACTCTGGAGAGCCTCTAAGCTCGTCCTAGTCAATTCACCATTTGCAATAGATTCCATTGCTTGTAATGTCGTTATCTAGTTCACAACTAAACCTCAGTTTAACAAAGTGTGGACATTTTGTAAGTGGCAAGGTTACACACTGATTCTTAAAATCATAAGCATCCAACCGCTACCACCAGTGTAAAGACTGGAGGGCGGTATTGGTATTCCTGCTCGCTATATGGCAGGGTCCAAGCACTGAGCACCCCAGCCACGATTCTGTAATTGGTCAAACGTGACGAGCAATCAAGGCTTAGCTCTCCGGAGTAGATGCAGGCTGGTTCTTAAGTACAGTGTAGTCCCCAAGCACCCACAAAGGAATGTCCACGCACTATATTATTGAAAACACAGTTCTTTATATAAATAAGGTTCAAAGTTATATACACATCACAATAACACACTTTGTACTCTGGCAATACTGTAATGGCAAATATATACAGATCTATGTGGTACCACTCTTACTATCGATTTCTTTGAAATGCATCCATGGCTAAAAGCCCCAAATAGCATACTAATCAGATTATAAGATGAATCAACGATAGACCACAGAAGGAAAGCAAGTTAGATCAAGCAATGGAAGAGCAGTCTATGCCACTACCATGAGACAGTTCTGAGGATCCACCCACCCGGGCAAGCGTATTTGACAAGCCCAGTCCAATTATGCTCAATATACTCTCAATTCCATTCTAAAAGGTTAAATGACCCCAAAGTACCTGGTTTCGTAGAGTTCTTCGATGAATCGTCGACGGGCCCTTCTTGCGTGCACTGCCTTTAAGGCAGGAGCCATGGGTTGTTGAGATTCTGTGAAGATAAAGGTAAACACTGTCGTTGAGGCAGCAGCTTCGGTTCTTGCAGTGCTCGTTGACGATCGGTTGAAACATCCTGCAAGCTGCGGCGTGCAGTGAACCTCGCCGACGATAGTTTTTTGCCACAAAGAGTTAATGAAAAACGTTGGCCCAGCAAGGCGTTGGGTCATTGGCGTCTCTGTGGTCTCCGGTTGGTGGGAAACCCACAGGTGGATTTTCCTCGGTCGTCGGCAGCTGTCACTTTCTTCGGCTGGACAAATCGGTCGTCAGTGCTGAGCAAGGGAGTACTTGCTTGTAATGTTTTTATGCAAAGGAGCGTAGCGGCTCCGGTCGACGAGGTTTGTCGTCAATGGTGATGGACTTCAATGTCCGGTGCGTCTCTTCGTTCTCCTCGGCGGCCCCTTTTTCCGGTCGGCAGCCTTTTGAGGACTGACTTCCATGGAGCCTTGGTGAAGGTTAGCTGGTGCACGATGATCCCTTGTAGCTCAGGAAGAGGTCTCCTAGCCAGGTCCTCCCTTGGATCAGTTCCTTGAAGGCGCACCAGCTTTCAGATTGGCGAAGGACAGCAGCAGAAATTCCTCTTCTTCCAGCAAGCTTCAAGGTTAAGCATCAAGTATCAACTTCAGCTTCTGAACAATTTCCATCAGTGAGAGGTCCCCAGATATGCTGTTTGGTCTCTCATTCACTCTGCTGGGTCACACTCAGGCAACCAATCACTCAGAAGGGCATTCCTGCAGGCAGGCAGCCAATAAGGCTCACAGTGCATTCAGGCCATTATCCTCCCTCCAGACACTCACAACAAGGAATGTCTATTGGGACAAGTACCCAGCCATTCAGCACTCCACACTGCATTCACACCAGTTTGGGACAGGGCTGTCTATATCTTTGTGTCACATACCAGACACCAGACACCTATAATACGAAGCGCATATTGGTCACACACTACATTCACCCAGGTCCCACCCCAAGGGCATACCTGCAACCTACAGTCACTGGGAAGGCTCCAGCCAGCCTGGCATGGACTTCCCTACAATACCATATATGGAACTTCCACCCAACAGCCAGTCAGGGGAAAGGGACAGAGTCAGGGCTTCCCAGGACTTTGGGAAAAACAAAGCAAAAGGCAATAGAAAAAGCAAGAGGCCACAGAGGCCATCTTGTCTCCTATCAGGAATCAACTGATTCCAATGGCAGTTCCTGGGTATCCGAGAATGGAGGATACAGAACACCTGTCAAATTCAGCATGGAGCTGCCACCAGCCCATACTCTGTCGGCGACACACAGGTGCCCAAAAACACATACACTAGGGGTGAAGGGTTGTACCCCCACCCATGGGTGCCATAAGGGTATCCCAAGGCTCTGTATACCAAACCAAAAGGAGGAAGAGCTGCACACTCAGGAGTCCCTCATGGACTCCTGGACAGAAAACAATACAGAACACACATGAAAAAGCACTACAGAACAAGGACAGGGAGGCCCTGTCCTTCCAATGCATTTCCAGCATCACACAGACCACGTTGGATTCCTCTGTGTGTCTTCTTTTCAGAAATGTATGGGGTTCCCCATTTTCCTTGGTGGCTGTGACACCCCAGGCCCAAATCTGTGGGTTGTCCACAACACTAAATACCATAGGAATTTCCTCTTCCTAGGCCCTTTGTAGTACCAGTGGTTTAGCCTTTTCCCTTTGCGGCCAGGTATGTGCACTGACACATATGATGTACTGTTTTCGTTGCAACATGTGTGGGAACATTGGAAGGTAGAACATGTGTTGTTGCCGGCATGCTTCAACAGTTTCCTGTTGACAAATGTGTGGAAACAGTGTTTTTTGCCACTTTTTGTAGTTTGCTAGGCCTTGTGGGTAATACATTCTAGGGTGATTTGCAAAATTCAGGGCTCTTTGATTTTGCCCAGCTGTCTTCTTTTCAGAAATGTATGGGGTTCCCCATTTTCCTTGGTGGCTGCGATGCCCCAGGCCCAAATCTGTGGGTTATCCAGATGGCAAAATTGAGTCTTCCCCAAGGCGTTTGACGTACCAGTGGTTTAGCCTTTTACCTTTGTGCCCAGGTAAGAGCACTCATGTGAGGTACCGTTTTCACTGGGACACCTCTGGGAATGTGTGAAGGTAGGATATGTGTTGTTGCTGGCTTGTTTCGGTGGTTTCCTGGTTGCAAATGTATAACATTTTGTTTTTGCTCCAGTTTTTTTTGTCTGCCGGGCCGTTGTGGGCATCAAATCCTAGGGCGATTAGAGAAAGTCAGACCGCGTTGGATTCCCCTGGGTGTCTTCCTTTCAGAAATGTATGGGGTTTCCCGTTTTCCTTGGTGGCTGCGACACCCCTACCCAAATCTGTGGGTTGTCCACAACACCAAATATCATAAGAATATCCTCTTCCTAGGCCCTTTGGTGTACCAGTGGATTAGCCTTTTCCCTTTGAGCTCCGGTAAGTGCACCGATACATGTGATGTACCATTTCCATTGGGACACCTGTGGGAACATGGGAAGGTAGGAATGTTATTGTTGCCGGCATATTTCAGTGGTTTCCTGGTGGCAAATGTCTGCCATTTTGTTTCTCCACTTTTTGGAGTTTGCTGGGCATTGTGGGTAATAACTTCTAGGGTGAGTGGCAAAGGTCAGACATCTTTGGATTCCCCCAGGTGTCTTCTTTTCAGAAATGTAAGGGGTTCCTCATTTTTCTTGGTGGCTTCCTCACTTTCCACGGTGGCTGTGACACCCCAGACCCAAATCTGTGGGTTGTCCGTAACACCAAATACCATAAGAATTTCCTCTTCCTAGGCAATTTGTTGTACCAGTGGTTGAGCCTTTTACCCTTTGCGCCCAGGTAAGTGCACCAACACATGTGAGGTACCATTTTCGTCAGGACACCACTGGAAATGTGGGAAGGTAGGACGTGTTATTGCCAGCGGGTTTCGCTGGTTTCCAGGTAGTAAATGTCTTAAAATTGTGTTTTTTTATCCACTTTTTGGAGTTTGCCAGGCCTTGAGGGTAATAAATTATAGGGTGATTGGCAAAACATAGATCTCTTTGGATTCCCCCGGGTGTTTTCTTTTCAGAAATGTATGGGGTTCCCCATTTTCCTTGGTGGCTTCAACCCTGTATGCCCAAATCTGTGTGTTGTCCCCACCAACAAATACCATAAGAATTTCCTCTTCCTAGGCCCTTTGGTGTACCAGTGGTTAAGCCTTTTCCCTTGTTGCCCAGGGAATGGCACTGACGTGTTTTGGTGGTTTCCTGGTGGCAAATGCCTGAAAATTGTGTTTTCTCCACTTTATGTAGTTTGCCAGGCCTTCTGGGTAATAAATGCTAGGGCGATTGGCAAAAATAAGACCTCTTTGGAGTCCCCCTGTGTCTTCTTTTCAGAAATGTATGGCGTTGCCCATTTTACTTGACAGCTGCAACACAAAATACTGTAGAGGAGGAGCCAAGTCCCCCTACCAGATGTTCTGCCCCCATGCTGCCTATATGTTGGAAACCAGAAATTGTGACATGTGCAGTACCAGTTAGGATGCCTATACTGCAAAGAATCCATCCTTCAAACAAGGTATCCATTGAGAAAACTGTATATGCATTCACAAATAAATAATGGTCTTCTGGAGAAGGTTCGGAAGAAATTTGAAGAAGAATAAGAAAGAAGACTGATCACATCATGCAAAACAGAATTGACACACCCAGAAAAGACACAAATGAAGAAAGAATATAGACATTCTATAGGATGTAAGGATGAAGTATCGAAGTAAAGCAATATTTCGGGATCAAAATGAAGATTGATTGTGCAAAGAAACACTGAAGAAATTAAAAGTAATTTTACAAGTGTACAGATGCTCTAACGCAAATAGACAAAGTAATCCTGAGGCTGGCTATGTAGTAAATAGATTGCAGGAATGTATAGAATCGGGATGTTCCACAATGCGCTTTAGCATACTTAAACCCCATAATATGCCATGGTTTGCATTTTGTACAAGCTGCTGAAATGGAATGGATTCACAGTTAGGTATGGATACATACACAAAGCGTTCATTAGGGACTTCTTGCATTACATGGCTGCAGAGAGTGCATGTATGTTTCCACATGTATGAAATCTGGAAGATTTCATTTATAGGTATGTTTTTGTTTTCCAGTACTTGTAGTAAGTACATTAAAAATTCTTGTGGATCTTCTTGTGTGTTTCTAGTGAATCTCACCATTCCAGCATAGTAGTTCAATTCCTGCCTTATTCCAGAAACGCTGTAAGTGTTGTCAGGATTGTTTGTTGCATTTCTGTGAAGGACTAACATTTGCAAACATAATTGGTCTGTCCCATTGAAGTAAATGTTTTCAACAATTGCTGGCAATTGGAATTGAATATAGATTGCTACATTTGCATAGCAGTTTAGACCAGTTGTATTGAAAAATGTGAATGGACCAGACAGTTCTGTGTCAGAGTCATTTGATGGAAGTGCACATTGTTTCTTTGAAGAGGTAGTTGGTTTTGATTGTGCAGTTCGGTATGCATTTTGTTTTCTGTAGATCCTTGTTTGGTTGTGGTAATTGATGAAGTACCAGATGCTTTTAATTTCTTTGGAGGTATTGTTGTGAGATCCTGTATAAATTGGTCTGCACTAGTTTTCCTTTACAAAGTTTTACTTTTTGAGGAGCAGGCTAGGTTTTGAGATGGGGTGCATAGAGTGTGCATAGTTTATTGTACTCTACAATTCAAGGATTATTAGCATTTACTTTACTTGCATCAAAATTGACTAGAAATAGTCCTTCAAGTGTACGAAGGCAAGACTACAAATCTCATGCCTTCTTTAAACACTGTGCTGCCAATATCTATCAATGCTTGATCTAGGGTAAGACCTTGTGATTTATGAATGGTGACTACGTATGCTAGAGATAGAGAAAATTGTTCTCTGCATAAATACATGTCTTTGAAAAGAAGGAATCGCGCTGCTGAGCGTCCTATCCTTTTAACTTCAAAGATTTTGTCAAAGTGAATATTGACAAAATGAATGTTGTCACGTGGTTATGTTTCAAAGCCAACAACTGTACCAAGTGCTCCATTAACTAATCCTTGCTCTACATCAAGGTTACTCTTTATCATCACTCTACAGTTTAAAGACAATGTTAATATTTTCTCTAAACCAGATGTGTTTTCTAAGGTGTTTAGGCATGCAGTGGCTTGTTCACACATGGGTAGTGTCATACCGTGCACATCCAGTTTGTCTGTGGAGTAAATTTGAACTAATGGTTGCATTTCTTTTTTCAGCATTGTTTCATGGAATTGTGCACAGCTTGCAAGAGTTGGCATCAAGGACATACAGTTTACATTTTTGTGTGCTAATTGTTCCATGACATCAGTAGCACATGAGTTTTGCCTATTGAGTGTATGGATGTGTCTGGTATTTTATATAGATTGTGCTTCTTTAGATAGTGCACCAACCCTAATACTTTTCAAAATGTTGGCGTAGGTGAGATCTGCAGACTGATGCATGTTTTCAGTTAATTCTTTATATTGGAAATGTTGCCAAAGATTTACATTTCCTATGCTGCCAAGAGTTTTATGGCACAGTTTGTAAAAATAGGTTCAGCTTTCACTTGTGTAAAAATAGGTTCAGCTTTCACTGGTGTAATTGAAGAAGATCTCAGAAAACAATAATGTGTTTTCCTCCAAAGAGTTCTTCGTAGTCTGTATTGAGGACCTCTTGTAATCTGAGGTGAATCAAATAATAATAATTATTATTAAAGCCAACATTAGGTTGGAGACCATGCTCACCTCATCTATTAGGAGCATTTTCATTTGTTTTAAAACTCTGCGTAGTTCCATAGAAGCTTCTGCTGAAAGTTTGTAGTAGTTTAATTTGTTTTGGTGCTCTACTGGAAGGAGTAACAATCAGTGTAAAGAGACACAGCCTATGTTGTAGGCAGCTAAACCTGTAGGGGCAGTTCCAACAGCTGACAGTTTGTTGTTTGTCAATTGTTGGCGGAGCATGCTGATGATTTCTATTAAGAATGTTTTCCCTGAAACAGCTTCACCACTTACATATAGCAGTATATGTTTGTAGTCTTGACAGGTCCAAGTTTTAGTTTCGTGCTGCACACCATGCTCAATTTGTTTAGTTACTTCTAGGAAAATGCTATGCTGTTCATTGTTTAATTGTGATTTGAGTATAGCAAAGTCTTCTGTAGATTCTTCATACTAGCACATGGTGTTTTCTACTTCAGTCAGGGCTAATTCTGCCTCATTTGCTATGAGTGGCTGCCCAAGTGGTTCTTGGCTTCCTGTTACAAAAGATTGACTGCTGTCAGGAGTATCTATATTTAGTTGTGCCTGGAGTTCTTTTTCTTGTTAGTGTTCATTGCCTAACATGGTTTTGTACGGCGTATAATTAATATCTGTTACAGTGCTTTCATTTGGAGGCATGGGTATCTAATAAATCTTATTCTTTTCTCCATGGTTTAAAAAGTTGCAGTAGGGCCATGTAATACAGTTCTTTATGTTGAGGAGATTTTAATGATAGTTTCATACGGTTAATGAGACTGCGTTTGGTAAGTTTAACTAGGCTGCCCTCTTTGACTATATATTTTCTTTCTCGTCTGGTTTAATATTATTTTTGTATGTGAAGTTTTGGGCTATGTGGTATTGACACATGGTTTCCAAAGCAGTACTCCTGTTTGGGTAGTGTGTCTAGTAAGTTGTTTTTCAAAATGTCCTAGCTGTTGGGATCATTTTTGGCTATTGTTTCTATGTCTTCATATGATTTGAGAACTCTTTTTCTGGATTTAGCAGGATCAAGGCTTAGCCATACTATGTTTTCAGATTTCCCATACAAGGCAGTGCCAGTTAAACAGTCTGCGGCTTCGTAGCAGCCACATTCTCTATGGGAGAGCATTTGTATGCCAAAACGTGTACAAAATCTTTGATAGTGTTTTGTCAGATGATATGTCGTCCCAGAGGTCTTTCAGCTCTGTTTTCTGTGCTGTGACATTTCATGCAACTGCAGTGGAATTGTCTGCAATTTACTGCACATCTGTATTTGCATTCCAAACAAGGGCAATTATTATATTGTAATCATTGATGTACTTTGATCCTTCAGTTCTTTTTATGCAGTGATGAGGGAGAGCTGGAACACACCCTTCCCCCAATCACATCCAGACCATGGCCTAGAGGATCACGACCCAGACACCCTCCACGAGATGAGTTTGCCTACTTACCTGATGGCAGAATACCCTGGTTCAAGAACATACACCTGAGAGGAGTATGCCCACCGGTACGATCAACACCAGTCCCTGTGGCCCGCGATGATATTTGCGGCATGGATGAACTCGACTAAAAGCCACGGTTACAGTTTCCACATCGTTAGAGATGCCATGACGACATAGCTGACGGACGATAACGCCTGGTCACTCACACACCAATCTACATGAAGAACATACTCAGTGCTATGACGTAGCGGACTGTCACACTCACGGACGTGCATCGTTTTTATTTTTCACATAGGCCTTCTACCGCACCACAGAAACGCAAGACGCCTGAAGAGATCAAGTATAAGCTTGCTGATGCTTCCTCGCCACCTATCTCTATGAGACGCTACCATGTATATCTAGTATTACATATGATGATTGTCATTTCGCGACTACCATACTATGGCGTATGTACTGTTACCCCTGAACTAGGCCTGAGTAGGCCGCGAGCAAGAGTCCCCAGGTCGGAGCCTCGCAAACGAAAACCCCTTCCAGGACTAAATGCAAGTACTGAACAAGCAGAAGAGACCCACAGTGAGGGCCCGCAGCCAAGGCAGCGATGTTGCAACTCACATACCGAAAAGCCCACTGCCAAGGTTACACCTGCAAATGCTAAGCCTTTGGACACAGAATACTAAAATCAAATGCTCAGAATTCTGCTCCAGCATGGTCTCTCCTCACATGACCGAGCTGAACTGACATGACAGAGTGCCAAAGCCTACGAGACAAAGAAGCAGCCAGAGTCTCGTTAGTTGCAACAACGAAGCGGCAAGATGGACACCTGCAAGGATGGGAATGACCAGCCTAGGAGCTTATGAGCAGACCTGCCCGTTGTTTTCACATAACACATAGTTGCACATTGTTGCTAATGACAGGTACAACGTGAGCTGGGAACGACGATGGTCCCAGGCTTGGGGGCTCATGGGAAATCCAATCAGAACTCCTGGGGATTCGCTACTGACGCCAATCACTCACAACCAAGCATCGATGGTCCCCTTGTTGCAATTTCGAAGTAGCAATGTTAGGGACGGCCCAAGCGTACAACCTGATTTTGTTCCTTCCAATTAAAAGTTTTCATATACCTTACATATACTAACCCTACTACTCAGATAGCCAATCCTGGATGGCAATAGGTTTCTTATGCTAATTTTCTCAAGTGACGCAGGTAGCGCGTCATACTGTAGTAAAAAGGCCTGCGAGCCACGAAGAGAGCGCATTTTGCCAGGCTTTTTGCCACCTTTCTTGCATGCATACGAGAAACCGTTTCTGCTGTTGAAATAAACTGCAGTTTCAGCCTTGCTCCTTGTGTGCGCATACACTCATTTTGGGGAACACGGGAGGAGTTGGGGCCTCCCAGCCCGGAACTCCGCGGACGGCTCTGCCGACTCCGGGTTAATCACCCCGACAAGTTGGAGGCACTGCTGAGATATTTTTAAGGTCTACCCCCTCATCTTTTCTTATCCCAAGGCCTCTCGTTGCGAGGCGGACCAGCAGTGCGGCCCCCTCTGCCGCTGCCCCCTTTTGAGGACTACAGGACCATCGCGGAACTGCGAGAAGACCGGACGGCGCAATCCGGATATTGGCCCTCGGGAGCCGATTGAGAAGCATCCCGACCGCGGTTGGTGAGTGTCCGGATGAGTCCAGAAGAGGGGAGGTGGCGAGCCGCTTGGAGGGGTGCACGCGGTCGTGCGGCCCCGCATAAAGGGAACTTGGTGAGTATAGCACAACCAACAATCAACGTAATAATATGTAAGAGGAGCGGGGAGGGAAGATTTATGAAAAGGGTCGCGGGAGGTGTGTACTGTTTGTGCTAAGGATTTGAATAACAGGTGACGGTAGGTCGGCGAGTGGCGGTGAAGACAGGCACGAGGGCCGTCTCCCTCCGCGTCATGAAGGAAGGTAGGTGGAGCCAACGGCACCACACGGGATCGCTAGAAGGCCCTGATTTGTTTGGATCGAGCACACATGTACGGGGGGAAGGTGGATTTCCTATGAATTGGCGTTTTAGGTCAATGAATAGATGTGGATACCTACTAATTGAGTGTTGAAACTCGTTAGGTAGATGACGTTTCCCTATAGGAGGTAGCTAGAGAGTTGCCGAGTGCAGAAGATAATTGACTGATTAAGCTCCCCAGGTGAGGGGCGTATCACACGCGAGGCGACGCAGCGGGTGCAGATCAATTATATGAGTTGTATTGGTGGTTTCCTTGTTCCCTTGTGAGACAAGAAGACAGCTGTGGGGTTGAAGGGATTACTGATTAAAGTACATTGTGTGATTTTAATGTGAACGTTCTTACCGGTATTAGATTAACGGGGTTGGTGTCGTCACCCGTTGGATACCATAGGACTCCGCGGCTGCCTGGTGTTTCGCTCGGGTTACCCGAGGAGGTGACCAAGAGTTAAGCGACAGGGAGAGGGGCGGAATAGAAGGAGCAGAGAGGAGGTCGCGCTGAACGCGGCGGTTGAAAGGTGGAAAGTAAAGGGGAGGCGGCTGTACAAGACCGCCACCCAGGGCACGCAGTCGCAGTGGACTTCGTGTACCGCGGCCAAAGGGCGCTGTACAAGTGATATCAAGAGAAAAAGGAAATCGTATGTTTGTGAACTTGATTGCTTTTCAGCGGACGATCGGAAGTCCCCACATTACAGGGACAGGTAAAGAAGGTTGCAACCATAAGTGTCAATATAAAGTACAATTATGCCTTACGAGTCCGGACCTACGGGGTCGGGGAACACCTTAACAACTCCCCTCCAACATATCTGCAAAACGTTATCGCCTTATAAGGAGAAACTTATCAAGTATAGTATTGCATGGACACAAGGAACAGATAATAAAATGACGATACAGTGGCCGCCTAGCGGCAGTTTTGACCCATATGTTCAGCACATGCTGTTAACACACATACACAACACTTACAAAGGGAAGAAGTTAGCTAGTCATGTGGAAATGTTTAACCTGTGGAGGATGTTCCAGGGGTCCAGGCCAGGACCAACAGGTATGTTTACCATAGGAGGGACCGAAGAGGAGAAGGGAAGCAAGGAAACAAGGGAGAGTAAGGGCATTAAGAAGGAGGAAAGGAGTGTGGATGTGGCGGTTAGCAGTACTAAGGACAGTGAGAAGAACAACTGGGGGAATGAAGGTTACAGCACCGCACATGGCGCGGAGGTGAAGGAGGAGAAGATAGAAGAAATGCCTTTAGCGAAGGTGGTAAAGATGGAGGAAGGCAGATTATATCCAGTGACGGAGTTACGAGAAGCAGCGAGGCAGCAGCTAATGGCAGCCGAAGGTTACACAAACCCAATCTACAGCCCTCCGCCGTATACCGCCACAGGTAGTGACCAGAGGGGGGAGGTAACGAGCACGGTGGGTTCCTGCTCCATAGGATCGGACGGGAAAGGAGAAGGGAAAAGTGAGAAGCAGATTGTAAACATAGGACAAAACGAATGGGTAGCAGCTCAGGTGCTTTTGAAGTTGCAGGGATCCCTCACGGGAGAAGAGGAGAGCGCAGTGAGAAGGACGTACAAAGATGATGAGGGAGATGCACAGGAAGTAGACGAGGTAAGCGAGGAGAAGGAGAGGGAGCTGTCGCAAGAGGAGGAGGAAATGTTGGAGGACCGATTGGCAGAACTGAGAAATGTGCGGAGCGCACTGATTAGGCAGTTTGAGCAAGAGACACGAGGGAGGAGAAAAGAGAGGAAGGAAGTTAGGGACGAGGGGGAGAGGATAAAAGAACACACGGAGGAGACGAAGAGGGAAGTAGAGAGGATAAAGGCAGAGGCGGAAAGGACATCCCGTGCGGAACAGCGAGATATGAATAGGAGAGAGGAGTGCAAAGGAAATGGAGAGGTGGAAGAAGAAGATACTATCGAAGAGGGAGAATGGGGAGAGTATGGTTAAGAGGGTGGAGAACGGAGTGAGAAAATATATCCGCCAGGAGCTCACGACATCGACGAAGGGAGAAGAGAGAGAAACAGATCTAATAGATTTGAAAACGGTGACAGTAGGAGGGAAGAGAACAGAGTGGGGATTGTCACTATTGGACGGGTTCTGTAGTGAAGATGATGAAGATATCGGAGGAAGAGGGAGCAGCGGTAGTAGGGAGAGTTTAGAGAAATGTATCTCACACGCACAAACGGAGAATCGCCATGGATGTGTGGGAAAAAAGAAGAAGGAAAGATAGGTGACAAACAGGTAAGAGAGAGAACAGGAAGAGCAGCATCTGCGGGAACACCTGCGCCAACACGCCCGCCATGCCCACTCACACCTACGCCCGAACGATCACCATACATTGGCAGACTTAGGGACCTCCCTCGATGCAGAAAGGAGGAGCGACAGCATACACCCGCAGTACAATATGACAGCAACAGGAAAGGGAGGAAGGGTGAAGAAGAGGACGCGGTAAGCGTTCGCAAAATAGATATGATAACAGAGTTTCCAGACACAGAGAACGAAGACGAGTATACTGATGTTACCTTACAACCTCAGGAGGGGCAAAAGGAGTACAATTTAATGCCTCTTTTAGAACGGGGAGGGGTCAGGCCACAATATGTCCCCTGGAAGCATACGGATAAGGAAAACATAAAGTGTAGGCTCCCGTCATTAAGTGGGGGAGTGGGGAAGTGGATATATGAAATGGAAAAACACACCACGGGGCAAAAGCTAGCAGTGGGTGATGTGAAGGGACTCCTAATATCAATACTAGGGGATGCAGCAGATGACATCTGGAAGAGGGTGGGCTTCCCCGGAGTGACTACCACCGACACACGTCGTGCGACGGGTGCCATTTGCCAACTGCCGACATGCGCTGTGGCAGGCCCTAAGGGTTCAGTACCCAGACACGTCTGACATAGGAGCCATTACTTTGCGCAAGATGCGCGAGACTGAAGATCCTGTTGATTATATCCAGGAGATTCAGGAGAAGTGACGCTTGGAAACTCAGGAGCAGTGGGATAAAACACTAGCCATCTTTTACCACATACTCGTACAGGGGCTCCCAGAGGCAGTACAGAGGCAATTGAAGAAAGTGGTGGGGATAGAAGCGAAGCCATGGCCAGAAATACATTTGACGATAATACGTCACTGTAGGACATGGCAAGAAAAGATGAAGCAAAAGGAGGAAGATAGGAAGGCAGAGGAAGCAAAATTAGTGCAGAAGAAACTGACAAAATACTCAATGGAAGGAGCCTTAATTACAACTCCAGCTACAGTCACTCAGACACCTGCGCCGGTAGTAGCAGCACCAGGCGCAGCACAGCAACAAATGGCCCAGATACCACAACAAGTGCAGGTTATGCCTCAGCCAGTGTCACAGCACCCATTATACATAGCCGTAGCTGGGGGAGGATACAGGCAGCAAGGAAGTGGTTACTACAATGCATTTTGAGGGAGTGGTGGAATGATGAGAGGAAGGGGGTATGCCCAGTTCACACAGCAACAGTTAGGAGGGCTCCGTGGCCATTTCCCCAATGCGCAGCCTGTGTACCAAGATAACACTGGCAATTTCCCATGGCAGACTAGGGAACCCCCGGTATGTTGGGTTTGCGGAACGGTAGGACACATGTCACGTACATGCAGAATGAGGCCCACGTTAATGATTGAACAAGGGCAGCAAGGACATTTAGGAGAACAGCAGGTGTACCAGCAACAGGACACGCAACAGAATGCTACGCAGCAACAACAACAAGTGCAGTATATTGCACCGCAACCACAGACACAGGGTCATGTAGTACCGCAGCAACAGATGGTTGTAGCACAGCAACCACAAGTGCAACCAGCACCGTAACAAACTCTGATACAGGATAATAAAGTATCGACAACGGATACCGCCCTACCACAAACACAGTTGGGGAAGGTGACAATATTAGGACATAACCCCTACACAGGGGGTGGCATGTCATTGTATCCACAATAGGACGGCCCACAGATGTCCTTGATGTGTCCCATCCTATCAGTAACGCCCAATAGTGCGGAGGAACCACGCATACAGGTAACGATAGGTGACAAAAAGTTTTCCTTTCTTGTTGACACTGGGGCAACCAGATCATGCATAAGGGAGGGCACATTTAAGATTTCAGGTGAAGCCATGCACACTCAAGGATTCTCTGGGGCTCGAGGATTGGTTCCCTTTCCTGACAACATCTCTTTATCAATAGGAGATAACGAAATGTCTGTCCCGTTCCTATATTCGAGGGAGTCGCCAGTAAACATACTTGGGAGGGATAGCATGAGCAGATTGAATATGACCATATCCTTCACGGAGGATGGCATAATTTGCTCCACACCAGGAATAAACATGCTTACAGCACGACAAATATTGCAAGCATACTGTGGTAGAACAGTAGCTCGAGCAGAGCCTGTTAATGGAGAGATATTCCAATACGGTACAGATATGGCATTTGCATGGATGCCTGGGATTGAGGGCAAGGTTTGGAGGAGACCAACATCTTACCTATTCAGGCCAGAGACACCAGCGGATGAACCCGAGGGGAAGGTGATATCTGTGGGTATCAAGAGCATAATAGCAACCCCAGATTACATCGCAGTTCATGCCCAAGACGAGGAAGGTAGGGCGTGGAGAACAGTGATTGCACTAGCTGAGGGATGCAGACTTACACAGGTTTCTGATGAAGAGATTTTCTCAGAACACAGGGGAGAAGGGGTGATGGTGTTTATGATGAGTGTTGATGTTTGGCTAAAGGTGACATATAAGAGAGTGGCGCACAAAATGGCTATGGCACTCGAAGCGCCTGCATCAACACCAGTACCATTCTATGAGGAATATATGGCAAAGGTCCCAGCTTCTTTGTGGACCACTAGTCCATATGACGTGGGTTGTATTAAGAGCATTGGGGGAGTAAAAATAAAGTTGAAGAAGGGAGCAATCTTGCCCAGAGTGAAACAATACCCATTGTCAAAGGAGGCAGATGAGGGCATATATGAGACGATATCAGCACTGATAAACAACGGCATATTGGTACCATCAGAGTCAACATGCAATACGGCTGTATACCCAGTGCGCAAAGCAAAGGGAGTATCATGGCATTTCATCCAGGACCTTAGGCCCTTGAACAACATAGTCGAGCAGAGTACCCCATAGCAGCAAATCCAGCCACTATATTATGTGGAATACCACCAGAGGCATCACGGTTTACCGTCATTGACCTCAAAAACGCCTTCTCCTCTATACCTTTGCACCCAGATTCACAGAATCTCACGAGTTTCACTTACAGGAACACAAAATGGAAACATACAAGATTGCCCCAAGGGTACTGTGAATCACCCTCAATATGTAATAGGGTAATACAGATGGACTTAGGGAATATTGAACTAGAAAGTACAGTATTGCAGTATGTAGACGACATAATGATTTGCAGCACAACTAAGGAGAGGTGCAGGGAAGATTCAATAAAAATGCTAACGATATTAGCGGAAAAGGGGTACAAAGTGGACAAGGGGAAGTTACAGTACTGTCAGGAACAAGTATTATATATCGGCCAACTAATATCTCAGCATGGAAGGCACATAGCACCACAAAGGGCGCATGCGATAAAGAACACACTGCAGCCTCAAACAGTGCGAGAATTGCAACAGTTCTTAGGTTTATGTAATTATTGTAGAGCATGGGTTTTCGACTACAGTTCATACATAGGACCTTTACTTGAAGCATTGAGGGAAGCGCAGCAGGGAGATGGGAAATTGAAGTGGAGAAGAGGAATGGCGGAAGCGTTTGACGAGTTGAAAAACGCCATATCATCTGCACCAGTGCTAGCCACCCCAAACTATGAACACCAGTTTTTTATTTTCTCACACTGTGATTCAGCAGTTATGAAGGCAGTTCAAACTCAGAAAACAAGCATGGGGCACAAGCCAATTGCATTTTACAGTGGTCATTTGGACCCAGTAATGTTAGGTAATTTCCCGTGCGAACAAGTTCTCGCAGCAGCCACGTTTGCAGTCGAAATATCTTCATCAATAACAATGGGGTGCCCTACTACATTGTTTGTTGAGCATGCACTGTTTGCGATTTTGAATAAGCCCAAATCTACATTGACCACCCAAAGGGCCTCAGGGTATGAGATCATTTTATCTAGACCAGAATTGACAATTGTTAGATGCAGCACGGTGAATCCAGCCAGGTTCCTAGCCGAAGTAATTGAAGAAGGGGATTATGCTCATGACTGCACGCAAACAAGTGAAATATATTCATGCACGAGAAAGGTTGAAGAGGATGCGCGGATGGGGGGTGATATAATGTTCATAGACGGCTCCTCAACTATTGACCAAACATATGGGGTGAGGAGAACATGAGCAGCATTAGTAAAAATGACGGAGGACTTGTTGTATGTCCCATAAAATGCGTCCAACTACCACAGCATTATTCGGCCCAAGCAGCAGAATTAGTGGTGCTGATTTTGGCACTAAAAGAGAGCTTTGATAAAAAGGTTGCCATAAACTCCGATAGTGCATACGTTACATCAACAGTACACTCGGGGTTGATTAAATGGCAAAGAAGAGGATTTAGGAGAGCAGATGGTACTCCAGTGCAGCACGCTCTCCTACTCGCCGAATTCATAGAAGTAATAAATGATCCCCAAGAAGTGGCATTGGTTAAGTGCCGAGCCCATACTAATGGTGATGATTATATTTTGAAAGGTAACGAAGTAGCAGATGCGCATGCAAAACATGCTGCGTATTTTGGTGAACTGTGGTCTTCCCCAGAGTCAGAAAGGGGAAGGGGGAGGATGATAGCGAGACAAATGTTGATGAAGGAAGGGTATACACATCTCCCTGCAACACAGATTATGGAACTGCAGGCGTCCGCGCCAATGGCAGAAAAGGAGCTATTGGTGAAAAGAGGATGCACAATGTCCCCCACTGATGCACTATGGCGACAAACTAACACAGGAAGGGTAGTTATGCCTTTGGCGCTGTTGAAAACAGCGCTCACACAGCTGCATTATCCAGCGCACACAGGTAAAGAAATGATTGCAGCACAAGTTAAGGAAAACTGGTTTTGCCCCGATCTAAATTATCATGTTGCTAACTTCATAAGTAGATGCTTAACATGTTAACAGTTTACAGCTGGCCACATGCTGCAAGCGATAAAGGGTACTATACCCCGGCCCGAAGGATCCTTTCTACATCTCCACATTGACGACGTTGATATGATCGTGTGGCAAGGGCATAGGTACATGATAGTTGTGGTATGCCCATTTTCTAGATGGATCGAAGCTGGACCCTGCACGCACGCAGACGCCTTCAGGGGTGCGAGGTTTTTAGTGCGAGAGGTCTTCCTTAGGTGGGGCGTATGTGAGGTGCTATGGTCAGATAATGGCCCGTACTTCGCAAATGAACTATTCCAACACATCACTGCCCTCTTGGGAATTAAGCATAAATTTGCATATGCATACCATCCGCAAGCAAATGGCGTGTGTGAACGCCTGAACGGCCTCCTAAAGGAAGAGATCGCAAAGATCCAGCAGACAACCAAGAAGAGTTGGCTGTACTGCCTTCCACTTGCATTATTTGAATTGAGGAATAGACCCGGTTCCGACCACCACCTCACCCCACATGAGGTGGTAACAGGTCGTCAAATGCGCCTTCCCCTAACGCCCCTGTCGAGAGTGATCATTGATAATGAAAGTTCTGCAAATGTTTTCGGTGATGAAATGCATCAATATGTGTCTTCTTTGATTACTAGTATTGCTTTTATTTCTCAACAGCTCGAGCACACGCGGGGCGGGTCGAACAACACGCAGCACGACGGAACACCTGAAGACCGAGACCAGCAAGGATCATGTAGAATTGCAGAGGGCGATAGCGTCCTCCTCCGGAACTTTAATAGGAAGTGGCACGAACCCCGCTTTACGGGGCCCCACTTGGTAGAAAAAGTAACTCCCCGAGCTGTGAAGTTAGCAGATAAAAACACCTGGACTCATCTTCATGACGTTAAGCCCTATATCTATAAGACGCGCCCTCACGTTGATAATAGGGCCACTGTAGAAACGACATCACCAGCAGCACCGTCACAGAACGACGACACGTCGACAACCAAACAGGACGATACTGATTGTGCCCCCGATCTATCCCCAGTCACGGACTCGTTAATGGAAATTGACAAATCAATTGCCCATCCCATGGTCACGAGGTCCCAAACAAAATCAAAACGTTCCCAGTTATTACCGCCCGCTCCCTGCCCATCCACAGTTGAAGGACATTAAAATAGTGATTATTGAATATTACACACACAGCTGTAAACACTTTCTCTTTTCCTCGCACATGCAGGTACCGCGAATTGTATTGTTATTGTTTAGTGATTGCAATAACTAGTGTGGTGTTCTACCCAGGAGTAGATGCTGCCCGCAGACGATAACAACCCCGAAGCATTGTCACATCAATTTGTATAGTATATACGGAGGCCAAAGTACCTGAAAAGAAGGAGGGTACGTGTGTTCTAGATTGCCTTTATTTTCGCCATAGAGCGATTATTTCCCCATCTTCATGAACATTTGCCAGCACTGAGAGACAGATCCCTAAAATTACTGTGGGAACAGATTTTCGCCTGGGCTATGAACGACCACCTGATAGGGAGTGCTTAACTAACACTACTGACCATTTTTAACGCATATTTTCAGAATTTTCAGGCAGGCATCTTTAGCTTCGCAAGAATTGGCTGCAGGACCACAGCAGACGTAAGAGTTGAAATGCCAGTGACATTAGTAATTGTAATAAGATTGGTAGGAATGTTGATAGTTACCGGTATATTGGCTGCCTTTGTCTGGCAAAATATCTATGCTTCGAGTGTTGTGGCTACACCTAGAACTAACTTATCCCCTCCCACGGCTGCAACAGGTACAACTTCAGGTGGTATAAGTAAAAATGTAGTTAAGGGTAGTAGAGTTAAACACAACACATCTGCAGAGGAGAAGGAAATTAACACATATCTTACAGATTCAGCACATGTCACAAACAACATGTGGTACCGACACATGACCAAAATTTGTAAGCGGGCAACGGAGGGCAGCTGCTATGTTTGCTCATTGATACCTTACGCCATGAGTGCATCAGGAACATTTGTTGCTACAGAAGTACCAGCTAATACAGTATCATGTTTGATATATTTGGCGCTGTTCCAGACGAGAGGGCGATTCCAAGGAACAGCAGTGAGAATTGAATGGAAAACAAGGGACACATACCCCTATGAGAATAACTTCCTCAAAACATACTTGGCATACCACAAGAGGAGCCTACATACTGAGGCATTCCGATACATTACTGATGGCCCTGATAAAGGAGAAACTAAGAAGGTTACGTTGGACTACCTACCCTGCGATTGGTATGCAACTGAAATACCAGGAGAGCAAGGATGTTGGGAAAGACCACTTATTGTGATAACTGGGAAGGTATACATGACGTAGTGGAACTGCCTGAGGGGGGTGCCGGGACAGCGGTATCAATGGACCTCTATTGGGCCTGTGGTGACAAGGCATACCACACCCTACCTCCATCTTGGAATGGAATATGCACCATGGTACACATTAATGTTCTATCACTGGTTGTGCCACAAGAACACGTTAACTTAGCAAAATTCCCTATGATGGATGAAGGAAATAAGAGGAGGAAGAGAGTGTTGAAGACCGCAGAAGGTGGCGATAACAAAAGTAATAATGCCTTGTCAAGAGCAAAAAGACAAGGGGAAGTGCTTACAGGGAATTATCTGTGGGGACGCTCAGAAACAGCATTATCTTCCATTCCACCGGAGCACAGATTATTTAGCAGAGCGTCGATGTTCTTCTCATCAATAATACATCCTGGATTGCAAGCATATGCAAATGCAAAGTGGCTTCTGATAACTAGGTGGGAGTTAATGATGATGATAAACTCGACTGTCAACGGATTCAACGCAATAAGGGAAGAACTACGAGCAGTGAGGATGGTGGAGCTGCAGAATAGATACGTCTTGGACCTCCTCACAACGATGGAAGGAGGGGTTTGCGCAAAAATAGGGCAATCATGCTGCACATTCATTCCAGCCAATGATGCAGAAAATGGAACACTAACTGAAGCAGTATCTCAGCTAGCCCTCATGCACTCGAGAATGGAAGACAAAATTAAAGGGGTAAAGAAGGATGACAGCTGGTTCTCTTTCCTCTGGATATGGATGCCCTCATGTTGTCAGAAGGACTAAAGTTACTGGTGGGAGTAATAATATTAGGAACAGCTTTATTACTAATGATACGGTTTTGGAAAGCAAGAAAAGCGCACTCAGTGGACGAGATGATAGAGATGGCCGGTATGCATGCGCTGCTACCAGCTGACGACGCACTAAACATAGACATCATAATACAAGAAAGAGAGAGACTCCACAGACAGATTCTTGACAACCACAAGGATCCGTCATCAATTAAAGTAGAGAATCCAAGGAACCCGAGGAGCTATATAGGGAGATGGGTGTACTGCAAACCTAACGGGACATGTGTGTACATGTACTGGTCTTTCGAAGATCATGTTAACCATTACGGTCACTTGGCTGGAATCACCAAAGTATGGAGAGTGAGAGGAGATAAGGATAAGGATGAGTTTGTGGTTGACAAGTCGACCAGAGGGGGGACTGATGAGGGAGAGCTGGAAGACACCCTCCCCCCAATCTCATCCAGACCATGGCCTAGAGGATCACAACCCAGACACCCTCCACGAGATGAGTTTGCCTACTTACCTGATGGCAGAATACCATGGTTCAAGAACATACACCTGAGAGGAGTATGCCCACTGGTACGATCGACACCAGTCCCCGTGGCCCGCGATGATATTTGCGGCATGGATGAATTCGACTAAAAGCCACGGTTACAGTTTCCACATCGTTAGAGATGCCTTGACGACATAGCCGACGGACGATAACGCCTGGTCACTCACACACCAATCTACACGAAGAACATACTCAGTGCTATGACGTAGCGGACTGTCACACTCACGGACGTGCATCGTTTTTATTTTTCACATAGGCCTTCTACCGCACCACAGAAACGCAAGACACCTGAAGCTTGCTGATGCTTCCTCGCCACCTATGTCTATGAGACGCTACCATGTATATCTAGTATTACATATGATGATGTGTCATTTTGCGACTACCATACTATGGCGTATGTACTGTTACCCCTGAACTAGGCCTGAGTAGGCCGCGAGAATCCCCAGGTCGGAGCCTCGCAAACGAAAACCCCTTTCAGGACTAAATGCAAGTGCTGAACAAGCAGAACAGACCCACAGTGAGGGCCCGCAGCCAAGGCAGCGATGTTGCAACTCACATACCGAAAAGCCCACTGCCAAGGTTACACCTGCAAATGCTAAGCCTTTGGACACAGAATACTAAAATCAAATGCTCATAATTCTGCTCCAGCCATGGTCTCTCCTCACGTGACTGAGCCGAACTGACAGGGTGCCAAAGCCTACGAGACAAAGAAGCAGCCAGAGTCTCGTCTGTTGCAACAACAAAGCGGCAAGATGGACACCTGCAAGGATGGGAACGACTCGCCTAGGAGCTTATGAGCATACCTGCCCGTTGTTTGCACATAACACATAGTTGCACATTGTTGCTAATGACAGGTACACCGTGAGCTGGGAACGACGATGGTCCCAGGCCTGGGGGCGCATGGGAGAACCAATCAGAACCCAGGGGGATTTGCTGCTGACGCCAATCACTCACAATCAATCATCAAGGGTCCCCTTGTTGCAATTTCGAAGTAGCAATGTTAGGGACGGCCCAAGCGTACCACCTGATTTTGTTCCTTCCAATTAAAGGTTTTCATATACCTTACATAAACTAACCCTACTACTCAGATAGCCAATCCTGGACGACAATAGGTTTTTTACGCTAATTTTCTCAAGTGACGCTTGCAGCGCGTCATACTGTAGTAAAAAGGCCTGTGAGCCACGAAGAGCGCGCATTTTGCCAGGCTTTTTGCCACCTTTCTCACATGCATACGAGAAACCGTTTCTGCTGTTGAAATAAACTGCTGTTTCAGCCTTGCTCTTTGTGTGCCAACACTCATTTTGGGGAACATGGGAGGAGTTGGGGCCTCCCAGCCCAGAGCTCCACAGACGGCTCTGCCGACTCCGGGATAATCACCCCGACAGCAGTATTTGTTCTTAGGTGATTTGCCTTCGACACTGTGTCTAACTGAAGACATGAAGTTGTTCACTTGTCCTGTTGCTGAAACTGGTCTAGGGAAACCAAAGCGGCTTTTGGTGTAGTATTTCCCTTTGTTTTTATATTTGTGCAGACAATACTTGCCACACTTGTGAAATTGTAAAATTTGTGCATGTAGGTCACTATGTGTCATTTGTGAAGGGATTTCACAAGTGACATATTTGTGAATGAACTCAAAACAGTGGCATCACTGTCGTGACCAAATTTAGGAGCATCTTTAATCCAGAAAAGCATGTCGATGTGTGGTGCTCCTCTAGCTTGGTATTCTTTTCTCCAAAAGAAGTGTTGCACTTCTCCGAGGGGAGGTGCTGTTTTATTACAAATGAAGTGCAGCATGGCAATAAAGCGATGATGGAAGTACCTTGGTACATTTACAGGATTAAGAGAACAGAGTTTTCCTGGTGTTTTTATGTCTATATCTGTTTTGTTTTTGTTTGCTATGCGTAGGAAATCGTGCAAGTCTTCCCATGCATACTCTGCACAACCTACCGTCACAAACCATGTGGGTGGGCCAAAGTTTTGTATCATACAGCATACTTCTGCATGTTGTCGGAACCAGTATTTTTTTGTACCATGTATGTTTGCTAAAGGATTTGTAATAATTGACTGTAAAACTTCATCTTTTTCTTCTGCCTTTTGAAGTAATTACGTACCAGACATATTTTGAAAACTGTTACCTGTTTTCAATGTGTGTGCAACTCTGTAACATAGAGTTGCTAGTTCACTTTCAAAGAGAAGGTGGAATATGTATTCAAAGTTTTGTCTAAATCTGGGGTCTTCAGAATACATTCGTAAAGAGCAGTATTCTGATGCTGTTAATTGTGTGGGTCTTTCATCGTACCTTTGTCCTTTTCCAGTAGGAAAGAGTAGAGGTAAGGCATGTGCGGCTATACTTTTTTCCCACATGCTGATTGAAGATCCTTTAGCTTGCTGCATTTGGTAAGTTTCCAGTGCATCATCAATGGTGTCTTTGGAGTGCAGTGCGTGAATTGTATAATGTCTAAAATATTGGATGCTGTATTAGGATCTAGAAGTTGAAATTGGCCAGTTCCTGACGAGTCTTGAATTATTTCAGTGGTTTCCCTCAGGTTTTCTTCAATGTTTATTTCTTTGTAGTATTCATTGTTGTCTTTTCGATATTGCAGGGCTCCTCTAACTTTATGTGAGTCCACTAGTTGCTGGCAATTATTTTTGTCTTTGTAGGTATGCCATTCACTGAGATTGTTCTATTGGCCGTTGCACTCCCAGACTGTCTACATTTTCTTTGAGATCCAATGGCAAATAAACTACTTTGCCACAAATGCCATTCAGTAATTCAGAGGGAGATAGTTTTGCTATTTTTGGTTGAAGGCATATTATTGCTTGAAATGGGTGCACTGTTTGAATTATAATGCTCTCATACAAGTTAAGTTGTTGGAGTGGTTTTGGCAGTGGAAATATTTCCAAGTTATTAGTTATAGCACGTGAAGGTATTTGGTTGTTGTCAAGTTTTGCAGTGCACTATCTGCAAAGTATTGAGGGGTTAGTAATTTCGTATTTGTTTTCTGCTATACGATAGAGAGCTCATTGGAAACACTTGAATTCCTCATTGTCCTTTATTTTGTACATTATTTCTACAGTTTTTGTGCTCTTATTATAAAAAGTTATGCTTTTAGTTGGATTTGCTTTATTTCTGCATTGCTTTCTACAGAGTTGCTTTTTGGTAGGCATTCTTTGGTGTCTGTTGGAGAAAAAAGAAAGTGTGGGGTGGGAGGTTGTGCAATGTATGTGTACACTGTGCGTGAGTGTCAGAGTATGAGGGTAGGCATACATGTAGAGGTGTGTGATTGTAGAATGGGCTGTTACTTCAGGTTGGGAGGCCATACTCGTATCTGTGTGTTACGATACTGGTGTCAGATGACAATACAAAGTGTGCACCTGCTGAGGTGCAATCAGTAATACTGAATCAAATGCTGTAGGGTTGATACAATTGTTTGTTCTACAATACAAGAACACTATACTGTTTGAGTAAAGTCAGAACACTATGACAGTATTGCACTTACTTCGTTGGATGCAAAGAGTAGGTTTCTTCTGGGTTATGTTTTGTACTTGAGAAGCTACTGGCTTTGAGGAGTGTGGTCTTCACTGCAATTGCGAAAGAAGGAAGTTAGTACATATGTGTGTTAATGGCACAGTAATTTCACTCGAAGAATAGATTAGTTACATTTGCAGAAGGATTTCTTTCCAGAAAGATGTTCAGCATGTGTTAAATTGCACAGCTTTGTATATGAAGGGGGATTTTGGAGCATCAGCATCATTACTAAGGGGATTAGTGAAGTATTTATAAGTGTGTCCTATGAGGTGTACTTTTAGAAGTGTATGCGTTGCTGTTTTTAGTGTAGAAATGGATTAGTGGAAGTTGTGGTAAGGTGGGTAAAAAGTTTGGAATGATGTACACATTGAAAAGGAGAATGGTTTTGTGTGTGGAATTCCATTATTTTATCTGCGCATAGATGCTTTCTACATGAGTGGAGGAAACCTTTCAGTTATTTGATTTATTTATCCACATTTCAAATTGCACTGTTCTGAATGTACACATGTATTTGTTTGGTTTTGCAAGAATGGTAAGTGGCAGGCACTCTGTTGAAATGCATGCAATGTATGTACTTGCAATGCTCTGGTAAGATACATGCTGGTTTCCTGTTCTGTGTGCATTCTAGGAATTTTAAATAGTGTGTAAAGGGGGAAGTGGTTGAGAAAAGGACAGAAGGACATTAGAGACTAACAGTTTGCACATTACAATGAGTGATAAGGGTAAATGAAAACTTGGAAAGTAGACAGATATGCAAGTGAACTTGATGATAGGAGATGGGAGAAATTATAGTATGCTTTTTTTGCAGATTATGCATGGTAAGTGGCAGGTACCCTGTTTATATGCATTTATAAAAGAGTTGCAAATGTTCTGTATCGCCGGTAAGATAGCTCATCTGGTTTAGCGCTTATTACTGCAATCTGAACATGATCTGCAGGTCGCAGGTTCGAATCCTGGCAAGGCCAACTCTGCCTTTCCTCCTTCCGAGGTCGATAAATGAGTACCAATTTGGGTTGGGTGATATTGTATGTAAATATGTGCTCTGTAAAGCCCTTTGGATAAAGGCGCTATATAAATAACACAATTATCATTACTGTACACACAATATTCATACCTGTAGTTTGTGCTGATGCATGTAGATGTGGATGAATCTGGAAGGAGAAATCTTGGAGAGTTTTACAGTAGTCTTTGATGTAGGTGCTTTGCAATCACAGGAAACTTGTACTCAGAGTGATGAACAGTACATCTAAAGTGCTGCACTGTGATGACAGAGTTGGATGTAGAGTTCTTGGATGTGATTGGTGGATGCTTGTGTGACTGCTTAACAGTAGACAATGAGGGAGTGGTGCAGAGAGTGAAATGGAAAGAGAAGAAGGTATGCCCCTGTGTTACGGGGTCCGCGAACACCACGGTAGTCCACGGACAGGGTGTGCCACATCCAGGGCTTATCAACATGCCTGGCATGGAAATGGCACTCTGGGGATTAGCAATCATGTGTTCAGGTTGTGCTTTGCAGGAAGAGAGGGTGTGTGTAGTGAAGATGGCTGTGGTTGGAGAGATGGAGAGAGTGTGTGGAGAGTGTGGAGAGTGTGTGGATGATGAGAGATTGTTTTATGAGAAATCTGCAGATGTATGCAGAGATGTGTGGCTTTTCTGCCAATCTTGGATTGGAGTGAGTGGAGGCTATGTGGTGTTATGTGCCAGGGAGAGATTTGCAAGCTGTACTACACTTTTCAACAGTCCATATGTCTTGGTGGTTAATTGTGGAGGAATGTTTTTGGGGTATGTAAGCACAATAACTTTGCAAGGTGACCTGAAGCAGTTCCTGAAGGCATTAATGCATCTTTTTCCATGTGCAACGATCATCTTTTCCCAAATACCACCTAGGGCTGCATGGATGTTTTGCAGTATCTTCAATCCTCAACAAGACATAGGAAGGCGTCTTCTTAACCAAGGGATATCTTCTTTTATGTGTGCTGCTGGGAAGTCATCATTCCAAAATGAGAACCATTTTTTGTGATGGCATTACTTTGATGGATTGTGGTAATAAAATATTTTTTAGTAATATTCAAAATTCAATCAGAAGGTTGTTGTGAAGTTATGTAGATTGCATTTAGTAGTTGTAGCAGAACAAAACTGAAAAGGTCCACAAAAAAACACAAAACCCCCACCCCCAAAAAGACTTGTTTCAGAGCCACCACCAAAGAGGAAATACGCTACTCTGGTTGCAATTTCTGTCCACACCCTCACTCATTGTATGATATGGCGGCGGGCACCGCGGTAGTCTGCGGAGTGCATATGTCACATCCAGGGATTTTGAGGCTGGCAGGCATGGAAATGGGACTGTGCAGGCCGGGGGATTGGTCAATAAGGTTTACTGGTTGTGATGTGTAAGGATAGACTTTGGCAGAAGGTATGTTTGCTGAGAGGAGAGCAGATGGCTATGGCTGTGTCTTTCAGGAGGCAGAGTGTTTGGATTTTGGGAGACTTTTGGATACATTGGTTGGAGGTGCATGCAGAGCGCTGTGCACTGGTATGGAGTGCGCAGAATGAAGTTGCTGTATTTGGTTCCTCTTTGTGCCACCTTGACGACACCCTGTCATCCAGATATTATTAATATTCATTGTGGAAGGAACAGTTTAGGACATATTACTGAAATCTCGTTGCAGTTTGCAATGAAAGGAGGACTTGGGAAAGTCATGGACATGTTTCCAAACTCCTGAGTAATTATTTCTCGTATTGCGCAGAGATAAATGTGGCTGCATTCTTCTTCATTTGGTCCATAAATGGTGAAAGCAAGGCGCAATGTCAACAAGGCTGTTTGCGCTTTTTTGAGAGATGTTGGCATGTCCTCTTTCCACAATGAAAATATTATGTTTCGTAGCATAAACATTTTTTTTCGCAGCAATGGAGTCCATCTCATTGATGCTGGCAATCAGATTTTTCTGCGAAATATACAAAATGCATTGCGGCCCTTTTTGCAAGTATAGCAACCATTTTTCCAGTAATTGTTAAACACAAAAAAAACTACAAAAAGGCTCTTTTCAGAGCCACCACTTCCTCCCGGAGAAGAGTGCAATGTTTTTGATAGCACACCACCTCAAACATTTTGAAGGTCAGAGGACTGTCCGCAGACTTTTCAGAATGCCCAGGGCCCTGCACCATTTCCTTGGCACTTCTATTTTTAAACTGTAAAAGGTGGCTCTGAAAAGAGCCTTTTTTTGTTGTTTTTTATTTGTTTGAGTTTTTCAGACATAAGGAAAGGAAGGGAAGGGAAGGTAGGGGAGGGCACCAACCACGGGGATAAGAAAGGGCACATGGAGAGAGTAAGATGTTGGGTGGGCCTCACTTGGGTAAGTGGCACTCTTTCGCATGCTACTGGACTGAAGCCTCGAAAGCACTCCGAAATTGTTCCGCCTGCAGAGTACCGCATCGCAGTACAACAAATAATACAGTGACCCGCGAAAGGTAAGGGTTTACTGTGTCGTGTAAGGCCTGCAAGGCTGATTCACGGATGTGCTGCTCCACGGGAGTGTGTCTTGTGGTGGCGGTAGCAGGTTTGAAGGATGTTGTAGAGAAACTCAACCTACTACTTTGTTCAAAGGGGACGACCCTCCGAACTGCCCTCTTGTGGTACGACCTCAGGTGTCGCAGCATGGAAGTGATCCCGTAGTTGTACAGACCTGGTTTACCATGACTGAGTACCATGTCACACTTGCAGCGCTCCTTGTCTGCATGTGCCTTGTGTACACTTCCAATGGTGGTAAAGAGCCTCCACACCCAACAATCACACTGGCCAGCAGTAATGGTAACTTCCACAATCTCATCCTCATCTTCCTCTTCATCCCTCTCTACATCTCCATGCCTGTTCCCCACTACCGGCCCTTGGGAAGGTGGTGGTGGTGGAGGGGGTGGGAGTGGTGCTGAGGTAGAAGTAGCAGCAGCAGCAGCCATGGATGGACAGGTTAAATGTCCGTAGGAGACCCACATTTTGATTAATTACAAACATTTCAGACAGACGCTTTGTATGTAGGACCCCGAAGGTGGAATGCACATGCGGACAGGTGTCTGCCGGACAGGGCTAGGGTCCCCGAACAAATTAAAGGTGCGTCACAACTTTGCGGACATGCAGACACAGTATGTGTTCTACGGACACCTCCATTTTAATTGCAGACACTACAAACAGATTTACAGGCCGATTCATGGAATTAATGTGCGCTGAAAAATTCTGCACAAGCGTGCGAAAGCGTGTGAATCGCAGCGCAAGTGCGAAAATCGCAGAAAAACCTGCGCACATCGATTCATGGAAGTCCGTGCACGTGTAAATCCATGGATGTGCGCTAAAATCCTGCGTGGCGCACGTGGGCGTACACATCATCAAACAGCGTGCGCTACGCGCACAGCGAAAGCGCACATAGTGCGGCCCACACAACAAAAGTAGGTGGAACACGGGGCGTAACACGCGAATGGGGAACAACGCATGAAAATGTGGGCGTTACGGGGGAAGTACAGGAGGCAAATGCACAGAACGCCCACATGCGCGCCTACAACACGTATTCATGGAATCGAACGGGGCTAACGCGTGCGCCAAAAAAGACACGCTAATCCGCAAACACATACACCAGCAGGAAGCAGGCGAACACGGACCCGCGCAGCATAAAAGTGTGCGCAAACAACAAACAAGCTCAGGCGCTAAGATGAATATACTGTTCGTCGCAGCAGTGGTCGTGGGATACCGCAGGAGGAGGAGGATAGTCAGGGCCAGAATATTTACACCCAGGACCAGCCTTTTTGGGATGCCTGATGACCAGGTATATGGGAGGTACAGGTTTCCACCTCACAAAATACTCAACCTGGTGAGTGGGTGGGTGGATGACCTCAAATCACCCACCCTGTGCTCCCAAGCACTGAGCCCCTTGGAAAAGGTGCTCAATGTACTGCACTTCTTGGCCACTGGTTCATTTCAGCGGACAAGTGCCAAAGTGGGGGGTGTCACAGGCCACGCAGTCACGCTGCCTACACCAGGTCTTGGCCATCATGACTGCACGCCCATCAGTCCGCAGGGACATATACCTGCCCAGAACACCTGCAGAAAGGCAGGCTGCTGTCCAGGATTTCTACGGGGTGACACACTTCCCCAAAGTGCTAGGTGCCATTGATTTCACCCATGTGGCTCTACGTCCTCCCAGGGCATCTGAGCACATCTATAGAAACCGCAAGCACTGACATTCCATCAACATGCAGGTAGTATGTGATGCCAAGGGAATCATCACCTCAGTATATGCCAACTATCCAGGGTCCACTCATGACAGTTTCATTTACAGAATATCAACCCTAAACCGGAACCTAGAAGCTGGGCGGCATGGCGCTACATGGCTGCTTGGTGAGTATAAATGCCACTGCACATGCATGCATGTCACATACTGAGTAATGTCACAACCCCACTAATGATACCCATCATCACCTCCCCAGGGGACAGTGGCTACCCTCTGAGCACCCACGAGATGACGCCAATTCGGAACCCCACCACACCACCCGAGCTAAGATACAACACAGCCCATATTGCAACCCGGGGCATAGTAGAGCGCACATTCGGAGTGCTAAAGTCACGCTTTCGCTCCCTTGACCGCTCTGGTGGGCAGCTGCTATACGCTCCCCAGTAGTGTGCAGGATCATAGTGGCAGAATGTGTCCTGCACAACATTGCAACACGGCGGAGCCTGCCAGTGGACATGGTGGTGCCCCCACATTCCCAACCACATGCACAGCCGCTGCGCATGGGAGGGGAAATGGCATGTGGTGAGGCAACCCATATGCAGCTGGTGGCTAATTACTTCACCTAAAATCACACCCCTGCGGAGTGCATACAGCCCTGGCACATACCAGCTGACAATTAATGATGATGACATAAGGGACAGTCAACTGTCACAACCATACCAGACTGAGATTGGTCACCTGGAAGTGTTACATTGGGTGCATCCCTACCTACTGAAAGACAACTAATGCTGTGTCACTAAAAGACACACATTTATGCTGCATGAGTGACTACCCCCTTGCAAAATAAAACATGAAAATAGCACCATGTCACCCAACCCCTCCCCATCTCCGCCACCCAACACACCATGGCATGTCATGTGAAAGCAAACAAAGGAATGCACAACACCTGACACAAGTGTCACAAAGTGCACTGTCCCAAATGGAAACAGTCCACAGACAGTATGCTCCCAGTAATCAATAACAAACAACACACATGACAAAATACTTGCCAGCAGCACAATACAGCAAGACAGCTTGAAACATTGCAAAAATATGACCGTACAAAGTCAAAGTAGTGCAAGTCTTACAACCTGAATAAGCCAGCACCTTCCAACTGCAGAGTGTTGCTGTCACGCAAATGTGTCAGTGTACTGCATACAACATGGACTGCATCTGCAAAGGAGACGGCCATGTGAAGACATGAAGAAGGTACCTGTGAATAAGGATGAAGACATGGATGCACAAGCACATATCAATACACCATGCAGTGTTCAATACAACAATACCCACTAGGGATGTCCACACAGTATTGACTACAGACTGCCCACACAGCTCATGGGAGCCCAATGTCACTGTGCAAGTTACTGTCACTTGGTCACACCCTTTGCAAGCCCATGGAAATGGGAAGCAGGAGGGGTGTGTGTGTCAGGCACCCAAGCATCTAACCCAAACACAGGACAAGCCTGCATGTGCCCAGCCGAATACACAGTGGATGCCCACAGGAGCCACACAAGGCAACACACTGTTAAAAAAAATATATATATATCAAAAATGGCCATGTGGAGGCGAGGGGGGGAGGCCACCCAGGAGGTTCGAGGACAGGGTGCACACCAACACCCAACTGCGTGGATGTTGCGAAAAAAAAATACCCCCATGGGCTCATGGCCTGCACGGCTATGCCATTGTGGGAGAACTGCTGTCGCTCTCATCACCCTCTGCTGCTGCATCAGGAGGAGGTGGTGCTATGGGAGGCAGTCCACGCAAAGCCCTGGTATGGTCCTCCATGGCAGCAAGCATGCGGGTGTGGAAGGTCTGATTCTGGAGGATGATAGTGCGGAGAGCCCCATGCAGCACCTCACGGGTTGCATGCATTTCTGCACACATGGCCTTGCGTGATGCCTGGATCTCCTCACGGGTTGCCTGCAGCTCAGCTGAGAGCGAACGTGTCAGCTGCACCAGCTGCTGTTCTGCCCTAAAATTTCGGGAAGCCTCAAGTTCAAGCAGAGTCTCCCTGACGTTATGGAGTTCTACCCTCAGGGCTTCCCTGTGGCCCTGTGACTCTATTGATATGGCTTTGCGCAGAGTCTCCAGTGCCGCCCGTTGGTCCCTGTTGGACGCCAACATGTCTTCCCTGTGTGATTGGCAAATGGAGTCTGTTGCCTGCTGTTGTTGCTCCATCTGCCTTTCAGGGGGGATAATGGAAGTGGCCACCCTCTCAGTTGCCTGTGCCATCATTTCAACTGATGCTGCCTGTTGGGTTGCCATACCGTACATGGAGTTTTCCCATACAGTATTGCCTGGTGGCGCACGGCCACCACGTCGGTGGGCACCACACCTGTTTGGGGCAAGGCGATCTGCTCCTTGCTGTGCTGGCACTGCCTGAGGCTGCAGGACTGCATTCCCCCTCTGATCTGCTGGCCCAGGAACAGGATCAGATGTTGTGGAGTGTGACCCTGCATCCGTAACCGCCAAAGGCGGACCTACCAACACTGACATCCCCTTAAAGGGTTCTACCCGTGGTGCAGGTGGGCCAGACAGAACAGAATCCCTGCCAGAAACACTCACCTGCGACAGCACATACGTCTCATCATCCAATTCAGCACCTGAATAGAGGTCTGGGGAGGTGCACACCGAGACACCCCTGACAGTATGGTCTGCAGTAACAAAGGGTTTTCACCCACCACCACATCACGTCCTCCACTGGTGCCCGGTCGTGGCTGAGATTTCTCCTGGGTCTGCAGCATCTCCTCAACCTCAACAGCATCAAGTGCGTCATCACCTGCAAATACATGAAAAACAACAAATGGAAACAGGCATGAGCACCATAGCACACACATAGGCCTGACAAGCCAGAGATCCAGTACATGATTTACACATGTTCCACATGACTATAACCCTGGCATGCATGCACTGTCAATGATTTGGAAGGGGGGGGGGGCAAAAAGCAGACACTGAGGACACCAAGATGGAAAAGCAACACATTTGCTGCATGCTGGGTAGCACTGGCGTCACACATTAGCCTGTGAGTGGCATGTCCAATACACATACATGACATATGGCAGCACACAGATGGCATGTAGCATAGCCATGGTATATTTGACAAGTACAGCCATATGTCAGTGAATGAGTACTGTCACCCATCCATGTGAGATGGACATGATGAGATGAAAAATGCTAAATAGTGTGACAAAATATGCATGTGCCACACACTGCAACACATCCAGTGTACAAGAATACAGTGATCGCAAGCAGATGTACACATCAATGGTTGGTCACTTCAACATGACAAGAAACAACTATCATGTTCCACATTCAAACAGGCCACAAAAAATAATGTGCGCAGGCCAATACTCAATCAGCCTGAATGGTGTAATCATTTACATAACAAGGTAACATGTGGGCCAATGTGGGGTGTAATCAATGACAGAAACATGTCACATATGTGGCATTAGGGCTGAAAAATGTGTTGCAAAAATGGGAGAATTGAAACAATCAGCCTGAATGAACACTGAAAAAATCTGAACTATCTTGTTGCAACATGACAGTTCAAGGGCAACTGCAGTAATGTGGCGCTAATTGGCTACTGTGGGCAGAAGGGATACTGTCATACCCGAATCCAAGGCCGGTGAATGTTTTTGAGGAAGCACATGGGTGACCCATACCACTCAGGAGTACACACCCTCACCTGGCACTCAATCAGAACCCGTCACCCAAACAACATACACATGGATTACACACACATGCATGGGCACTCACCGGATGATGCGTCGTAATCAGGTAGGTCTCCTACGCCTTGGATCTGTTCATCTGTGATGAAGGTTCCAGCAACAGACTCATGTTCAGTGAGTTGATTGTCCTCTGGTGGAGACCCACCGCCAGTTACCAGAGTAGAGGCATGATTTGAGGCGAGCTTGTTCTTTGCTCTGCGTTTCAGGTAATTCCACCGCTTGTAGCAATCATCAGCTGTGCGCCTCACAAATCCAAGGGCACTAATAATGTCCGCGATGGTCTGCCAGTGTGCCCTATATTGACCAGGTGTGGTCTTGCATCCTGCAGTCACCACCATTTCGCGGCTATGTGCTGACACATAGGCCACAAGTGCATCAAGTTCGGCGTCATTAAAGCTAGGCTTCCTTGACGTGCTGGAGTGTGTAGCCGTGTCTGGGGTCTCAGCCTGTATTGCCAGAGCACCCTTCTTCATTTTCAAAGGTGGTGCGGATCCTGAGTGGCTTACGCCGCTCTGGTCAGTAGGGGCAGAAGCGCAGGTGGACTGGGTACTAGAAGTGTGCAAATGCACAATGTCTTGGTGCAGGCATTGGCTGAAGGGTGATGTTGGCAGGGGCAACGTCGGTTTGATGGACCTGGATCGACATGTCCCGGCTGGGAGACTCAGAGTTGGGGTGGATAGAGCTGCAGCTGCCCCTGCAGCCTCCCCCACCCTGCCTACTTGGGGCAGCAGATGACATTGCTGCCCCAGATCCACATGGCCTGGTGACACCAACTTGCACCGCCACACGTGGCTTAGACTTGCTGACCTAGAAGTCAGGCTGGGAGTCATCCTGTGCCGGTTCAGGTGCCACAATGGGATGGTCCAACAAGGGCTGAGCTGGGATGGTGTCAGCTAGGTTTTCCACAACCATGGGGGGGCATGGGTGTCCCTGATTGATCCTCCACACATGGGGGTCTAAGGGTACCCTGCAAATCCTGGCCACGTCCCCTACCGCGCCCACCACACCCACCTTTTGGAGGTCGGCCACCTTTGCCTCCCTTACCGCTTGGTCGCCTCCCAACCACGGCACTGATGTTGTTGTGTGTATGGGAGTTGCAGTAAACTATTGTCCTGGGCAATTGGGGGTGAAAGGGGTATGGTACTAGATGGAATTTGTACCCTAGTGCTCTAGCAAGGCTGTCTGTGACCCCTGGAGGAAGATGACGGGTCACGCAATGCACAGGCACCCCAAAAACAAAAAATAACGTGCACGCAACCCCTCGTAGACCACGTGCGTGGAAAAGTGAACCTGCACTACGCTGTGGCACCCAGAAACACAAAAATAAGTGTACGCGTAATACACACAGCCTACAATGACCTCTGAAGGGGTACGCAACACACTGGGCAAGCACAGTTGGTAAATACTTGCGCGACTCACCGTATGCCTGGAAAAAGAACGTGAAAAAGACGCGCGTGTGCGCATTGGCAACACCCCCGCCAAAAGAAGAATTGTACGCTGTCTGAGCAAACAGGGCTAAAGAAGAATTGAACGCTGTTTGAGGAAACAGGCAAAAATAAGATGTGAACGCTGTCAGAGGTAACAGGGAGTACAAACTAGAACCGTTGTGACGTAATCGCGTGTGAACCGACAAGAAGTACTAAATTCACACACTCGCTCTCCACAAAAAGCACACATACCTTTTAAACTGGCCCACAGTACAACGTCACTTATGCATGTACGGGCTAAGGCCCTTTCCTCCAATTACACGAGCTGATACTCGGACGTGCAGTTTTTGCATGTATACAATGAACATGCACCCGTGTTGAGGGAAACGCCCTTGCGCGTCACGTCACAGACATGCTTACGCGCTAAGGGCCTTTGGTCCAATGAATTCGCATACGTGCTGTGTCTTCATGTGCTGATTCACTATGCACCCGTCACGAGGGAAACACCCGCGCAAGTAATGTCACAGACGCGCTTACGCGCTAAGGGCATTTCCTCGAATTACACGCTGACGTGCAATTTTTTCACGTGCCAAATCACTCCGTATCAAGCTGGCCACGTGAAAACACACGGAAGACCACGCTCCTGCCCTGAAGGCCATTTTCCTGCCCCCCAGAACCCCGAGCATGCTCCCACCTGCCATCTGCTGCTGCCTGCCTGCCTGCTGCCCACGTGCCCTGCTATTTGCTGCCTGCACGTCAGCCAGGGGTGCAGTTGCTGTGACCACCCCTGCTGGAACCAAAGACTCCCGACTGGGATACCATCGCTCCACAGTCCAGCCCCAGGACCCAGTTGCCCACCCACACCTGCCTCTGGGGTTGCCATGTCGGGCACTACACCATCTGGCAGCACTGGCAATCCCCAGCCAGAGAGGCAGAGGGCCACCAGCTTCACTGCCAGGGAAGATCGTGTCCTGGTGGAGCAAGTCCTGGGGCAGTATGATGCCCTCTTTGGAAGTTTGCGCGCCGACTATGAAGGACGGACCAGGATCTGGATGGACATCGTGACTGCCATCAACGAGGAGGGGGTGGCAGTCCACGACATCAAACATGTCAAGAAGCGCTGGGAGGACGTCAGGTCCAGGACCCTCGACAAGTCCCGGCACCTCTTGAAGGCAGCGGATGCCAAGGGGCACCGGGGCCACCTGTCCGACCAACAAATGAGGGCCCTGGAATGTATATGCCCAGTGCTCCACGTCCAGGTCCTTGAGAGGCAGACCCGTCTGGAGTCGAGCGGTAAGTGTACACGCATACTGATTGGACGCTGTGTGTGTCGTGGTGTGCCAGTAGTGTGCAAGTTGCACATGTTCTTTTGTAGGGTCATGTATGGATGTGTATGTACAGGGGCGTGAGGCTGACACATGCGAGTCCTCTCATGTTTGAGACACATGGATGGTGTATGTGTGGGTAAGCATGCAGGCCAAATGCAGATGTGGGATCACCCATGTTTGAATTACTGTGTATGTATGTTGACATGGTTGTGGTGTCACACATGGATGTTGGTTCCAGCTGCATGTATCTGCACTGTGTACATGTGCATGTGTGTGCATTTGACAAGTGTGCAACTGTGATGCAACATGGATGCATGTGGCACTGACATGTAGAAGGCTGAATGCCAGATGTGACATGGATGGCGATCTCATCATTCTGACAGTTGGTGGACATGTACACATGCATGTAGGTATGTTGGTGTGTGTACATGTGTTGTGTACTCCCCATGTTTCATATGACGTCAGGCTCACCTTCGGATGCTGATGCTGTTGTATGTGTATGGATGGTGCTGCCTGGTGCAATATTGCTGTGGAATTGCTCATGTGTGTTAGTAGAAATGACATGTGTGTTACGGAGTGTGATGCCATGTCGGAGGTTTGACACTGCCACTCATGTACAACTGTCATGTGTGTATCAGTCCATTGTACAGTGCCCTGATGCCTGTGTTCTATCTCTCCCTGTCTGTAGCGTCAATTGATGAAGAGGGCGGAGAGGGTGCTGTGGAGCAAAGCGGCAGGGATTGCACCATTAGCCGGAGACGCAAGACCCGGCTCCCCTCCCAGATTGTCATCTCTTCGGGAAGTGAGAAGTCTGGTGCCGCGTCCCAGGCCACAGCTGCCAAGGGTAGGTCCAAGAGGCGGAGGTTGGAGATGGACTCCTCGACAGCAGAAGGGGCAGCTGAGACCCCACAAGGTCCGACGGAGGAAGATGGCATGGAGTTATCCAGGTTGGTGTGGGGTTTGGAGGAGGAGGAAGCCGTGGAAGGGACACACACGGGGCCTGGAGGTGGGGATTCCACTGGTGCCAGTGGTGCAGTGCAGGGGCAGGGGCAGGGACAGGAGGCAGCGCAGGTTGCCGCGGAGGTGCCTGTGTGTAATCCTGTCCCTGATCCTGTGACTGCATCATCCGGCACCAGCAGGGATGCCTACGTCCAGACCCGTTTTCAGGGAGGGGATGGGCACACAACAACTGGCCTTCCTCTCCCTGCGGACGTGGCTATCCGGGACCGGGTTGAGCCTGTCCTGGCTGGGATGGTGATGCGTCAACGGGGCATGCGAGGTGGCCTGCAGTGTTTTCGTGAAGACACTGCACATCATCTCGGATGCCTCTTTGACCACGTTGACCTACTGGGACGGGTCACCAGTGCTGGATTCCTCTGTGTGCTGAACCTTCTTGCGACCACCTCCTCACCTGAACCCCCTATGCGCCAATCGTCCTCCATGCCATATTCCCACCCATGTATCACCTGGGGACACTGTGGAGCTGCCTCTGAGCCAGCGGCCAGGCTGGTGGCGGACACATCCCTGCCACAGTCGGGAGTCGGACGTCCACCAGGGGTGGCCTCCACGACAACTGCACCCCAGCCGGAGGAGGACGTGCAGGCAGCAAGAGCCAGGGAGCAGGCACAGGCACAGCAACATCAGCAACATGGTGGGAGCAATGATGGCTCAGGGCCTTCAACATCGGAGGGGCAGGCATCGGCCAGAGGGCAGGAGGACCCAGGATTGCAAGTGTCTTCCGTGTGGCAGCGGTTGGGCCACGCCATAGATGCGGAGCGACAGGGGGGGAAGAGGCACGGCTCACAATGGTCAGGGCGGAGAACTCCATGTGGAGGGCTCTGAGGCGGGCCGAGTGCCTGGAGGCAATTCACAGGGAGTTGGAGGTCCACATGTCATTGTCCCTGCGAACCCTCGGGGCCATGGAAGAGGACTGCCTGCGGGACATCGAGCAGGAATTGGATGATGCCCTGGCCCGGGAAATCCGGAAGTGAGCCGTCGGACTAGCCCGCTGCCATTGTAAATAGTTTTTAGAGTTAGGTTTCCTTTTCCTTTTACTTTGATTTGGGGTGAATGGACTATGCCCCACACATTTGTATATAGTTTTTTTCTTAGGTAGTTTCTTAGGTAGGTTTCATTTCTTTCGTTGGGCTCATGGACCCTTGACAATGGATTGTACATAGTTGGACAATGGATTTATTAGAACTTTTTTATTTGATTTTGAACATGGATTAATGGATTTTCCTTTTGGACAATGGATTGTACATAGTTGGACAATGGTTTATTTGGAACTTTTTCTTTTGATTTCACCATGGATTAATGGATTTTTCTTTTTACGTTTCCTTTGGATTTGTGTTGGTGGAGGGAGAGTTTGGACTATTTTTCTTTTGGATTTCTTTGGATTGGTTATACTTTTCATTTACTCATCTTTTGCACATGCTTTTCATTTCATGTTTGCTATTTTGTTATGCTTTCATTTCATTGCTTTATTTTTGTACATAATACATTTTGATATTTTACTTCCATGTGTGAGATTCGCTCATTGGGTTCATGCATGTGAAAATGTGGGTTTACACAATTAAATGCCAACCGGTGTGTGTGTGTAACAGACATGTGTTGATGTACATAGTTGACTTTTGGTTTGTGTCTTGCGATAGGCATGTCAGTGTGGGGTGGATTGGGAAATCATTGCATCTCAAGAATGGGGTGGCGTGCTGTGGTATTTTGGTGTAGAAGTGGGCCATGATTGTGCATCTTTATGTCATGTGGGGGGGGACATGAGCGGGGGCCTGCTGGCAGGTGCCCCTCACTGCTGGGGGGTGGGGGTGCTGGGGGACATGAGTGGGACATGAGTTGGGGCCTGCTGGCAGGTGCCCCTCACTGCTGGGGGTTGGGGGTGCAGGGGGACATGAGTGGGGGCCTGCTGGCAGGTGCCCCTCATTGCTGGGTAGTCGGGGTGCATGAGGGTAATGCATGGGGGCCTGCTGGCAGGTGCCCCTCACTGCTGAGGGGTGGGGGGTGGGGGTGCAGGGGGACATGAGTGGGACATGAGTGGGGGCCTGCTGGCAGGTGCCCCTCACTGCTGGGGGGTGGGGGTGCTGGGGGACATGAGTGGGGGCCTGCTGGCAGGTGCCTCTCACTGCTGGGGGGTGGGGGTGCTGGGGGACATGAGTGGGACATGAGTGGGGGCCTGCTGGCAGGTGCCCCTCACTGCTGGGGGGTGGGGGTGCTGGGGGACATGAGTTGGTGATCATATTGCAAGGTGACATGTGGCTTGTCTGGGGTGCATGCCCATGGTGGATGGGCTGCCTACGGGACATGACCAGGGGTGCAGGGTAGTCCCCTGTGGTGTGGGCTGCCTGCAGGGGCCGTGGAGGGGGCAGAGGGGACACCTGGGAGGACCCACACTGCCAATTCACGTGTGGGACTCCCCGCGCACCCCACTGGATACACGTACCCCGCTCTGACAGCCCACTGGATACACGTACCCCGCTCTGACAGCGAAATCGGGTGTGAAACTCCCCGCGAACCCCAGTTATACACGTACCCCACTTGCACAGAGCCAATCGCGTGTGAAACTTCCCGCGAACCCCAGTAATACACGTACCCCGCTCGCACAGGGCCAATCGCGTGTGAAACTTCCCGCGCACCTCCGAAATACACGTACCCCACTCACACAGGGCCAATTGCGTGTGAAACTCCCTGCGCCGGGGTGTACATGTATTCGGAGGGCTGCGTGGGGAGTTTTACAGGCGTTTTCGTGGTTGGGGGGAGGTATGCTGGTCCAATGGCCTGTGCGCCATGTACGGGATTTGTGCGATGTGCATGGCGCACGGGGAGGGGTTGGGGGCATAACTGGCGCTGCTGCAGGGTCGCTGCGCCACTCTGCGTTGGTTTTGGATGTTGAAATCCATGAATACACTGTGTGCGGAAATGGATTTTAGCGCACGCGGCTGGCGCAGACTGTCGCACAAGCACACTCTGCGCCAGCCGCGTGCGCCACTTGCGCGCTGGATTCTATGAATTACCCCCTTGTGTCCATAGGACACCCCCATTTTGGTTAATTGTGGACATTCCAGACAGTCGCGCTGTCTGCGGACTGGCAAATGGGTTTTTTTTTTTAAAAAAACAGATACATATAACTTGATCTATATACAAAAATATACAAATTATGAAAGAGAGAGGGAAGCAGAAATTGAGACATATGCTGGGAAATTGGGTTTTTCTAGAGTGAGGGTTTTAGGGGAGGAAGGGATTGAGGTCTCACCGTAACGTTTTTGGTGATGGGGAATTTGTGGGGATGGGACAGGGAGAAGGGGTACAGGTGCATGTGGGGCAGTGATATTTAATATTCTTCATGATATGACTTTGTACAAATTCTTTCAAATCAAGAAAATTGTTTAATGATTGATCATTTCTTTCTTTTAAGTGCACTAGATGATTATCCACAGTTTTAGTTTGTTGTTCCATATGTTGTTGGAGTTCTACATGATGTACTGTTTTTGGCGCATTGTTGTTATTTTCTGTATGTACTGTTAAAGAAAAAAATGGGTCAGGTACATGTGCAATAATGTGTATTAATTGGCTTACTTTGGAAACTGCACTGTGTACCAGTAGTATCACTGTCTTCACTCATTTCATCCCGGGGAAAATGTTCTTCAACCCACTCCAGGGTGCTAGTAATTTCTGTGTAAAAAAAAAAGATAAATTATTTTTTAGTGTATCCTACTAAACAAAGTGTATTGCTACAGGAATTAATGTAGTGTACTTACCAGTTTGTTTTTCAGTTTTGCTGTTAGTGCTTTGTAGGTGTGCTGTTAATATTTGGTGTGCAGTTTCTGTATAAAGCACAGGTGAGATAATTCTGCTGGAGGCATAGGTTATTTTTGTTTTTGGTATGATCCATTATGCTGTACATTCTATAGAACTGCTTTGTTGGTTTCTTAAGTATAAACCTTGTATTTCTAGTTTATTTTTGTTTGTAATTCATTTGTGTGTTGCTCTTTGAACATGTGTAGTGTGTTTGCTGTATGCTACAAGAATGTAAGATACCCCCTGAGCTTTTGGACAGTGTGGAAGTTGCCAGTTCCATGGACAGTTTTATAGTCCGCAGACCCTATGGCTAATAGCACAGGCTAGGGTGTTCAGTATGTGGCATGTTATATTTACATAAAGTAAGGGTATACTGCTAAAAACCTATGAAATTCAGTGAAAAATCGTTGTTAAAGGGACGTTATGGTTACGTCGCACTACTAAAAACCTATCAAATTTGGTGAAAAAATGTTGTTAAAGGGACGTTATGGTTACAAGTAAAACCAAAAAACTCTTGAAATTCGCCAGTTATGGTAAGCTAAGCAACCATAACTCGCACCACCACCGTGCACTGCTAAAGACTAATACCAATGACATCAAAGATGTCATCACAAATGTCATTAATGACATCACTGATAACATCACATGTGCATTTAGTTTTCATGCACAGCGTCTACAAGGGACTGTCTTTATAATGTTGGCAGAAAAATATCAAATATCATTGGAATAACTATCATGCGCCAACAAGTTCATTGGGTGCTGTAGTGCTATAAACACCATTGTATTACTGACTTCTTTCCAGTACATGAACAAATTCCTATATAAATGTAGGCATTCTCTGCAGCATGCACCACAGAGGTGCAATATTCAAAACCTTCCTATGTTGGATAGTAAAATGATGAATTCTTTCGTTTCAGAGTTTTGTGTACTGTGAAACATGTAATAAGTACCTAACAATGCCTCCCTTACTGCATAATTGTACTACTACACACAAAACATAAAGAGACCACAATGCATACAAATACGAGCATATACAGGGAAAGAAAAGTAAGCAAAAAACCAGCAGCATTAACAGAAAGTGTTCATAACCTAACTACTTAAGTTCATGCACATACATGATTGCTGTGTTTCAAGGCTGCTTCTTCCTCTGTGTATATGTATTATATGATGTGAGTGGATTCTAAGGAAAGTAGTGCAAGTACATATGAGAAGGGTAAGGTCTACAAACATAGTACCCTTTGCATTTTTACTTCCTGGCTGTCAGTGAAGAAAACCATCTGGCCTACGTATGTCGGTGAACAAAAAAGAAGAGGGAGCCAGACATGTGATGTCATCAGTGATGTCATGAATGACATTTGTGATATCATCTTTGATGTCATGGGTATTAGTCTTAGCAGTGAACGGTGGTGGCGTGAGTAATGGTTGCTAAGCTTACCATATCTGGCGAATTTCAAGGGTTTTTCGGTTTTACTTGTAACCATAACATCCCTTTAACAATGTTTTTTCACTGAATGTATAGTCTATTTGTGCTAATTCACACATTCCACAACCACAACTAGTAACCATTGTTGGAAGATCACCAAGAAAGTTATGGTGCTTTAAAAGGACTGGAAATAAGCTTTTCACCCAAAATATGAAAGTAGGACAGTCCGTTTTAGCCATGCCTTGCTGATGTGGCTTAGAACTGGAGGTGAACTTCCAGCAATGGCTACCAGATGGCGTTGTTGAATGTGTGACATGACTCAAATGGACTATCCTACTACTCATTTCAGGTGAATGGGGTTTTTCAAGCCTTTTTAATCCCACAAATACTTTATTGGTGTATTTTATACATATACATATATACATAATTCCCTCGTTAATTGCAATGCCACAGTGCAAGTTCACCAGAACCTGATGAGCAATGATATGATATGAAATGATAGTTTATTTATATAGTGCCTATACACAATGTGTTTCAAAGCGCTTCAAGGCAAGGAAAGGAACAAGGGAAAATACAATTACATTCTTACAGGCCATGAACAGTAAGGATTTGAAATTAACGATCGTACTCGGCCTGCCGACATTTCAGATAGTGCAAGAGTTAAGACATGGATAAGGAAGGAAGGGGGAGAGTGGAAAGGAAATGGAAACAGACAGGCAACTACCGTACTAGGCCTGATGACATTTCTGGTAGAGTCGGAGAAAAACAAAAGGTGAGGGAGGGGAGTGCAGAAAGGGAGGGGAGGAACAAAACAAGTGACTATCGTACTAGGCCTGAAGGCATTTCAGATAATGCTGGGGGGCAACAAGTAAGGGGAGGGAGGCGAGACAGACGAGGTTGCTATCATACTAGGTCCAGGGACAATTCTGATAGAGTAAGTGCATGGAAGAAAGTAAGGGGAGGAGGGGAAGATATAGGAAAGGAGAGAAAGGGAGATGAGGAGAGAACACATAATGTTGCAGGCCATGATCCAAGATGAAGATGGGAACAGCATGATTCAGGGCCACCATGAGTACAAGATGCAAAGGAAGTCCAGCATGAGAGTTGAGAATGGGTGACGAACTGTGAATCAATGAAGCCCATAAAAGTCAAATCCTGCATTGGCCTCAAGACGGTGATGTTGACACCAGAATGCATCAGGACAGACTCCTGCAGAAGTAGGCTAGGGGGGAAAGAGGGGCAGCAGGGTAGAAGAATCAAGGCAAACAGGCAACACCTGTGTGCAGGAACGGGGGGGCACAAGGGAACATCACAAGGGGACCAGAGGGGGCGGGATGACCTGTGGGGACAGAGGGAGTAAACACATGTTGGTGCATGCTTACCCGCTGTCTGCATTGTGGGTGTCCACATTACCTGAAATGCTAATGCAGCAAATGCATCTGGGTGGTGCTGTAACCTAGATGAAATAGGCTTTTCTATATGTATGTTTCAGGTGAAATGCCTTTAAAAACATCTTCTATAAACCCACCATAATGTTGCTGGCGTTTTCTGCATATTGATAATGCTCCAAACATCTATGCTTTAGACTGTTTTGAACTGTTCATTTTTAATCTGGTTGGAAAGGGTGTGCAGCTGTTTGGATGGTGGTGAGTTGTATGTTTTGGTTTGGACATGATGTGCATAAAATGGCACTGCCTTCTGAAATGAAGACATTTTTGCTGATAAAAGAACGCTTGTGTTTATGCCAATTTGCATACCCAAACTGCATTGTTTGTGTTGCTCAGAACTGGAGGTGAACTTTTAGTGATGGTGATTTAGTGGTGCTGTAGCATGTGTGACGTAGCTGAAATGGGTTAATTCTACTTTCACATTAGGTGTAAATAATTTGTTGTAACCCTTTACAAACCCACCCTAACGTTGCTGGTGTTTGCTACCCATAACCCAATACTCCAACCACAAGTATATCAGACAGTACAGATCTGACCATTCGTAAAAAAGGTGAAACATGGTTTTCTCTTGTTTTCACATTTTTTTCAGTTGGTCCTTGGAGGGATTGAAGGTTTGCTGTGAAAGAAATGCATGCACTTATTTGCATCCTTGAAAGCTCTCTGTTTTGGGTTGAAAATGTTATGTTTCAATTAGCAACACTATATGAGACAGGGGCACCTTTAAAATAGTGAAAGGCTTGTATTTGAGCTAATTTGCATAACCACAATGCATTTCCCATATGGCATTGAACTGACTTAGTCAAAATGGGTTATTCTATTTTCACATCTCGGGTGGAAACGTTTCTCATGCCTTTATAAACCCGCCTTTACTTTGCTGGTGTTCAATACAAAATACTCCAGTGCTCCAACTACTAAGATGTCAGACTATACTGCACTGGTGATACTTTGTAAGGGTTGTGATGGCATGCAGGTGCCTGCTCCTTTGAGAACTGACTCGTGGTGGGCATGGCTATTGGATTGCAGAGGCAGAGCAGTTCTATGAATCTGGGGACGTTGATGAGGGAGGGCGAGTAGCACATAACCCAGGCAGGACTGCATGGGGAAACTAGTGGTGGCATGCTCATCTCCCACTGACTTCAGTGGAAGATGTGCGTGGCGGCTCTCCTCTCTCTCTCCCTACCTTGAGGAGCATGCACTCAAAAGCATTAAATGTGTTGTATATGTTTTTACAACAGACTCATTTGCATGCTGCATGATTCACCAATGTACATGGTTTGGGATGCTCCTTAATCCAGTCAAGCCCTGCGTCACTGTGACATGTGCCTGGCAAGAGTTGGTTGGTTTTGGTTGACATTGAAGAGCAAATCCAGCCCCCTACATCCCCCCCGTTTTAAATGCGTTTTAAATACAAGTACATTCTAAGCAATGTTACTCACTTGTCCCTCCTACCTTGCGCCTGCAGTTTGCCCATACCATACTAAAACAGTATATATTGGTTGGAGTTTGACTAAGGCAGTCGTCTGCAACCTTGGCTTTTCAGATGTTTTGGACTACCACTCTCATCAGTGCTAGCAAGCATAGGCATTGGTGGGGAGCCATGGAAGTGGTAGTCATAAATATCTGGAGAGCAACAGATTGTTCTTCTGAAGAGGGATGCATGCTTATAATTGGTCTATTTTGCCACTTAAATGTCATTCACCCCTCTTTACCTCTTTACCATATTCGTTAAGGGCCCCTTATCATTTTGTGTTACCCAAAGGAAGAGGTAGGAATATCTGGGAATTGTCCCATGTGGGATTTTCTTTAAACATCTTTATATTTTACATAGATGCTTATTTGGTGAACATGTCTGATTACACTCTGCATCCTATCGTGCACAGCAACAGAGTTCTTACGAATGTGTTCCCTTCTTCCTTTCAACATTGATGTTACTACATCCTGATACTGTTAATATTTTAATAATTCCATTTCTTGAGAAATCTGAAGTGTTAAATATGCAATGTTTCTATATGTTATTCCGTTATTCATGTTATGGTTTCAGATTAGATGTGTCCCCTCCTTACCAGTCTTGTTGGATATCTCTCCTTCTGTACATGGGATACAGTCAAAGCAGCAAATTGGCTTTCCCTCCTGGGGAACCTTCCTGAATCCAGGCGTACAGCTTTCACTGCATATGGATCGGGGAATCTAAGGATCAAAGTGTTAAAAAAGGGGTTTATTTTATTATTTATTTGCGATCATTTACAGCCAATGAGGCTTGTTATAGATAAAACAAATGTATTCAATAAAACATTCTAAAATACAATGCTAAGAGAGTGAATCAAAATACAACCATAGCATTACTGAAACGAAGAAAACATCTGATTTAGATTACATTGTTAAAAGAAAGGGTTTTAATAAGGAGACATATTTAAAAAGCTGTGCTTTTTAGACAAGTGTAAATAAATATACAAAATGCATATAATGTGAAGTGGTCTTATAAGGTGTCATTTTGGACATTTTAGCTTCCACTTGACACAGGGTCCTCTAAGTGTTGGGGTCTCATTTCCAGAGCCTAAGATAAGAGCATGCAACTGCTTGGGAGAGAAATGATTGCTGAAGAGGAGTTGAAGTATTTCGATCGTGCTGTAAAGCGTTGTCTTTTGCATGACAACCTGGTATGCTCATGCCATTTCAAAGCAGTTACAAAGTGGGACAGATGGGATGGACAATCCCAATTTCACTGATACAATTGCTCATTCACTTATGGATTTGAATCATAGGATCTTGAACAGGTTCTACCGCTTAAATCCTCACTAATTATGTCAAAAACATCAAAAGAAAAGGTTTGAAGTTGTATGCGTTTCATGAGACCAGCGTTTTCTTGATAATGCCCACGGCAATTTTCTTGGGCTGAAAGAGCTGAAATCATTTTGTTGAATATAGTTGGTCTTAGGGCTAAAACTGCTGACCTACATTGCCTAAGATTCATCAGTAGTTTTAACATAATTTGCACAACGTCCTGGATCCATTATTTAAGGACTTTATCTGGCTTCCACTCCGTTAAGCAAAAGGCATTACAGAGTAAAAGAGGTCAGGAAAGAAAGATGTATGATGACAATAATTTGATGTTGTTTGCTTGATAACATTCACTGCACCAATACATCAGAGTATGGTTTCTTAGCTTTCAAGCTATCTCCAGAGGACAGAGCAAGGGATTCCTGGGTTATACTTTATGTTTGTTTATTTCTGGCCAATAATTCAGAGAAAGCACTGTGGGAAGGTGGTTATCTGCAATGGCTTATTTTTAGATAGCCATAGTGACAAACTTCCTCTCGTGATGGGGATTTTAAATGCTTAAATGTAGGCTCTCATACTGAGGTAGCAGAGTTATTTGAGGATATTGGGGTCTGCCGCTTTAAAATTCTTAAATGAATGGGAGGGGACAACTTGTAGAACATTTTATGATAAGGCAATCTCTTTGTCATCTAAATGGTGGCTTTACTGAAGACAACTTTCCCCACTCCTTTGGTTGTGTACAGTAGATATTTCTCGATAACTGACTATATTCTAATGTATGTTTTTAACATATATATATATATATATATATATATATATATATATATATATATATATATATATAGCTGAATGGGTTTTGAAGTGAAGGGGATGTTTCAGGGGCCTATTTGTTTTAGGAATTCACAATACCATGTGACCTTAAGACCGTTGCAAATATAAATCACGAACCCAATACAAACGGTGACGAATAAAAAAGAGCTTGGTTCGACTGGAAATTGTCAAAGGGACACATTTTAATTACATAACCCCTCAGTTTCAAAGATATTTGTAATGAGAGGATAGTTGATTTGAAAAAAGATTATAAAACATTAATTAAGAGGAAAGGATAGGATTTCCAACTAAAACAACGTGACTGTGTTTTGGATGTAGTCAAAATGAAGGATTCCCAATCACGTTTGAAGGTTGGTAGTTAAAGGCACTCTATGAGCCAGAAGTTGTAGATGGGTCCAGTTCAGTATGCCTGATTCAGTGGTTCTACCATCATTATCGGAAATTCAAGGAAAAGTTAATACTCTATAAAGAGGAAAAGCAAGTGGTCCTGATAATATACATTCTGAAATGATATTACTTCACCAGTATTGGTGGACAGGGATATTGAATCAGGTCAGCAAGGTCATCATTTTGCCAAGTTTTCTACTTAAGCCCTGGATTTATAGTATCATAGTCCAAATATTGAAAAAGGGGGCTGCTCAAGACACCTGCTGCTACAGGCCGATTGCCCTCCTTGATATTTTGGTAAAGGTGTTTACCAGCTGGATTGCTTCTAGACTAGAGGATTGGGCAAACACTGCTGACATTGTTCCCAACAATCATGTGGGATTTCGTCCGGGCTGTTCGCCTATAGATCCTTACCTCACACTAGCCACTCTGATGGATAAATATAATAGGGTTAGAGGAACACATCTATATGTAGCCTTCTAAGACAGAAACCAAGGGTTTACCATGAATGCATCGAATACGAAATGTCTGAGGGAAAAAAACTAAAGTTATTTTACCAAGAATAATTTTTGGTTTTGTCTCCCCCGGACATTTCTTGCAACCTGCTTCCACCAACCCGCTTACTTACCTTCTGGCAGCACACAGGGAAGTGTGCTCACTTAGATGTGAACCGGCACCACAGGGTCCTTTTCACCTTGCTTGTCCCTTGCTTTCCTTTTTATGGAAGGGGGGGTCACCCCTGTAAACCCTGCTCCCCGTGTTCGGCATTTTCTTCCATTCGTTGTATTTTTTTTTTTTAAAGTTTTGTATGGCTACCGAACCGAGCCTTTTACTAAGCTTATAGAAACATCTTATGGTCTAAGTTCTTTGGACTGGGGTATTTTTAAACTAAATAATTTAGTTCATAAGAATACTTCAGTGGTGGTCAGGTGTGGCCCCATGGTCTCAGACTCATTTGGGCAGAAGGGGAGCAGGTGCAAGTGGATCTAGGTCACCTGGCCTAAGTCCCGCCCACCTGGTTCCTTCCTGGCTGTGGCTCTTTTTCCCCACTTAGCAACGCCCGCCCAACTGGTGCCTTCCTGTTTGCCCCTCTTTTCCCTACTTAAGGAGCCCTCCAGCCTCTTTTCCTTTGCAGATGGGGAGCAGGTGCAAGTGGATCTAGGTCAACTGGCCTATGCCCCACCCCCTCTGGCCCCCTCTGATGTTCCATGTGCCCCCCCTTCATGCACACAGGTGTTGCCTGTTTTGCTTGATTCTTCTACCCTGCCCCCCCCCCCCCCAGCCTGCCTCTGCAGAAATCTGTCTTGATACATTCTGGTTTCACCATAACCGTTTTGTGGCCAATGCTGGATTTGACTTTTATGGACTTCATTGATTCACGCTACATCACCATTCTCAGCTCTTATGCTGAACTTCTTCTGCATCTTGTACTCATGGTGGCCCTGAATCATGCTGTTCTCATCTTCATCTTGTATCCTGGCTTGCAACATTGTGTGTTACTTCTGACTTCTGCAATTGTATTTGCTCTCCCCTCTTCCTTCTCCACTCTTCTTGACTGCTAACTCTCTGTTCTCTCCTCATCTCCCTTTCTCCCTTTTCCTATCTCCTACCCTTACTTTCTTTTTGGCACTTTATCTGAATTGTCCCTGGACCTAGTATGATAGCAACCTCGTCTGTCTCCTCCCCCATCCCCTTACTTGTCCCACCCCCCTCCTGCACTATCTGAAATGCCGTCAGGCCTAGTACGATAGTCCCTTGTTTTGTTCCTCCACTCCCTTTATGCACCCCTCTCCCTCACCTTTTGTTTTTCTCCGGCTCTACCAGAAATGTTGTCAGGCCTAGTACGGTAGTGGCCTGTCTGTTTCCATTTCCTATGTCTTAGCTCTTGCACTATCTGAAATGTCGTCAGGCCGAGTACGACATTTAACTTCACATCCTTACTGTTCATGGCCTGTAAGAATGTAATTATATTTTCCCTTGTGCCCCTTCCTTGCCTTGGAGGGCTCTGAAACACATTGTGTAAATGTGCTATATAAATAAACTATCAAATCATATAATTTAAATCCAATAGGGGCATTAAGCATGGATGCCCGCTAGCACCATTACTATTTATACTGATGCTTAGGGATTTTGAGCCTTGTGTGTATGATTCCGGCCATGCTGCTCCCTCTTTAAACATTATGAAATATCGTTCACTGCTATATACATACATTACTATTTAGTTGGATTTGACCCCTATTGGTTTACAAAGAAGTTTGACCTCTGCCAAGGACTATTTTTTTAAAAAACATTTTTATTGCCATTTTGCATATACAACAAACAATAACATCCCCCTCTGCCCCTTCCCTCTGGCAGCAGCCCCATCCAAGTTTCTTCTCTTTCCCCTTTCCTTAGATATTCATCCGTGTCCATTCACTCAATGTCCAATATATGCAAGTTGTGCGGATACCATTGTTTCTTGTAGTCCCCTTACAAGTGCAAGTATGTCGGGACCATCCCCACTCCTGATGAAATCGCACACTTTCCCCCTGTATACCAAACGTGACCCACTCCATTGCTTGCATGCCCCAGAACTTCTGAAGCCAGTCTACCCCCGTTGGAGGCTGTCTCTGCTTTCAGTGCATCACTATCACCAGCCAAGCTCCTATCAGCATCATCTTTAAGGCCTTTTTCTGAGCCTTGGTGGGCAGACTAATTCCCGAATCAAATATTCCACACATCCACTCTCAGGGGCTAATAGCCGTGTTAATCGTAATCATTGCTTGTTTCTGCGATGTAAAGTCTGGCCAAAATTATGCCAGTACCAGACATTCCCACCATATGTGTGCCCAGTCCCCTTTCCCCAAGTACCACCTCTAACACTCCTGTTGGGCCATGGAGTATATACTGTGTAGCTTTACTGAGGTATAAGGCCACTGCATCAGGTATCGGGTCTTTCCATTGAAAGAGTTTCCAACTAAACCCTTTCCATCGAAAGTTTTGCAATGATTTTTTTTCTTCATCTATTGTGTGCGTGGTATAAAGTGTTAATTTTGTTTGGGGGTGGGTTTGGGGGGGGTGACCCCCTCAAAAAGGAAATGACAAAACATGCATTTATCCCACACGCAGACATCCGATGGAAAAACATTTGTTGCAAATCTTTCGATGGAAAGGGTTTCTTGGAAACTCTTTCGATGGAAAGACCATAAACCGCTTCATCATAATCTTGTACCAATTCTCTCTAAGTTGTATGGACCTCTTCAGTTTAGGAATATTCCTAGATACATTTTTCTAATGCTCTGTGGGGATATCAGTGCCCAAAGTGCTCTCCTATTTTCCCGTATATGGCCATTGTCGGGAGGACATGGAACCCATTATTATCTTATATAGTATGGATATCATATTTTTAGATCTTGTGGGTGTGTTGATAAACTTTTCAAAAGTAGTCAGCTCCCTAAATGCGGCTTGTTTAACTGTGGTGTCTGATAACCAGTGTCTTAGTTGATAGTACCCTATTCTATCCCTTTTTGTGAGTCCTATATGTTGCTTGCATGCCTCAAACGTGAGTATTGCTGTCCCTTGTACCATATCCTCAAGTTTTCTACAGCCCACCTTCTGCAATTGCTGAAAAGATCCCTGCACCATCACTGGAGAAAACTCAGGGTTCCCAAATAGCGATGTGAAGGCAGAGGGGTGTGCGGAAAGGGTGCTCTGCTCCAACGGCCATTCCCAGATATCACATAAGACTGATATGATCTGACTCATGCAGGTGTTCTGAGGTCTGTCTTGTCTGCGGATCTACTGATTCTCCTCCAAGGGCTTTCCCACCACTGTCCTGTCTATCTGCATCCATGGTTTAGATCTGTCCCCTGAAAACCATTACTGCACCACCGTCAGCTCGGGCGTCATGTGATATTTAACAAAATTCAGGAATCCCTGGACCCCTTTATCTCTCGGAGCAATCAGAGTACGCAGCACAATACAAGGTTGCTTTTTCTGCCATACAAAGGATGACACCAAATTATTCAGCACCACAAAAAAAGGATTTCCGGATGGGAACATATAGGGCCTAGAAATAATATAATATTCTTGGCAGCGTCTTTTCACTGTCGCAATACATCCCAGCCACGATATTGATAATGGGTTCCACTTCCCCAAGTCTGTCATAATCTGTCGCAGCACCCCCGGGTATTTCCTATCATATAGCTGTGGCATTGTGCTAGTGATGTTAAACCCTAGCTAACTTATGCTCCCATTTTCCAGGCTAAAGGGGGAATACGAGGGCAGGGCACGGAGCTGTGCTGAGGTGAGCACCAGGCCCAGTAGGTCCAATTTCGGCCTGTTGATTTTAAGCCCTGCCGCCTGTTCAATGATCTGAGGATGGAAAAATACGCGTCCTAGGCTAGTGGACACTCGCGTCCCGTGCACACTATCTATATTGATGTTTATCCGTCAGATTTAATTTCTTTTCAGATAAGTCAAACAATCCATTAATTGGGTTATTCTTAGCGTTAAGTTTTTGCAACAGATCATAGATCACAGTTCATTTATTAACATTTATGATAAATCTTTGACAAAAACAAATGTAATTTAATATTTGTGCTAAACATATGAGGTATTAAATCCGTACAGCATACATAACGATATTGAGATAATAATAATTGAGCTTGACGCATTTCGGGATTCGAATCCCTTCATCAGGAATGGAAAGTTCACCAATTTCATATACTTCATGAATTTTGCTTCACTTCTAGTCTTCCAAATGATTGCTTCTAATTCTTGATTAAGCTTGGTTGCGTAATCTCATAAGTTTGTTTGCATGATTTCCTAAGGTGTATGTATATCGTCACTGGAAACTTCTGGGAAGTACGCTAGATTCCTTTAAAAGTATTCGCATTACGAGTCGCGGTTGTCCGGATGGTGAAAAAAGGTCCAATTCACATAGCTGTGAATGAAGTATGGTTTATACTTGTACAACAATTCACCTTTTGCATCGCCTACCGCTTTCCCCCACACTCACTGGTTCCTTTATACCAGTATGCCATTCTTACCCCCATCAGCGTGTCACTTCTTTGACTCGTACCAGTGGCCCTTTTGGGTACGTCCCCCTGACCTCCCCGGCACCTTCAACCTGAACTGTCTACTCCCTCAGGAGGGGGAGCGCCTGAACTGCCTCGCTGAGTTGCTTTCTCTTCATCAGATGTATGATATAATATGATATTTTATTTATAGCGTGCCTAAACACAAGTGTTTCAAGGTGCAACAAGGCAAGGGAGGCGTACAAGAGAGGACAAGACAACAGTCTTATTAGGCCCAGTGACATTGAGATCGTGCAAGTGCAGGGGAGAGGCATGGGGGAAAGTGCATGGTGCTAGGTAGGAGTGGAAAATGATGAACACAGGATCAAACAGCAACTAGTGGTACAGGTGGCAAGTGCAAGAGTTAAGCGCAGACAACAGGTGTCTACTAAGTGCAGGTAAGGGGACTGTAGGGTTGCAAGGGATGCCAGGAGGTAGTGCGGGTATGCAGCTGGGTGGGCAGGGACCTGGGCCCGAATTCAGAGGGTAGCCAGGTGTCCAGTTGCAGTAGCAGACAGAGATCAGCAGGGGAGAGGCAGAGAGAAAGCAGAAGCAAAGACAAAGGTCTTGTGGTGCTTCTGGAACCGAAGATGGTTCTCCTCAAGTTTAAGGGAGGCAGGGAGGCTGTTTCACAGGGAGGCCCTAGCCGAAGAAAGAGATCTACCACCAACTTGTTTCCTGGAGAAGCACCTGACCCTGAGGGAGTTGGAGGTGGAGGAGCGAAGAGCTTGAGTAGGACGGTATCTCCGAAGGTAGAATTGAAGGTATTGCGGACCCAGGCCCCAGAAGGCCTTGTGGACAATGCAAAGGGTCTTGAACTTAATCCTTGCAGCCACTGGGAGCCAATGAAGAGATGTCAGGGCTGGAGAGATAGGATCCCTGGGCTTGAGGCCTAGGGCAAGTATCGCAGTCCTGTTCTGGATGAGCTGCAGAGGGCGGAGAATAGAAGCAGACAGATTTAGAAAGAAGCTATTGCAGTAGTACAGCCTAGACAGAAACATGGCTCTAGAGACAGTGAGCTTCTGTGGGAAAGAGAGGAAAGGAAAGATACCTCTGAGGAGGTGCAGTTTGTAGTTAGATTTCTTAGAGACATCAGAGATGTGATGAGAAAAGGAGAGTGTGGAGTCGAAGATGACCATGATGTTCTTAGCCTCACAGGTGGGAGCAGGAAGAGTGCCAGGGAGGCAGGCCAGAAAGTGACAGGAAGGAAGGTGCAGGTGTGCCGATGAAGAGGATATCTGTCTTACTTGCATTAAGGCAGAGGTTGTTGGCTGCACACCACTCCTGGAATGCAGACAGTCAGAGATGAGAGAGGGAGAAGAGGTGGCAGAGGGGAGCCTGAAAAGGAGCTGAGTGTCATCAGCATAGCACTGAAATTGTGAGCAGGGAGCAGCAATATGATGGGCGAGGGGTGCTAGATTTTGGTTGAAAAGCCAGGTAGAGAAGTTAGGCCCCTGAGGAACACCACAAGTAGAGAGTGAGATAGAGGAAAGAAAGGACCCAAGTTGGACCTGGGAAGTTCGGTTGGAGAGGAAAGAGGACAGCCAGGCCAGGGCCTGATTGGTGATACCCAAATTATCATGGAGGTGGTTGAACAGGATTGCATGGTTGACTGTCAAAGGCAGAAGATGGATCAAGCGAGATGATGACAGAGGGTAGATAAGAATCAAGGTTGGAGAGCAGGTTTTCACAGATGTTCAGGAGAGCTGGTTCCATGCTTCTGGCTGCTCTGAAGCCAGACTGATGGTCATGAAGACAACCAACAGAATCAGTGTGGAGGTTAAGCTCGGAAATGACCAGATTTTCCAGGAGTTTGCCCAGGAAAGGATTGATGGAGATCAGTGATAGTAAGCAAGGCAGGAGGTGTCAGCGGAGGGTTTCTTGAGAAGAGGGTGCACAAGAGAGTGCTTCAGGGGAAGTGGAAAGCTCCAGTGGCAAAGGAGTGATTGCAGAAGTCAGACAGGGCAGGAGCAAGAGTCTCAATATGGTCCTTGATTGTTTTGGAAGAACAGGGAAGAACCTGTTTTGACGAGACTTTCATAGATTGGACTTGTCTAGAAATCTCATCAGGGGAGAATAGAGGAAAGGAAGAAAAAGAGGGAGGAGAGGCTGCCACAGGGGAGCCAGAGGTAGCAGAGAGAGAAGCGGGAAGAGGAGGAGAGGACGAGAGGGTGGGCAGGATGTCCTGGGTTTTAGAGATGAAATGAGAAACCAGTGCCATGCAGAGGGCCTAGGAAGGAACAGGAGAAGTGGACACCGCAGCAGGATTGGCCAGCTTCTTGCAGATTTTAAAAGAGTTAGGCTGAGGTGTTAGATGCCGCAGAGATGCTGGATTGGATGTGGGCTCTCTTGTTAGTGTGAACAGAGAACCGGCATTGCCTTTGGAGCAGGCAGCAGGTCAGTTTGTCAGAGGATGCACAAGATGCCATCCATTACCTCTCAGCCACCCTACACTTAGGTTTAAGGGTGATGAGGTCAGAGTCGTATCAAGAGTTGCACTTGCACTTGCTGGATGTGAGTCAGCCAGAGGTGGAGGAGAGGGACAGAAAGTGTAAGCAAAAGCCTCAACTGACGCACGCTTCATGTGCCTCATGACCAAGAAGGTAGGAGGCAGTGCTGGAGTTGGCTTGGCGTGAGGGGTCGAGAGGGAGAGATCGGAGGAAAGGAGGAAGTGATCACTCCAGGAGAGATGAGTGGTGAAAGGGTTAGAGAGGGTAAGGTCTGAAGTGATGAGAACATTCAGAGCTTGAGCTTGCCCTTCTGTAGCAGAATTTGGCCATCTGCACAGGTCAATATGCAATGCTCGGTCCCATCCAATATGAATAGCAGCCCAAAAGGAATGGTCCATTTGTATTTGAACTGTCTCACATTTAGCGCTTTTATCACCGGCCCCACAACCCTGTGTTTTTGTAGGGTCATCAACAACAAATCCTGAAATTGTTGAACGCTCGATCCATTTATAGTGATGCTAGCCTGTCCTCAAGCCGGTTTCAGCACTCTCTCCTTCTGCCCATATGAGGACATGATGACCAGGACATCCCTCGCCCTTACGCCTGGCTCTGTCCTCTTAGGATCCACCCTGTGAATTCTTTCAATTCCTACTGTTGTTGGTGGAGAGTCCAATAGTAGGTCCCCAAAACACTGCTGGATCATTCCTCGCAGGTCTATGTCCTGGACTTTCTTGCTGAGTCCATTCACACAGATATTAGATCAGCGTGATTGATTCTCCAGATCCGCAACCTTAAGCTCCAGGTTCTGGGTCATCATTCCCACCTGCTCCAGCAGTTTGCTGTTCTGCTTTGCCTCCTCCGACCATTCGGTTAAAGCTTGCTTGGTGTGTTGACTCTGTCTCCCAGGGTCTTCACATCCTCCCTAACCTCCTTCAGTTTCTTAGATCATCCGTGAATTGATCTTGGAAAGTGGCCATAATCCTTTCCTCCAGGTCTTTGAGGCATTCCTTCAAGTCCTGCTTACTGAGCGCCATGCTTCCTTCCTCCAGACCCCTGCGTTTGCTCTCCCGTTATCGTCCTTCGTGGGGGGTTGCTAGAGCCTGTGGCCGCTGTTTCCAGCAGTGCTCTAATTGTCCTTCATAGGACAGGAGGTACATCTTTGGTCGGACCAGCGTGTCTTTCCCCTTTGCTTTGGGCATCTGGGTGTTGTGCATTCACCCACACTCCTCCTGTTGCATGTGTTTGCCCACCAACACCGCTCTGCACCACAGCCATGTCCGCCCACCTCACTGTCTGCTGCCCTCCGGACCCCCACATCCAGTCTATGCCATATGACCCGTGGGCTTTCACCTATCCACTCCCGGGGCACCTCCGGACAGGCCCGCTGCCACCACTCCTCCTCCTCCATGGGACCAGAGTCACCTCCTCATCACTGGTCACTTCCCTGAGGGGCTGTGCTCTTGTAGCCCTCCTTCGCCCAGTGCCCCTGTCACTGGCAGATGCAGTGTCCAGTGTCACTGTTGTATGCACTGCCCACCTTAGTGCACTCTCTACCTTGCTGCAGGGGTCCGCTCTGCTATTATCTCCGGGGTCCACTTGCCCCCATATATGAGCGCCGCTCTTCACGTTTCTCACTGCCCTCAGGGTCACTCCTGATCAGCACTTTGTGCTGGGGGCTTTTCCCGTTCTGTCTATGTAATGTGACACGAAGGGACAGACAACAGGTGGGATGGATCCCAAGGAGCACCTCAACCCCTTCCCTTCTTCCTGCGTGAGGCCCGGGCACTCGCCCCTCATTGTGAGTCCCTGGTCAGCTCCAGCACTTTTCGAATGATTTCTTCAGTCCTGTGCCAAATCTCCTCCCCTGCTGTCAGCCCCCACCAAGGGGCTCACCAGCACTTCTCCTGCGTATTACTGTCTCGTGACTGGACCCAGGCTCTCACCACTCTTGCCGCCTCCCGGGTTCATGTTGGTGCTGCGCTCAGGTCTTCCCCAGCACCGGGCCTCCTCACCCACCTCTGACACCCATGAGCCTGAAATGTGAATATTTGGGCACATTAGTATGAATACAGGAAGGGAAATGCTTTTTGCATTTTGATGGATCTTTGAGCTTTATTTTCGTTTATTCTGTTTGGTTTTGATATTTATGTTCATTATTAATTTTTATTATTTATTTTTCATTATTATTATTTGTATTATTGTGGTTTTATTTTTATTAATTTTTGTTAATTTTTGACAATTTTTATTTTACCACAATTTGCAGCAAGTGGCAATTTTGTCCATAAGCATTATGTTATGTCTTTTTAACGGATTGGAATGAATTCCGTTTTATTACAACATTAGGTTTCATCTATTACTACATCGTTCCAATATGGTTGCCTAACAAGCGAGAGGAAAGCTAGTCATTTGTTCGATTCTAAAATGGCCGCTCTATACAAAGCAATGGTTGCCTTAGCAACAGGTTGCTGCCACAACACTTTTCTACAGACATTGCTGAGGAAGCATGTCAACGCGCTCAGCTCCGGCAGATTGCTGCTATTCTAGTTACAAGTAAGTGAAATGGAATAGGAACACGAATAGTATAGCACGCAGAATAACTTAAGTTTACTTATACGCGCTCGATCTCATTACAGAGACCGAGTTGCATGCGTTAGTCTCCTGCGGACATGACCGCATGGGAAAGTGGCAGGCATACAGTCGGACCAACCAGGTCCTGAAGAATATAGTTGGTTAACGAAATATGTAAGTAACTGGTGCACTTGAAGACATTGTATGGTTTTGAATTGGTAGCCGGAATGTATTAACTAACACGCAGCCGTTCTCGTTACAGAGACGACTGCTGATCAGATATTCTTTCCGCACGGGTGGACGTGCTGGTTTTTCTTTGAGCTCTGACGTTTTGAAGGTTAGTGATACCGTTTTGGCAGACGTATTGAGAGTTAAATATTGTTATGGATACATTGAGGTATACTGTGGACACCGCACTGATGATTACTTTCTTTTTTTCTTTATTATGATTTTACATTATTTTCGTTTTCTGTTATTATTTTTTTATTTTTTATTTTCAACATTTTCCGAACTTGACATGGTTCATGGGATTTGCATCATCCGAATGGAAATGGGGTAATGTACTATTGCTACTGTGTTTTTTCTTCTTTGACATATGCATCTGATATGTTGATATGCAAATGTTTTATTGATGTTGGTGAATTATGATATTTGTGTTTGATAGTTTAATGCAATGTTGATTTGTTCGCAATATGGAATTATGTGAAGACAGTTGAGACCGAGTATTATAAGAAAAGGTGTAATCACAGGCCCTGAAGAAGGGTTTTTAGACCCGAAATGCATAGGCCGCAGATGTGATAAATTCTGCCATTATAATTTATTTTTGATTTAAAGCAAGCAAATGAAGTTTGATTTATTAAAAATTTCTCTTTGAAAAAAGGAATCAATTCAAGAATTTTTTCTACGATTATTTTTGAACTACACCACTGAGTAGTGGAATAAGGGTGTGCAGCCCGCACCGCTGGCCACACGGCCAAGGTCTTTTTCTTTCTGGTTCTTTCAGGTGCAGTATCACGAAAGCACCTTTTATAGTGGGTTTGCACCCCAAACTTATAATATTTAATTAACATTAATTACAATTGACAGTAAAAATAAGGAGTGCCCGACTCACCAACACCAATTACCCATGAGCCTGGATGCCACTTTCACTCCCCGGCTGTACTGTCTAATGGTTGTTAGCTTGCTGCATCACCACACTTTCGCTGCTAGCTATCAGGTACTCCGAGAGGGGGGACAGTTGCTCCGGACCACGCCGGTGCTGCTCTGTGACTGTCTGCCACCCGGCAGTGGCTGAATGACGCCGGGCCCTGCCATGGAGGGCGTGCTCCGACACAATGGGCTACAGTGCTGAACTTGCATCATCAGCAGTTCATTGTCTGTGGTCTGCAGGTGGGGGGGCACCCTCATCTCCTCCTTGTGCGCTTAACTTAGTTTAATTTCATCTATTGGACATTTGTATGGTGCCTATACACAAGTGTTTCCATGTGCCACAAGCCAAGTTGGTGGGGGTGGGGGGCTAGAGAAAGAAGTAGAGCAACAAATGGTTATATTGACCTTGTGGCAATCCTACCGTGCAAGTGCAAGTTCAAGACAAGGTTGTAAGGGCAGGTGGAGGGGGTAGAGGGAGCAGTGCAGGAGTGCAAATCACTGGCATTCACCTTGTGGGTTTGCTACCATACTACGCCCAGGTAGGAGCACGGCTCTGTGCACTCTCCTCACTCTGCAGTCATCTTGGAATCATCGCCATGGTCTATTTTAAGTTATATAAAATGGAATTGAACTAGGGTGAAACTAATCTGCTGTAATTTGCTAATAGAATATCCACATTTTAATATTTTCTTGATCGCTTTCTAGTGGAATAAGTAAAATGTCATATCTGTTTGGGTATTGTTTTTTCATTTTAAAAAAATAGAACCAGCACCTGGTCAGAACATAGCTTGAGGATCAGCAATTTGTTAAACCTTAGAATAGGTAGGATAGGTAGTCGCTTAAAATTCATGACAGGTTCTCACAAAGCAAATTGCAGTTTTTAATGTTAAAATATCCTCATTATCAATTTATGGAGTTGAAGTGTGTGGCCACTCAGGAGTAGGACCTCTGGAAATAATTCAGAATATTTTTTTAAGATCAGTTTTAGGTGTTCCCACATATGCTGTGCTATGTGCTATTAGGTTGGAAGTTGGTGTTCCTCCATTGGCAGCCATAGCAGCCACTGTCCCTCTTAGACACTTGGTAAAAAAATCTGCTTTGGGTTATACAAACTCAAATATGAAAAATGCAATTACTGATGTAAGTTAAGGGGTTCCCACCAGACAGTCTCCTTGGTGGATTTACATCTTTACTATATGTAGAATCTAGCCTCTGACTCAACCTAGGTGATTTGGACTGTAGCCAATATGTCTAGTTTAGGTAACTGTTAGAAGTAGCCAATGCTTTTAACCTTGTTGCACTCCATGCATATGGACTTCTAGCTGAAGGCACAGCCACCAACACGCACACATCTGCCAACAGACACCACTCGAAGACTCTTCGCACATCACCTCTGCCATAAGATTACAGCTTCTTTTCTTGACAAAAATGTGATAAGTAGCTGCACACATAATGGATATCCCGCTCTCGTGTACCCACTCTAAATTACTTTTCATCACCCATACACATGCCAGCTCAACATGGGTGGCTAGCAGGTAATTGGCCACCCATACTAGCACCTCCTTGAACTTCCCATATCTGGTCCCTGAGGGCATTAAATGTACAGTGCGTTTTGACCATTAATGGTGACAGGCACTATACAAATGACCTACTACTACCACTACTACTACTACTAGTAGTACTATAACTACTGCTTCTACTACTATCTGTCCCAAATGGGATTTGCCAAAAAATGAATATTTGCTATCTGGGGAATATGCAACTGTCCCTGAATGTACACCTAAAGAAGCAGTAGCCGTGGATTGATGTGTGGATGATTGGGTTGCAGCAAATTATCTTATTTCCCCAAGAATGTGAGTAAAGATAAAAGACCCTTTGAAGTCTGAAAGCTATTTAAATAATATATACGTTCTGTGAAGCTGAGAAGTCTACTAACATGTATGAGTTTACATGTCTTGGAACTGGTTATGGTTTGGGTTGATTACATCGATTCCAATTGGTCGTTAGAGAATTTTGTTTAATTTGTTTTTTGACAGGTACATTTTGCTGCGTATATATGCAGGGGAGACACCCCTCAGCACCCCTTTAGCCTCTTTGCATTAATGATATCCCCAAACCTAACCCCCACATATATATGCAGCAAAATGCGCACAACCAATTGCAACCAATATGCAGTAATAAGCCAATCCCCTGGTTATAAACTTTGATGTTGGACTGGCACTCCAGATAAACTATATGAACTAAAAATGTATGGAACTGACGACTTATGGCATTTTATGTTGTCTTGTAAATATATGGTTTTAAGGAAAAGTATTATCAGACCATACTTGTCCAGTCTTGGAATTACATAGAGAAAGAAAGAATTGAAGGTGATTCTAAGTGCTCATGATAGCCAGCTAAATTATGACATAGCAGAATATATTCATGAGCCAATGTTATTCAAAGATTTTGGGCCTCATTACGACTTTGGCGGTAGCCATGCCGCTATTGACGGCATGGCTGCCGCCGAAATCGTGTCCTGGTCCGGGTTCCCTGAATGGGGAAGTACCGAGCCATTCCGAGTATGGAGGGCCCGGTACTTCCTCCTTCAGGGAACCTGAGCCCTATCATTCCCCATTCCCATTTCAGCCCCCATAGGGCTGTATGGGAATGGGAAAGGGAGCAAACAATGGGCTGATTACGAGCGGCCCGTTGTTTGCTCCCTCTTCCCCACCTTTACCGGCGCCGTTAATCCCTTACCGCCTGACTTGTAATGAGGCCCTTTGACTTTCTGTTGTGATATTTCAATGTACGATTTAGTATTTTTATGTTTGAATGTATTGCAGTGTTTATATGTTTGGATTGTTTATAATGATGGAAGCCGAATATAAATCTTTGAATAAATAAGAAGGGGCATGGCAGGGAGGGTTAGTTGGAGGAGACTTGAGTTGTTGATGAGTGGAGGCCAGAAGTATCTGGTTACTGTGTGCTGCCATGCCTCTGGGTGGTTTATGGCTGTGTACTTGGGTATCAGTTCAGAATGGAGAGCACAAGATCAACTGGCTACCAACACTTGATTACCAAGAGAGAAGCAGGTCTGGTCAATGGGGGGTATGTCTGGTAAGGGGTAAAGGTGTTGAGGGGCTGGGCATAGAGAACTCTCAATGACATTGCATTGACTGGTGTGGTGGTGGGAGCACCAGCAGAAGTTAGGTGGCAGTGTGCATGGGATGAGTGTACATATTTTAAGAGGGTGGAGATTGATAATGTTGGTAGATAGGTGGGGTGGAGAGTTCTGGACTGACACTATGGACCGGAACAAGATGAATGGTCTTTGCTGTCCATGGTTTCATTTTATAATGGTTGGTGGACCACTGCAACTTTTTGACTGTTTCAGATTCTCTATCCCTGCTGTGTGGGTGCTTGTGAGATGGTTCCAAAATGTCTTCTGCTTATGGTTGATAGGTGAGACCTACACTGTAGGTTTTTAGCCAGTGGGCTGCATAGTAATCATGTTGCGATATGTCCGATGTGAAGGATGCTTGATTGTGGCACATCAGATTACGGAAGTCTGTTTGTAATAGTAGGAAATGTTGGTGAGGGTGACCAAATTTGAGTAAGACTTTTGCAGTGCTCATGTTTGGATCATTCTGCTCAGGATAGATCTTGGAGTCCCGAGTCTCTAATCATTAGTGCTTGCTTTGTTACCTCATTTGGGTCCGACCCGTGTAGCATGTGTATCCATGCTAGATTGTCTCCTGCAGTGTGGTCAGCAGCCAATGTATAAGTGATTTCTTAAGCTTAGGAGGTCTTCAAATGTAAAAAGTCTCCTAGACCACCATTTGTTGGTTGCATGGAAAGAGAAAGGGGGCTCTCATTGTTGAGTGAGATAATTGCTTGTGCTTCATTGCTGAATGGAAATGATCTGACAGACGCAAGAATAACATTAACATTTTCTAATGAAATAATACCTGATTAATCTAAAACATTTCACCTGCGCTGTTCCATTTCCTTTGTTGTGTGTGACATTAATGCTTATGTTATGAGAGGTGTGACATTAATGCTTGTGTCATGAGAGGTATTATTGTTGCATTTACCTATTTGAATTTACCGAAAGGGAGAGAAGAGTTTTAACAAGAAGCTCTGTCAACAATGCCATATTGTTAACCAGAACAATGAAGTCTGGGTGCCTTAAAATAGGATAGCAGGTGCATTGAGTGACACATAAACCAGGTGATGATAAGTAGAGTGACATTTGACTCGACCTCCCACTGCCTTAACCCACTACAGACCCCTACTTGCCTCCCACGCATCACCACACTGAAAACCACGCGAAACCTCCCTGCTTCCAGCACTATCCAACGCACACACTTCCTACCTCCTGCCATTACACAAGACCTCAAATTACAACTACCTCCACACCAACCAACCAACACGACCAAAGAGTTAGCCAGAACCAACCAGCACCCAATCACCCATCGCTTCCTGCCTTAATTGTACCGATTCACAAAAAAGAGCCAATTGATGACCTGTCTAACTATCGCCCAATCTCACAGATCGATGTAGCTGCCAAGGTGTTTGCAACCCTTCTCCTAAAGGATCTCAAAGTGTGTAGTCGAGAAACAACTTCTGTCCCATTATCAAGTGGGATTTAGGAAGGCGATGGGCACTACTTTAAATGCCACGATTTTAGCCCATCTCCTTGAAACATCACACCACACCTCCTCAGGAGCGATATACATGGCATCATTAGACATGTCTGCAGCTTTTGATAGTGTAATCCGATCATTGCTGTGGAAAAACATGATCCAATATGGGATACCCGAATATCTGGTAGGCCTGATAGCCTTACTCCATAATCAGACCTCCTATCAGGTACACATTCATTGCTCTGGGTATGTCACAGATCCCATTGAGACTGAAATTGGAGTCAAACAAGGCTGTCAGTTCAATAAATAGTTATGTCACAAAGATGAAATTACTTTTGGAGCTCATTGTCACTGATCAGAAAGTCTTGTATGACTAACAAACACTGTAAAAAACAGATGGTTCCAATATGACTGGGCAAGAATTATTGAGCAAAATGCCTTTTACAAATCGTATTCGGAGCACACATGCTTCAGTCATAAACAACTCCCAAGGTTGCAATATTTGTTGGTCTTTCCATGCAATAAAGCAAAGAATTTATACCTGAGATTCAAACTTAATCTCTTCCACACGAACGAAAAAATGAAATATTGGACTAAGAATAAAAATGCTGTACGAATTGTGGGATGTAGATTCTGTAAAAGAGGAGCGTAACAAGAAACGCTGAAACATCTTGTGATTTATTGTGCATTTTTTGTAAGTTGTTGTAGATGATATGTTTTTGTTGTGGTTTTCTTTCTAAAGGAAGCACTGGATCTTTTATCTGTTTTTTTATATTGTTGAACTATGATTTGTAAAGGTACTTGTGCCAAACACAAATAAAAAATAAATTAAAAAAATGGGGAATTAAGGGCCGACTGCTATTCGGGATAGTCATTTGCGTTGGGCGGCATTCCGGCAAAATTACCGCTGGGACACCACACAACTTGTGCCTGGAATGGCGACAGAAATACTGTACAGCCAGAGCAAGCATATCAGTTGATTTTCTTTATCGTTTGCTCATTCCCATGCTTATTTCCCTGCTTGGCTTGAACAATTGTTTCCATTCAAGCCGAAAAGACGTGAAACTCGATCAAGGAAACCGGAAAAACAATGTGTATTTATTTTGTGTCATGTGTGGGGAATAAGAAGAAGGACTTGGACCAATGACAGACATGTTTTAAGAATCTTTATTAAAAGTAAAAGAAAGCTGCCCTATCTGTATAAGGGAAGTTCCCTAACTAGAAACTAAAAACGAATGGTGCTCGTCAAACAAAATAGTCCTTAGTCCAAAATCCTATCCAACTACTCTGGACTTAGGGAAACTAAACTAAGAAAAGGGAGGCCGGAGCAATGACCTCAATGTATGGCTTCTGCCTGGCCCAATCTCTTGGATGATCTGCCAATAGTTTGAAGTTCATGAGTATAACAAAACAAGTTCAGGTCTTTCTTGAAGACATTGTTAATCAATATAAAAATTCTGCCTTTTGGATCCCTCTTCCCCAGGGCAAACAATCTGGTTTTGATCAGGCTTTTCTTATACGAAAACAACACTTTTGTGTGCATCTGACTCTATGTGCCCCTAACATCATCTCAAACCTTCCTCCCTGCTAATTTTATTGATCTCAGTGCTGCTTTTGACACTGTTGATCAGATCGCTTTGCTTTCTACTCTTCCCTCCTTTGGTCTCTCTGGAACATTGTTTAACTATTTCTCCTATTACCTCTTGTTCCTGTCTTATTTTCTCTCTACACCTCTTCTCTCCCTGTCTAATCACGAATTTCTGGTTCCAGGCACACCTCTAAGCCGGCAATACCCTGGCCCTTCTTTCATTCCCACGTTCTCTCGTTCCATTCATCAGAGGTTATCCTCTTGTTTGTCTGCTATCTCTGCTTGGATGTCCTCCTGTTTTCTGGGTCTCAACTCAAAAAAGACTGAAATCTTGTTCTTTCCTGCTTCTTCTAATATCCCCCTCCTTAACTCAAGCTCGGAAACTGGGTATTATCTTTGACCTCCACCTTCTGCTTTCAAACTCACATTTCATCTGTATCCCGTTCTTGCCACTTTCATCTGTTCAATATCAGGAAATGTGCCACTTGCTTATCTTCTCTGCCAAGACTTTGTTTCAGTCACTGGACCTCTCTCGCCTATATTACTGTTACACCCTTAATTTTGGTTTACCTAACTACGTATCTTTTCCTCTATGCTCTATCCTGCACTCATCGGTCAGGACTCTACTTGGTCTCCCTCCCTGTGTTCACATCTCCCCCTACCTTGCCCACCTTAAATGGCTTCCAGTCCACCATTGTTGTGAATTAAATGTTCTTTGTCTTGTCTTTAAATGCATACATGCTCTTTCCCTTTCCTACCTCTGTTCTTTGATCTCCCTCTATCAACCCACTCAGAATCTTCGATCTTCTTCTCAATTCTATCTGCCTGTTCCCCACCCTCCTTGCGTGGTGAAGAGGGAAAATCGAGATCAAACCCATGCCCCCTCACCCCAGGCGCATATACAGAAGAACAGCAGGAAGAACAAGGAGCGCACTTATCATTTGAACCAGGCCCCAGCGCACCCATGGGTGACAAATATGCTGAAACACACCCACTTCACCAACAGTGCAACTTCCATGCTACATTAGAATCAATGCTGCAATATCAGAATCTACAAACACAAAAATCCCTGTTTAAAGGCTTGCAAATGCCTATATGAATTAACATGGTCTAATTGCACAGTGTAAAGCCATGTTTCAGGAAAATTACAGCCAAGTTCATTTCTCTCACTGAACACTGGCTGCGGGAGCCTTCAGCAATGTTCCTCGCGAAACCTCCGAGCTGCCAAGGTCGCACATTCAAGATAAGATTGCTTTCTGCAGACAAACATTTTTTTATCCACAAATGCGAATAAATCACGGCAACCCAGTGTGCTTTTTTTTTCTTTCTGGGAAAGAAAGACATTTTCTCAAGGACTCGCACAACATTTGAAACATAAATTGTAACAAGAATGGCGCAGCCCAGCTAATCAGCGCCCAGAGCCCAGGTGCAAACTGCTTGTTCAGCTAAAAAGTTATGGGAACAAGGTCATATTGCAACAAGTTAGAATTAGGTAATGGGGGCTGGCACAGCTAAACCAACCCACTGACGCAAAAGGCTAATATCCAATTATCAGGCTCTCTATAAGGGCTACATAGGTAACCTATCACTTAGCAGCCAATAGCAGGAGGAGTTAGGTTTCTGGGAACTGATCCAATTTTGTGAGGTCAGCCTGCAGTGTGATCATAAAGCTGGCTTGCAAGCCAGCCCCGGGGGAGACGGCGCCTGAACTCTCGATGTGCATGATGCTCTGCGTGTTTTTTTCTTTTTTGCTGCCCAGAAATAAACACAGTTTGGAACATGCTGCTGCCTGCTTGGGACTCTGTTGCATTTCTGGGGGCCATATGGGAGGTGTTGGGGTCTCCCATAGCTGGTGAGGGTATGGCTGCTGGCCCCCACTGCCCTGGTGGGGGTCCAGCTTCTCCCCAACAAGTTGGTGCCCTCTGTGAGGCTCATTGCTCATTGTAACATGGGTGAATGAGCACTGCCTGCGCAAGCCCTGCGTTGAACTGAACTCCCTGCCGCCGACTCAAGGAAGCTGTGGGACCCTCGCCTGCACCTGAAGACCACCGGAAAACGCGTAACCGGCTAAAGGCTTCGGGGGCCACTTGGAAATACCCCGCTTGAGGGCAGGCGAGAGCCCTGCAGGAGAAGGGGTCCGGTGAAGCGCCTTGAGGGGGTGTCCAGCAGCGGAGCAACTGCCAGTGCAGCATAGGAAAATGTAAGTCAACTAGCAACATGAGCTTTGAGGGGGGGAAACGTTTAAAGTATTATGGTCTCGATGGCGATTTCATGTACGGGGGTCTGGATTTCCTATGAATTGACGTTGTAGATCAATGAGTAGATGAGGTTCCCTGCTAATTGAGCGTTTTAGTTCAGTGAGTGGATGATGTTTCCCCGCAGGAGGTAGCTAGATTGTTCCCGAGTGCGGAAGATAGTTGGCTGGTTAAGGTCCCCTGGTGAGGAGCGTATCACACGTGAGGCGACACAGCGTGTGCAGTCCAATTATAAGAGTTTTTATTATAGTTTACCTTGTTCCAGTTGAGACAGGAAGACAGCTGTGGGGATTGCCTGCGCAAGCCCTGCGTTGAACTGAACTCCCTGCCGCCGACTCAAGGAAGCTGTGGGACCCTCGCCTGCACCTGAAGACCACCGGAAAACGCATAACCGGCTAAAGGCTTCGGGGGCCACTTGGAAATACCCCGCTTGAGGGCAGGTGAGAGCCCTGCAGGAGAAGGGGTCCGGTGAAGCGCCTTGAGGGGGTGTCCAGCAGCGGAGCAACTGCCAGTGCAGCATAGGAAAATGTAAGTCAACTAGCAACATGGGCTTTGAGGGGGGGAAACGTTTAAAGTATTATGATGCATTGTTGATCAGTATGTTGCAGAAATGTTAAGTTCTTTTGTTTGGGTAGAAACTGAGGGAGGCATTGTAAATTGGGTGGTGGGTGATTGTACATTGTCGCAAAATTCAGCGCATTGGTGGTGATCGGCACATGAATTTTAGTTGGGACTGGGGTGGTGGCAGTGGTCCCTTCTTGTGTTTTTGAGCCTATTGGGTGGGGTAGTGACTCCCCACATATAGGACAGGAGTGTCGCACTGGTTGGTCTGGATGGCGATTTCATGTACGGGGGTCTGGATTTCCTATGAATTGACGTTGTAGATCAATGAGTAGATGAGGTTCCCTGCTAATTGAGTGTTTTAGTTCAGTGAGTGGATGATGTTTCCCCGCAGGAGGTAGCTAGATTGTTCCCGAGTGCGGAAGATAGTTGGCTGGTTAAGGTCCCCTGGTGAGGAGCGTATCACACGTGAGGCGACGCAGTGTGTGCAGTCCAATTATAAGAGTTTTTATTATAGTTTACCTTGTTCCAGTTGAGACAGGAAGACAGCTGTGGGGATTGTGGGGTTTTATTTTGGGATTTTCGTGGGGTTGGGAGAAATGGGTTATTGTTCTGTGTATGCACATTTGTCTGTTCATTTGCACTATGTTTCTAGTTTGGTGACGTCACCTTCAGATTGATGCATAGGACACAGAGTTTTGATGGTGAGGAGATAGTGGTGTGGTTTTGGATTTGGAGAATAGGTGACCCAGAGGCGGTGTGTGGAAGACACATGCGCAAGATTGTGGGGGTGTGCCGGAGAAGGCAATGGTTTGGTGAAGATGGGCTGCACGTGGAGTGCACTGGCTAAGGTGCGGAGCCAAGAAGGCTCACAGAAGTTTAAAAATGTTCAATTATCTTCTAACTTTTGCTCCCTGAACAGCGGACTATCGAAATTTTCGAATTGAATAGAGGTAAAATGTATCACACAATACAGAAATGACTCCCCTTCACCTGTTGTGTAGCACACAGCTTCCATGCCGAAATAAGTAAGTAAAACATAGTGTGCAAAGATTCAAAAGTACTGAAGGTAAATTAAAAAAGACCATGGCTGCTCATAGGCGGCTTCTCCAGAAGCGTGCAGCAATCGCTAAGGACACACATACACAGCACTTACACGGGAATAGCTTTAAAAGCACATGGCTACAGTTGAACTGTGTGCACGAAGGAAAGGGAAGGTGCGAGGGGTCAGCTGATGCTGAACCAGCGCGAGCAGAGGGAAGAGGGGACTCACCCTTCTGAACCTCCGGGAGTGTAATATTTGATGACACTGATGGTAAGCAAGGAATGCATTGCATGAGAGAACTGAAAACAGCAGAAGGACATTTAAACACCACACACACACAATCACACTACACAAACAGGAAGGTGCAGAACAACCCACTAGCAGCACGGGAGTCAGCAAAGGAGGGCTGCAGTGCATGGAAGTAGATTTGAAGGCACAGGTACAGAGGAATTAAATTTAAAGGGAAGATAACGGGGGAGGTGCAAGGAGTAACAATAGCAACAGAGAGGGGGAACTGGAAAGGGAAGAAAGGGATTGGAGGAGGAGAGAAGGACTGAACGAGACAGCACAGCCAAACATGATAAAGGATCAGTAAGGGGTGGTGCAGCATGCATGGGGTTATGGAAGGGAGGAAGGAATGATAGCGCGCTAGACATTGACTGTGTACATTGTAGATTGTGGCAAGAAAACGCAGGGGCAGAGAAAGGCAGATGAGGACAAGTAGGCACAAAATAAATTATTAAAGTATGCAATGGGAGGGGCAGTTAAAAACAGCCTCAACACACACGCACAAGAATCACAATAGCAGTGTCAACAATCACCACAATATGCACTGCCCGTGTGGGGAGGATACATGGGGCAGGATGGGATCATTTCAGCACACACCACAAGCACCAACGCAGATACGGCCACCACTACATGTACAGACACAACAAATGACAGCACCACTACCCCAGGACTGACTAGAATCACAACACAGGGGCACTGCACAGCAGCCAGCACCCATACAGGACACTGACACAATAGCAATGGTACCGGTTACATGACTGGGTGGGGTCTTCCTGATGGGGAACAAACCTTTCAAAGGACATAGATTGACATTATACCGCTAATAGGACAGCCCAAGACAAAATTGATTTGACTTACTCTGCCACACACACTCATGCTCAACCTCCCCGAAAGAGCCGGCGAAACGCACGCTGACAAACACACTCACGCACACTCAATAATGCAGAGGACAATTGCATAGGGGTGGTGATAGGTATCAAAACATTTTCTTTTCTGGGTGACAGTGGGACGACTAGGCCATGCATTAGGGAAGAGACATTTGTGACATCATGAGCGATGTGGATATGACCACCTTATTAACAGAGAAATCCATAACTTGTTAAACACCAGGCATACACATGTTGAAAGTAAGGAAGATTGTTTAAGGATAATGGGGGTGCACGCCACAGAGGGGGTGCATAATGATAGCGCATCACAAGAGAGTACATTTAGCTACATTTTGAGCACACATCTTTCAGTGAGGAGACTGGGCTCATGAATACACGATTAACACAGAACAATTAAATGAGACACACAAGGTGGAAGAAGGTGCACTTGAGGGGGGAGGCCTACATTTCATTGACAGTTCACCACAGGAGGAGAGAAATAGGGGTAAAGGGTGGCTGATCCATGTTCCCAACAGAATTAATTTGGCGACAAAATGACAGTGCAAGTGGTAATGCCACTAGCGCTTTTGAAAATAGCACTGGCACAAATGCATTAGCCAACACACATAGGGAAAGA